>NC_141602.1:6755166-7116295 GCF_047967505.1 Dipteris shenzhenensis | reverse complement strand
TCTCTCTCATCTCTCCTCCCTGTCTCTCTCTCTGCTCTCTCTCGCTCTCTCCTCCTTCTCTCTCTCCTTCTCTCTCCTCCCTCTCTCTCTCTCTCTCTCCTCCTCTCTCTCTCTCTCTCTCTCTCTCTCCTCCCTCTCTCTCTCCTCCCTCCCTCTTTCTCTCTCTCTCCTCCCTCTCTCTCTCTCTCTCTCCCCTCCCTCTCTCTCCCTTCCTCTCTCTCTCCTCCCTCTCTCTCCTCCCTCCCTCTCTCCTCCCTCTCTCTCTCTCTCTCCTCCCTCTCTCCTCCCTCTCTCTCTCTCTCCCTCCTCCGTCTCTCTCTCTCTCTCCTCCCTCCCTCTCTCTCTTCTCCCTCCCTCTCTCCTCCCTCCCTCTTTCTCTCTCTCTCCTCCCTCTCTCTCTCTCTCTCTCTCTCTCCTCCCTCCCTCTCTCTCCCTCGCTCTCTCTCTCTCCTCCCTCCCTCTCTCTCTCCTCCCTCTCTCTCTCTCCTCCCTCTCTCTCTCCTCCCTCTCTCCTCTCTCTCTCTCCTCTCTCTCAAAACCTAAAGCGACTGCGAAGAGCCCGTTTATCGCTCCGACCGCTGAACTGTCACCGATCATACTAGGTACCTACCTTACGACTTATAGCAAGGAATCCAATTCGCAATTTCGGAAGCTGTAGCAGTGTAGTTGATGGAAACGGTTGAATTGAAGAAGAAGAAAAGCTACAGGGAGAAGGTGATGAAGTGAGATGGTTTCAGTTATGACTGTTGTCTGTTGGGACTTACGAGAGAGAGATCAGTAGCGATTTCACACTGCTAGTCGAGCAAATGCAAATGCCAGCACTTCCGCCCTGGTAGTCGCACGGGGAGGGAAATCGACTTGAATCATGAATGCCTCACAGAGCGGTGGAGACGGTTGTCGGTCCACCACACTCTCCGGACTCATGAGTCCGGATTCGTGAAGAGGTGCCAGAGTATTACGAATCACGATGTTATAGGAGCTAGTCTGAGCCGTCTGGCGGCCAGTGTCCGATCGACCATGGCTTCTGAATTGAACCACGTCTCCTGTACTTGGAAGAAAGCAGATTAAACGTCAAAAGCCCATGCACACATGACACATTGTTGCGCAACCGAAGTGACAAATTGCGGGGAATCTTAGACTGAACGCTATTAAATGGAAACACTAGTACCCCGTAGTACCCCTAAACAACACCGACCACAGCACGTTCACGCGCTGCCTTACAGGATTCGAATTTCGCTACACCAATAGTCCTCAGCACACTCAGGCACAAGTGTGTCAATGTATTGCATTTGTTCCCACTCAATGGCTGCCCATCTCGCAAACCTATAGGGCTGAGAGATTCAGGAAGTTTAACCCGTGAGACTGGAATTGGTAGAAAGCACCAGAATTTACAAAAGCCCTGAAGAATGCCCATTCAGATGGCTCAAAATGAAGCATGCCAATTGGAAATTATGCTGGCATCTATGATTTCGGAGCATTGAGGGTGAACGTAGGCAGCTCACAGGCATTTCCTGCTCGTTGGGTATATCGTGGGAATGCAGGGTTTTACCCCGTCCTTGAGGATCCAGGGGCCAACGATCAGTAGGTAGGGGTTCATGGCTTCCGGAAACTACCAGTCGTCTGACGACAAGCGATCACCAACAGCGGGGTGATTTTGGCCCCATAAATTGTTCTTGCGTTTGGAAATTGGCCACATGGGGTAGGCTGCAGGCGAGGAGCCCTTCCCCACGTTTCCTGGTAGCGCTGGATCAGCGTTTTCCTTGCTATGCAAACCCCCATGCGAGGAACCCATGGGGGCGCCTAATCAACACCGCCAGCGCCACATGTCCGTCCAAAGCCCGTCCACCGTAGAAATAGGCTGATTGCACAGAGGCCTGATGTAGAGGCGGTGATTGATCTTGACATGATGTTGCAGGAGAATGGTGATGTAGAGGCGGTGTAGAAATAGGCTGATTGCACAGAGGCCTGATCTTGACATGATGTTGCAGGAGAATGGTGGAATGCTGATGTAGAGGCGGTGATTGATGAAGCGCTCTCGACAGGTAGAGGATACAATCATTCGGACGCGAGAACAATCAACGGACAACCCGGTTACCCGAGCAACTGTTCTCTAGACGGTAGAGGTTTCCTTTCAAGGCTCAAACTCTCTTCGCAGAATCGCAATGTTTGGAGATATTGAGCGAAGCGTTTGTGATCTGTCATGTGCAGACATCTCGATTTTCAACGTTACGCAAAACAAGACTTACCTATTGCGAATAATCAATGCTGCCCTCAACGTCCAAATGTATTTCGCCGTGGCCAATCACTCTCTCGTTGTAGTGGAAGCAGACGCTGAATACACGCAGCCTTTAACAACCGATGTAGTAGTTCTTGCGCCTGGGCAAACCACGAATGTTTTATTGACTGCTGATCGGCCCATCAGTAACTACTTCATTGCAGCTTCTGTGTTTTCCCCGGCAAACGACAGCCTGATCGCATATCTTCCTACGCCGACCACTGCCATACTCAGTTACAACGGAGCTGGTGTACTGGGCGTGGATGAAATGTCGCTCCCAACGTTTCCTGCTTACGATGACAAGGACTATGTCGCCGATTTCACTCAGAATTTGAAGGGGCAATATGAGAGCAAAGGCTACTTCTATTACGATATCCCCATGAAGATCGATGAAAATCTGTTTTACACTCTCAGTTACATCAGCCAGCCTTTCAATGGTACTGGAACCACGTTGAAGACGGCAATAAACAACGTGACGTTCAGCGAACCAAGCATCTCTTTGCTGCAGGTAGCATTTTACTAAGTTTATATCGTGCCGCTGCGCCCATAATCTTGCTATTCTGTAACACCGGAATACGCATACATCTATTCACACAAACGCTTTTGCCAGGAAATTCGCACACCTCTTTCTTCACGCTGTCGATGTCCTTGAAGCTGTAATATTATTGCTTGTATGTACAGGCTTATTAAAACAACATTGCCGGAGCGTATGAAGCCGATTTCCCAGACAACCCACCTTACCCCTTCAATTATACTGGCGGCAATTCGTCCGACATCCCTACAGCAGCACTCGGTACAAAAGTGAAAGTCCTCGATTTTAATATTAGCGTGCAAATCGTGCCAGTGTCCGATCGACCATGGCTTCTGAATTGAACCACGTCCCCTGTACTTGGAAGAAAGCAGATTAAACGTCAAAAGCCCATGCACACATGACAGTGGACAGATTAAACGTCAAAAGCCCATGCACCCATGACAGTGGACACATTGTTGCGCAACCGAAGTGACAAAGTGCAAGGAATCTTAGATTGAACGCTATTAAATGGAAATTCACTAGTACCCCGTAGTACCCCTAATCAACACCGCCCACAGCACGTTCACGCGCTGCCTTACAGGATTTGAATTTCGCTACACCAATAGTCTTCAGCACACTCAGGCACAAGTGCGTCAATGTATTGCATTTGTTCCCACTCAATGGCTGCCCATCTCTCAAACCTATAGGGCTGAGAAATTCAGGAAGTTTAACCCATGAGACTGGAATTGGTAGATAGCACCAGAATTTACAAAGCCCTAAAGAATGCCCATTCAGATGGCTCAAAATGAAGCATGCCAATTGGAAATTATGCTGGCATCTATGATTTCGGAGCATTGAGGGAACGTAGGCAGCTCACAGGCATTTCCTGCTTGTTGGGTATGGGATTCATCCTCACTGGAGCTACTTGTTGAAGATGGAGACATCCTACAAACAAACAACCCACCAAATTTGCTCTTCTTCAAATGCTTAATTTAGACTCTGTGTTGCGTCTATCACCGCGTCTATAGTCGCATCTAACATCGCGTCTATCGTCGCGTCTAAACGCGCGTCTACTTTGTATATTTAAACGTGCCTATAGACGCGCTAATAGACGCGACTATAGACGCATCTACTCTGTGTATTCAGATGCGACTATAGATGCGCTAATAGACGCGACTATAGACGCGGCTTTTAAACCTGCTTTTCGGCGCGCCGCTCGCTTTGCTTTTCTTTTCATTACTTAAACTTCGCGAGCGACTTCCTTCCTTCTTTATTAGCAGTTCCATAGATTCGAAGCTTAAGAGAGAGCCTCCCATACACAGTTCCAAGCTTTCACTCAAGAGAAAGGGACCGTACCTACACTTGCTTCCAAGCCTAAAGGAGAGGAGTACGAACAAGGAGAAGAAATAAGTTTGGAAAAGAAAGATCCTTCCATACCTTTTTCCAAGTAAGTCCTTTTGAAGTTGTTCTTGCTTGCTCTTTCCAGTTTTGTACTTTTTCGCATCCAGGAAACACAGGATCTAGGTATGAGCATCACGTTCTTTTGGCGGGCGCAACGTCCTTTTCGACTTTTTAGTATTCTCGTCTGTCGGAGCGCGTCTATAGGCGCGTCTAAAAGCGCATCTACAGGCACGTCTATCCGTGCGTCTGGCTTGTTGCAGACACACACAGATGCGTCTGTAGACGCTCACATAGACGCCCTGTTAAACGGACTTTTAAACGCACTGTTAGACGCGCTTTTAAACGCACTGTTAGACGGACTGTTAGACGCGCTTTTAAACGAATTGTTAAATGCTCTGTTAGATGCGTCTATAGACGCGCAAATCAGACAGGTCTATAGACGCGCTCTGATAGAGCCTCTTTTTTCTTCCCCTTTCTTCTTAGCTCCCAAAGTAATAGATTTGTTTCCTATTTTCCAGTTCAACATGTGGCCAGGAACTGCTTCTAGCTCACCTGATCCACGGAAATCGATTTGGAAGGACTTATATAATCTTTTAGGGCCCCTCCTAGTCCTGCGGAGTTATACGGGTATATGACGGGTATCCTTAACACTCCCTAGGAGTCGGCACTACAGACTCCGAGCCACCCCACACCACCTGAGATCACCCCAGTGGAGTCCGCACAGTCGTCTTATGCCCCTTCTTATGCCCCTTCCCCCGTACCGTCTTAGGTCCCTTCCCCCATGCCGTCTTATGTCCCTTCTGCCATCCCGTCTTATGCCCCTTCCCCCATGCCGTCAGGAGGTCCTTCTGTCTCGGCGAGCCGTCGACGTACTCCCCAGCCATCGAGACTCGGTTCTCTAGCTACGAGTGGTCAGCGTAGTCCCGTGCAGTCCCCAGCTACGAGTGGCCAGCGTACGAGCTCGACACGACAGGGTAGTAGGCGTAGTAGCAGGGAGAGCGGTAGCGGATGCATGGCACAGTGCTTTGGGCCATGTGGCGGTGAGGAGGAGGATGATTCAGATGATTTAGACGTGCCTCTGGGTGATGGTACGATTTATTATGACATCACTCAGACAGGAGGCATCTTGATGGATGCACGGGGGAAGGACATCATGGCCTTCATGCGCTCTGTAATTGCTAACAATTACAGAGATTGCTTTATCCACTATAAAGACCACCCAAAGAGGTTGGCTGATGAGACCCTCGCTACTATTCGCTCTAGGTATCCTAACCCCCCCAATCGCCAGTTCACAGATAAATGGTGGAAGTCAAAGATTGTTACGATACTTAGCAATAAAAGATCTTCCCTTAAGAGGCAGGCACTAGCGGAGCTTGCCAGACTTGAGGCAGGTCAACCTCCAAGGGGCCCGCCCCACACCGCTCACAAGCGTGAGTGGAAGAAGGCAATGAAGTCAGCGAGGGAGGAGCCCAGTCTATAACACGTGGAGGCACGGAGGATCCAGATGGAGGAATATGGAAGCGCGCATTTTGGAGCAGGGGTTGTTGAATCATGGGAGGCCCAATTTGTAAGTATCGATCCCAAATTATATTGCTTATGTAGTTTATTAGGAGGTTGGTTGTTTCTCTGTACTAATCCCTCCACAAAGTGTATCGCGGTCATGCAGCTTGAGATCGTGGGCAGATACCCTACTCCAGTGGAGACAGCCTACCACCACCACCATCACAGAGGAGATACATGGAGACACTTCTATGATGACAGGTTGATTACTGAGGAGCAGTATACCCGAGCTACTGGACAGGCCCCCCAAGTATTTGAAAGTAATTAAATAATGCCAAAATTATAAGTAAAGATTTGATTTTTCATACATTGATATATGTTTTCCCTTGTTTACAGGCCCATGCACAAGACGACGAGGAAGACGAGGAAGGAGGTGCAGAAGGGAGCGCAGAAGGGAGCGCAGAAGGGTGCATGGAAGGCAGCGAGGATTAGTCGTAGAAGTAGTGCTACTATTCTTTTTTGTACTTGAAGCCACTGGCTTGGCTTCGTGCCTCTTGTATATAGACTCCTCTTATTTTTTATACTTGAAGCCACATGACATGGCTTAGCTTCCTTATTTTTTGTACTTGAAGCCACATGACGTGGCTTAGCTTCGTGCTATATGCATATACAAGCACTTTTTGAGCTTTCAATTTTATTGCGTTTTGGAGTTGTAATATTTTATTTGGAATTGTAATTAAAATGCGGTTTATAAGAATTGAATTACAGAATGTGGATATGGGATTCTTGTAACTATATAGCATACACAACATACACAGTATTCTGTAAAATTTATTTTAAAAAAAAGGCGCGTCTATCAGGCGCGTCTGTCTATTCAACTTGCGTCTATACGCGCATCTATAAAAGTGTTTATAAGCGCGTCTATTTATGCGTCTTTGTGCACGTCTATATGCGCGTAAGTCTGATATATAGACGCGCAATCAGACACGGGTCTCTCGGGGGGGTCAGTATGTAAAAACCCTCAATATCACGTGCGTTCAAGGCCTATTTGTAAAATCCCTTATCTGTAATTTTTCCATTAATAAAATGTACCCTTTTTCTATATAAATCTGTAAAATTTTCCCAAAATCATTAAAAAAACTCCCTTATGTAAATTAATTTTTGTAAAATTTAGATATTAAAAATATCCTTCTGTTGAACTCACGTGACAGGGTTACATATGACCACTGACCCCCCCGAGGCGGGTCTCCAGACGCGCAAATAGATGCGCCCGTAAGTTTTTTATTTAGTTCATGAAACGCGTCTCTGCGCGCGTCTATGGGTGCTTTGTCTTGTTGTGTATATACAAGTGACTCTTGTACCAACCAACTCTCGTCCATGCTACCTTTGGGTCTTGCATTTTGTCTCACGAAGCCCTTCAAGGTCTTCATGAAGCGCTCGAGGAAGAACAACCATCGTGCATGTATAGTACCGCATATAGTAATCTCATCCACCAAATGCACTATAAGATGTAGTTGGCTTGTGAGAATAGAACGTGGAAATGTCTGCTCCACTAAACAAACCACCTCCACTGACATAATTCGAGCATTCTCAAGCATGGTGGGATCTATTTCCTTTGAGCTCACATACCTAGAAATGAAAAAGTACAGCATATTAGCAATATGCATTCAAACTTGCATGGAGCATTGATACGCAACATATTTTGTATCATGTAAAGGACCTCACAAGCTCGCCCATCTTGTAAATACAATCTTTCATGTCCTTCGATGCACTACGTGGAATGCTAATAGGTAGTATGAACTGAACCCACGAGGAGGTGGTTGATTAGTTGCTTATAATTATTCACTCACAAATTTTGAAAGGAAAAAGATATTATGCTCATAAAATACTTACTTGGAGCATCTTGTGCCAATCATGAGATTTCAAGCCATATAATTGCTCTACACCTCTTTTCTTGCTCTTTGTAAAGGCTCCCTTCAAACACCTCATGCATCTAGTGGGAGTACGAATTGTAGTAATAGCGCGCTTCACCATCGCCATCTTTTGATAACATCCACAGTGCACGAGGTAAAAAAACACGCCCATTTGGTCTCTCTTGTGGCCAAGCTTCACGCATCCTCCCTGTGGTACGTAGATCCTCCCTTATGCCTGCAAAATCTCGTGTCCCATTCAAATGGTCCCAAATGGTAGATGCCACATTCTTGAAGATATACATGGGATCAAGCAGGTGATTGATCTTGAGGTGGGACCAATATGGTAAATGATAAAAGATGGAGTATCTAAACAAAATAAAGTGTTAGCAGGCAATCTTTACTTCCAACCAATATAGCACACAATAGTTACAAACCCTTACCGGCTCATGCCAAGTGGTGGAGGAGTCGTGGAACTGTCCCAAATTCTCATCCAATCTCCTGCGGTGAGTGATTGTGGGAGGACTCCATTCCAAGGGGCAACATATCTAGGATGGTCAGGTGGGAGAAATCGATGGTGATTCTCATAGATGACCTTATTCAGTGCATCTGCCTATGAGACAACTAGCAAAGGACCACAAACAAGACATGCATGGTAACTCGATGTAGTGAGACCTGAACAATAGACGCAATTAAGAGTTGAAGGTGGGTTTAGGGTGCCACATCCTTTGCCTATTCATTATTCATAATTAGAAGTGCAATGCTTACCTGAACACTCACCATAGCCTGGGAAGTCATGCATCGTCCACATCAAGATTGCTTTGCAGTTGAAGTCTCCTGATGAGGGAGGCCTAGTTCTCACATCATGCACCTCGATACCTCTCCAAATTATCTCTAGCTTGTTAATCAAAGGCTCCAAATAAACATCAGGGTTTTTGACTTTATGTTTTTCTGGAATTAGAAGGGACAGCATAACATGTCCTTTCTTAATAGCCATAGAGGGTGGAAGATTGTAATTCACCAATATCACTGGCCATACACTGTAAGATGTGCTTTTGAGACCAAATGGGTTCACACCATCCAAACCCAATCCAAGTATCAAGCTCCTAGGTTCTTCCTTGAAGCTTGGCCATGTGTCTTCAATATGCTTCCACGCAGGAAAGTCCGCGGGAGTTCTCCACTGGCCATCAGTTGATCGATGGGAGGAATGCCATGACATGAGCTCTGCAATAGATTTGCACTTGAACATATGTTGGATGCGACGGATTATGGGAAAATGTCGTAGAACCTTACGAGGCACGTCCAAAATTTTGAGATCTGCTCTATATCTTGCCTCTCCACAAGTAGGACACTCTCTTGCATCCTTATGTAGTCCACGAAACAAAATGCAATCATTGACACATGCATGGATGTGCTTGTAATCTAATCCTCCAAGAGAGGTCACATGTTGTCTTGCCATATCTCTTGAGGTCGGTAATTTATTCTCCTACACAATAGCCTGCACGTGAAGACCATAAATGAGGAAAAGCATTCGAGTAATTGACCCACTAGCATAATTCACCATGTTTGCAAAATAGACTTTAAAGCTTACTTGAGTAATGCATTCAAACTTGCATTGCTCCATCCATAGATGGTTTGCAAGTTTAGTAACTCAAGGGAGGCACGTAGAATAGAGAATGTGCACCCCTCATACAATGGAGTCGACGCTACAGTAAAAAGATCATCCTACTCCATGCTATCATCCCTCCTTGATGGACATATAAATCCCGCACCATATCATCAAACACCTCCTCCTCCATGGCTTCATGAGGTAATGGTGGAGGGCTACTATCACCATCACTCCATGCATCCGTAACGGTCCCTCCTGAAGATCCCACCTCATATCGCCGATGCTTCGCCTCCTCACGGCGAGCATAGGGCAACATATGCGGGTGTGGCACTGCATCTTGTATCAAATTAAAACAGGATCATAACTTAAACATATGAACACCCATAGGTACCTCAATCAACCTTAAGTTACAAACCCTTACCCTGTTTATGGTCACATCCCATTCTCCATACTTTGAGATGTGATTGAGTGTAATCCTACATGCATGATACATGTTTCCTCGACATCGATCACACAGACATTTGATTTTTTGCTCCAACCACATTTCGCGATGGTGGATACGGAGGGATTCATCCTCACTGGAGATACTTGTTGAAGATGAA
Organism: Dipteris shenzhenensis; assembly: GCF_047967505.1. Lineage (NCBI taxonomy): Eukaryota > Viridiplantae > Streptophyta > Polypodiopsida > Gleicheniales > Dipteridaceae > Dipteris > Dipteris shenzhenensis. The sequence goes on along the minus strand of NC_141602.1, from coordinate 7,106,487 downwards.
TACATCCTACAAACAAACAACCCACCAAATTTGCTCTTCTTCAAATGTTTAATTTTAAACTCTATGGCCCGTCCAAAAGGCACATCTAAAAGCGTGTCTGTTTGTTCTGTGGTGCGCATCTAAAAGCACGTCTAAATGCACGTCTACTCTATGTATTTAGACGCGCCTATAGATGTGCTATTAGACGTGCCTATAGACGCAGCTTTTAAACCTGCTTTTAGCACGCTCGCTTTGCTTTTCTTCACATTACTTATGCTTTGCATGGCTTGCTTGCTTCCTTATTAACAGATCCACAGTTTCGATGCTTAAGAAAAAGCTTTTCTTCACATTACTTATGCTTTGCGTGGCTTGCTTGCTTCCTTATTAGCAGATCCACAGTTTCGATGCTTAAGAGGAAGGCTCCCATACTTACTTCCAAGCTTACACTTAAGAGGAAGAAACCCACACTTACTTCCAAGCTTAAAGAAGAGGAGGACGAACAAGGAGGTGAAGCAACTTTGAAAAAGAAGAAGAACCTTCCATACCTTTATCCAAGGTAAGCCTTTTTGCAGTTGATCTTTTTTGGAAGTTTGCTCTCTTTGGATTTGTACTTTCTCAAATCCAAAAAATGCATGATCTAGGTATAAGTGTCATGTTTATGTGTCGGGCGCAATGTCCTTTTCTACTTTTTAGAAAAGTCCGTCTGTCGGAGCGCGTCTATAGGCGCGTCTCAAAGCACGTCTAAAACTATGTCTATAGGCGCATCTAAACATGCGTCTAGCCTATTTGCAAACACAGACAGACGCATCTATAGATGCACTATCATATGCGAAAATAGATACGCTATTCAGATGTGTCTATAGATGCGCTCTGACAGTAATCCTCTCTTCCCTTCCCCTTTCTTCTCAGCTCATCAGTAATAGATTTTTTTTCTTTTTTCCAGTTCAACATGTGACCAGGAAGCACTTCCAGCTCACCTGATCCCCAGGATTCTATTTGGAGGGACTTATATAACCTTTTAGGGCACCCTTCTACTCTGCGGAGTTATACGGGTGTATGACAGGTACTCTAAACACCCCCCAGGAGTCGGCACTATAGACTCCAAACCACCCCACACCAGTTGAGATCACCCCAACGGAGTCAGCACAGCTTAGCCGGCTACACAACGTAGGCCCATCTCCCATGCCATTTTATGCCCCTTCCCCCATGCCATCTTATGCCCCTTCTACCATGCCGTCTTATGCCCCTTCCCCCATGCCGTTAGGAGGTCCTTCTATCTCGCAGAGCTGTCGATGTACTCCTGTGTAGTCGAGACTCGGTTCTCTAGCTACGAGTGGTCAGCGTAGTCCCGTGCAGTCTCGAGCTACGAGTGGCCAACGTATGAGCTCGACACGACACAGTAGCAGGCGTAGTAGTAGGGAGAGCGGTGGGGGATGCATGGCACAGTGCTTTGGGAGGGGTGGCGGTGGGGACGAGGATGATTTAGATGATCTAGACGTGCCTCTGGGTGATGGTATGATATTCTATGACATCACTCAGACAGGACGCATCTTGATGGATGCGCGGGGGAAGGACATCATGGCCTTCATGTGCTCTAGAATTGCTAACAATTACAGAGATTGCTTTATCCACTTCAAAGAGCAGCCAAAGAGGTTGGCTGATGAGACCCTCGCTGCTGTTCGCTCTAGGTATCCTAACCCCCCCAATCGCCCGTTCATAGATAAATGGGCCAAGTCAAAGATTGTTATGATACTTGGCAATAAAATATCTTTGCTTAAGAGGTAGGCACTAGCGGAGCTTGCCAGGCTCGAGGGAGGTCAACCACTAAGGGGCCCACCCCACACCGCTCACAAGCGTGAGTGGAAGAAAGCAATGAAGTCAGCAAGGGAGGACCCCAGTCTGTAGCATGTGGAGGCACGAAGGATCCAGATGGAGGAATATGGAAGCGCACATTTTGGAGCAGGGGGTGTTGAATCATGGGAGGCCCAATTTGTAAGTCTCGATCTCAAATTATATTGCTTATGTAGTTTATTAGGAGGTTGTTTCTTTGTACTAATCCCTCCGCAAATTGTGTCGTCTTGCAGCTTGAGATCGTCGGCAGATACCCCACTCCTGTGGAGACAGTCTACCACCGCCACCATTGCAGAGGAGATACATGGAGGCACTTCTATGATGACGGGTTGATTACTAAAGAGCAGTATACCCGGGCTACTGGAGTGGCCCCCGAGGTATTGGAAAGAAATTAAATAATGCCAAAATTATAAGTAAAGCTTGGATTTTTCATACATTGATATATGTTGTCCCTTGTTTATAGGCCCGTGCACAAGACGATGAGGAAGACGAGGAAGGAGGCACAGAAGGGAGCACAAAAGGGAGCGTGGAAGGCAGCGAGGATTAGTCATAGAAGTAGTGCTAGCTACTCTTTTTTGTACTTAAAGCCACTGGCTTGGCTTCGTGGCTCTTGTATATACACTCCTCTTATTTTTTGTACTTGAAGCCACATGATGTGGCTTAGCTTCCTTATTTTTTGTACTTGAAGGCACATGACGTGGCTTCGCTTCGTGCTATATGTACATACAAGCACTTTTTGAGCTTTCAATTTTATTGCGTTTTGGAGTTGTAATGTTTTATTTGGAATTGTAATTAAAATGCAATTGGCTGTAAGAATTGAATTACACAATGTGGAAATGGGATTCTTGTAACTATATAGCATACACAACATACACAGCATTCTGTAAATTTAAAAAAAAATAGTATAAAGCGCGTCTATAAATGCGTCTATATACGCGTCTGTCCGTTCGACAAGCGTCTATTTTTGCATCTATAAATGCATTTATAAGAGCGTCTTATTAAGCATCTAAATGTGTGTCTATACGCGCGTGTGTCTACTATATAGATGCATTAGTAGACGTGGGTCTCCAGACACGAAAATAGACGCGCAAATAGACATGCCCGTAAGTTTTTTCTTTAGTTCAATAAACACGTCTATGTGCGCGTCTATGGGTGCTTTGTCTTGTTGTGAAAACTATTTTCCACTATAAGTCAAATCATTTTAAAGATAAGAAATCTAAGAGTATGTACACCCAATTTAAGTCAAAAAATTCTCACATATTCGTGGTGAATTTAATATACAAATCCAGATAATGCAAGAATAAAAGTGAAATAGCTGAAAAGATAAAGTGGAGGCAAAAAAGAGAGGAAAGAAGAAGAAAGACAAAACACAATCAAGCAAGAGAGGCAAAAAGAGCTCTACGAAGTAGCACTTTTGATTGTATTTGAGACATGTAAAAGAGAATGTATTTTTGATTACTACTTCCCATTAATAATTGACATTTGCAGGCATGTAGCTAGTACAATTTCTTTATGCTTTTCATAAAAATAATAATGTGCAAATACCCATTGACAAGATAACACCAATTGAGAAACATCACATGAGAACACAACTTACAATGGAAATTTGGGAGATTAAGAGGGAGAAAATTGACACCATTTTCTATGCTCTGATACCAAGCAAGCTCTCCTGTGCTTTCATACATACACTCTGTGGAATCTTGATCTTCTTGGGTCTATTTATGGATTTTGATGTTCATGACCAGACAATTGCATCAATACATTCCCATACTTGTGGATCCAACCTATTCTCTGCCCAATACTCATTCCAGCAATCAACATAGGCATCTACATCACTGAGCCCCTTTCTCTTAACTGATGGTGCCCAATACAAAATTAATAATTTCTTGAAATTAGGAGAAGCAGCATCCATCTCAGCACTTGATATGGCAACCCCAAGCCATACTCGGGGGGTTCACTCATCATATGTAACCCTATCACGTGAGTTCAACAGAAGGATATTTTTTATTTCTAAAATTTACAGAAATTAATATACATAAGGGACTATTTAAAATAGTTTTGGGAAAAATTTACAGATTTGTATAGAAAAGGGGTACATTTTATTAATGAAAAATTTACAGATAAGGGATTTTAGAAATAGGCCTTGAACGCACGTGGTATAGAGGGTTTATACATAGTGACCCCCTCGAGAAGCCATATGGGGTATATAGGATCTGATGGCCTTACGAAGACGAAGTCACCTTGCTTAACATCCACCATTGGTCTAAATTGTTCCCTTGGCTTACCTTTTACAGGCCCACAATAGTGATCATTCCATTCCTCATAGACTTGGAAATCATTAATGCAAGCATCTATATCATCCTCCTCATCAGGAGATTGTGTTCTTGGCCAAAACTCTCTATACACTCCTATCTTTGAGATGTTTTCCTGTTCGAGCTCACCGATCATGGTTTTCCAATAGTCTATCACTGGCCTAATGTAGGACTCATACGATGCATTCTTTCCACTTGAACATCTCTCCCAAAACTTAATGTAATCCTTTATCCCTGATATTACTTGCAAGTGATCTCTCACAAATGCAGCCATTGGCAGTATATCCGGACAACCTATTGGCAACAATGATCGACCCTCACTATCTTTCTTTCATAGCTCAATTCCCCCTTCAATGGGCATCCAATTCGGTCATTTTGGATGCAGCTTGTACTGCATCATTGGTCTGTCACCTTGCATGTAAAATCGAAATCGTAATGGCTTTGCATGTCCAACTAGCATTTCTTGCCCATCACATAGGTAGCCATCCACATAATCCTTGAAGTTAGGAACCCGTGTAAGAACAAATGGTGCCAGTGAAGATGATGTACATTTTTTGAATGTATCCATCAGATGCTGGAAAGTGAATGTTTGTCCCACCTGCAAGCTCTCAGAAAACCTGCTGAACATTGCATCAATGTCCTCATGTGTGTGCCCTACCATCAAGAAGCCCAATTTGACTGTCTTGAAAATGCCCCTTGCTACACTACTGCACACGGATCCTATTGTGACATTTATGTATCGATGTTTAAATGTCGCTATATAGCGACACTGAGATACTATTTTATAGCGACATTTTCCTGAGATGTTTTTACTCATATAGGCCTTAAAAGTTAGTTTTTTCCAATGATAAAATTTTTTAAATTTTCATACATGTTTGATCTCATAGAGAATAAAAATACGAGAGCATGTACATGTTTGATCCTTTGACAGAATAAAAGTACAAGAGCATGTACATCAAGTTCGAAGCTCATATATTCATGTCTATGTTTGAGACTTGGCTTTATCTTGAGCCAAGTCTAGTGTGCCAAACGAGTCTATCTCCAACTCTATACTGAGTTGATCTCCTACATCATCATCGTACGTTCACCATAGACTTGATCATCTTCTTCAATAAAGTCGGGTGATTCTTGATGATCATCATCTTCTTCCTCAATATCGTGATCTCCATCTTCCTCCCATATGATGTCATTATGCACATATTCCTCTTGGCTCATATTGTGATCTTCATCTTCTTCTCTAAATCCATCTGGATCAATTGGATTCAGCATTACACATAAAATGGGTTGCCTATATTGACCATTTTAAACCGATGATGTAATATTAACCAACCAGGCAAAGACAATGTAGTTGCCAATGCACTGAGCCAACGACGAAGCTTAATAAATCTCTCAATCATCAAGGGAGATTCTTTTGAGCCTATGAAGGATACCTATGCTAATGATCGAGGCTTTTCAAAAATTTGGCATAAAATTAAGTAAGCCAATGGTACCCCTATGGCCTCATATTCCATTTGTGATGTCTATAAATTAATTTGATGTGACATATGTGATGTTTTTTTCTCTAGTGAAACTTTAGGTCTCATGACCTAAACCACTATTCCCAAATGTCCATGTTACATTTTACGAGCTTCTAAAACTTTTGTAATAAAAAACCCTTTCGTATATTAATCCTTGGGCCTTAATTTACTTATGTATATATAAATTTATAAGTAATTGAATTAACAAAAACCCATCTGTTGAACTCACATGATAGAGTTAGATATGATGAATGACCCCCTTGAGGCATGCGTGTATGTATGTATGTATGAATGTGGGTTTTTAGAGAATGGCATTGGTGTTATTCTCCATAAACCTACATGAGTGCCATTCTCCATAGGGAAATTTAAAATTTGAAGACTCACATAGAGATTGGCACCAGTTCATGGACAATGGTACTAGTTACGATATCCATCTGGGTTTGTGGAGAATGGCACTAGTGCCACATTCTCCACAAGCTCACATGGAGAATGGCACGAGTGTCCATTTGCACAATCTTCTATCTGATGCCATTCTCCATGTATGTATGTATGGATGTATGCATGCATGCATATAGGGTGGTGGCATGATCATGTGCTATAATGATGGTGTGATCTTAGAGAGATCACAGTACTATATAGTAAAAAATGGCACACCTTAACATACACCTACCCTCATCAATGACACATGTTTGTATTTATGTTTAACTCATACATGTATCACAACAACACAAAGCAACTATAGATGCGCTTGGTAGACGTGCAAAATAGCGGGCGCGTCTATAGGCGTTGCTCTAGTAGAGAAATTACGGGCACGTCTATGGGCATAACTAAACGCTCGTCTATTTGCGCGTCAATCACCGCGTTTATTTGCGCGTTAGACCTGAGAAAATACGGACCCGTCTAACATCCCGTTTATTAGCGCATCTATTTGCACGTGTATTTGCGCGTTTATTTGCCCGTTTACACTGAGAATCAGACGCACATTTAGACGCGTTGTTAGATGCGCTCCAGAGAATACAGAAAGTGAGATTTTGGTGTACATCATTGCTTTCCAAACATTGCCCATGATTACCAAAGCACATAATTTTTTGCAAGCCCACATATACAAGAATTAAGGGAAATGAGGAGAATGAGACAATATGTAAAATAGTTTTGCCAATATTAATTATGGGGCTACGGTTCAATCTCATCCTCAATGAGATCAACCCTTGCCAAACTATCTACTTCAAAATCCAAACAAGTGTTTAGATCTACAAATACATTCAACCCACTACTACTTGTGCCACTCATGTGCTCATCGAAATCAAGATCTCCAATGGTAGGCTCGTCCTCACGGGTAATTCCGGCCTCAATATCTATATCTCCTATCTCATGATCATCCTCCTCTCTTGTATCACGGTCATCATCATGTCCATGGCCATGATCATCCTCCATACGCTCCATATTAGTAAATGTACTATACATCACTTTGGAACGTGGCATAATAGGTATGACATGCCACCACCTATTATTATCCACCATTGGTTGATAGACAACCTAATTCAAACTCAAATACAATCATGTTACTTTTCTTGCATCAAATATTTAAAAGCGAGTAATTTTTATGTGTGTGCACAGTACCTGTTCACATTGTTGCGGTAGTATTAGTGTGTCTTTCCTACTTTGCCAAAACTTTGTGGAGTCAATAGTTACAAAGCCACTTGCATGGCGTTTGATTGTTGCATTAGGGCCTCTTTCCACCACGTCCTTAAACCACTTTACATCCAAAACATACACAAAGAAGCGTCGAAAGTCAAGCATAATGATATTTTGGATTATGCCACAATAATCATCCATGGCTCCATTGGCTCCCTCAAAGCTAGCAATGACGCCGCAATCTTGTGTGTTTCTCTTATCATCAATCCGTTGTGTTCGAAAATGCTTGCCCTCACACCATATAGCATTGAACATAGTGCACTACACCAAGAAAAAATCAATTAAATAAGCAATCTAAATTATAAAAACCTCCCAACTTATGCATAACATTCTATATACCGACCTTGCTCATGCATCCCCTACCATACTCCCATTCTTCCATTATGATATGCATCCCCTCGTCTTTCTCTGCTTTCTCCATTTCATCAAGTAGCCAATCCACATGAATATCCTTTGGAAGTGCTCTTAGACGATGAGGGTATGGCACACGAGATCCGTGGTGTGTACGAAAGAGGACCCTTTCTTCTTATCTTCTTGCCTTTGCATCCTCGTATCTTGTCACCCATCTTTTCATCACATCACTATTAAGCACGCAAAAGAGGTTGATACTATTACGCAACTCCGTGTTCATTACTTTGTTGCGTCCTTTTCCTGGAGGCACAATAGAGGTCATCCTTAGGTCTTCATCATCTCTCCATAGTCGTGGGAGAGAGCTATCCACATCAACAAGAAACTCAGAAATATATACAAGTGACTCTTGTACCAACCAACCCTCGGCCATGCTACCTTCGGGTCTTGCATTTTGTCTCACGAAGCCCTTCAATGTCTTCATGAAGCGCTCGAGGAAGAACAACCATCGTGCATGTATAGTACTGCATATAGCAATCTCATCCACCAAATGTACTATGAGATGTAGTTGGCTTGTGAGAATAGAACGTGGAAATGTCTCCTCCACTAAACAAACCGCCTCCACTAACATAACTCGAGCATTCTCAAGCGTGGTGGGATCTATTTCCTTTGAGCTCACATACCTCACAAGCTCGCCCATCTTGTAAATACAATCTTTCACGTCCTTTGATGCACTACGTGGAATGCTAGTAGGTAGTATGAACTGAACCCGCGAGGAGGTGGTTGATTAGTTGCTTATAGCTATTCACTCACAAATTTGAAAGGAAAAAGATATTATGCATATAAAATACTTACTTGGAGCATCTTGTGCCAATCATGAGATTTCAAGCCATATAACTGCTCTACATCTCTTTTCTTGCTCTTTGTAAAGGCTCCCTTCAAACACCTCATGCATCCAGTGGGAGTACGAATTGTAGTAATAGCGCGCTTCACTGTCGCCATCTCTAGCTTTGATAACATCCACGGTGCACGAGGTAAAAAAACACGCCCATTTGGTCTCTCTTGAGGCCAAGCTTCACGCATCCTCCCTGTGGTACGTAGATCCTCCCTTATGCCTGCCGAATCTCGTGTCCCATTCAAATGCTCCCAAATGGTAGATGCCACATTCTTGAAGATATGCATGGGATCGAGCAGGTGATTGATCTTGAGGTGGGACCAATATGGTAAACGATAAAAGATGGAGTATCTAAACAAAATAAAGTGTTAGCGTGCAATCTTCACTTTCAACCAATATAGCCAATCTTTACTTCCAGCCAATAGTTACAAATCCTTACCGGCTCATGCCAAGTGGTGGAGGAGTCATGGAAGCGTCCCAAATTCTCATCCAATCTCCCGCGGTGAGTGATTGTGGGAGGACTTCATTCCAAGGGGCAACATATCTAGGATGATCAGGTGGGAGAAATCGATGGTGATTCTCATAGATGACCTTATTCAATGCGTCTGCCCGTGAGGCAACTAGCGAAGTACCACAAACAAGACATGCATGGTAACCCGATGTAGTGAGACCTGAAACAATAGATGCAATTAAGAGTGGAAGGTGGGTTTAGGATTGGAAGGTGCCTATTCATAATTAAGAGTGGAAGGTGCCTATTCATAATTTAAAAATGCAATGCTTACCTGAACACTCGCCATAGCCTGGGAAGTCATGCATCGTCCACATCAAGACTGCTTTGCAGTTGAAGTCTCGTGACGAGGGAGGCCTGCTCACATCATGCACCTCGATACCTCTCCAAAGTATCTCTAGCTCATCAATCAAAGGCTCCAAATAAACATCAGGGTTTTTGACTTTATGTTTCCCTGGAATTAGAAGGGACAGCATGACATGTCCTTTCTTAATAGCCATAGAGGGTGGAAGATTGTAATTCACCAATACCACTGGCCATACACTGTAAGATGTGCTTTTGAGACCAAATGGGTTCACACCGTCCATACCCAATCCAAGTCTCAAGCTCCTAGGTTCTTCCTTGAAGCTTGGCCATGTGTCTTCAATATGCTTCCACGCAGGAGAGTTCGCGGGAGTTCTCCACTTGCCATCGGTTGATTGATGGGAGGAATGCCATGACATGAGCTCTGCAATAGATTTGCACTTGAACATATGTTGGATGCGAGGGATTATGGGAAAATGTCGCAATACCTTACGAGGCACATCCAAGGTTTTGAGATCTACTCTATATCTTGCCTCTCCACAAGTAGGACACTCTCTTGCATCCTTCTATAGTCCACGAAACAGAACGCAATCGTTGACACATGCATGGATGCACTTGTAATCTAATCCTCCAAGACAGGTCACATGTTGCCTTGCCATATCTCTTGAGGTCGGTAATTTATTCTCCCTTGGAAGCATTTTACATAATAGCCTGCACGTGAAGACCATAAATGAGGAAAAGCATTCGAGTAATTGACCCACTAGCATAATTGAGAAATGCATTCAAACTTGCATTGCTCTATCCATAGATGGTTTGCAAGTTTAGTAACTCAAGGGAGGCACGTAGAACAGAGAATGTGCACCCCTCAAACAGTGGAGTCGATGCTGTGATAAAAAGATCATCCTGCTCCATGCTATTATCCCTCCCTTGATGGACATATAAATCCCGCACCATATCATCAAACACCTCCTCCTCCACGGCTTCATGAGGTAATGGTGGAGGGCTACTATCACCATCACTCCATGCATCCGTAACGGTCCCTCCTGAAGATCCCACCTCATATCGCCGACGCTTCGCCTCCTCACGACGGGCATAGGGTAACATGTGCGGGTGTGGCACTGCATCCTGTATCAAATTAAAACGGGATCATTATAACTCAAACATATGAACACCCATAGGTATCTCAATCAACCTTAACTTACAAATCCTTACCCTGTTTACGGTCACATCCCATTCTCCATACTTTGAGATATGATTGAGCGTAATCCTGCGTGCACGATACATGTTTCCTCGACATCGATCACACAGACATTTGATTTTTTGCTCCAACCACATTTCGCGATGGTGGATACGGAGGGATTCATCCTCACTAGAGCTGCTTGTTGAAGATGGAGACATCCTACAAACAAACAACCCACCAAATTTGCTCTTCTTCAAATGCTTAACTTAAAAACTCTGTGTTGCGTCTATCGCCACGTCTATCTTCGCGTCTAATGTCGTGTCTAACTGCGCGTCTAAATGCCTGTCTACTCTGTGTATTCAAACGCACCCGTAGACGTGCTAATAGACGCGACTATAGACGCATCTACTCTGTGTATTCAGACGTGACTATAGATGCACTAATAGACGCGACTTTTAAACCTGCTTTTCGGCGCGCCGCTCGCTTTGCTTTTCTTTTGACTACTTAAACTTCGCGAGCAGCTTTCTTCCTTCTTTATCAGCAGTTCTATAGATTCGAAGCTTAAGAGAGAGCCTCCCATACACAGTTCCAAGCTTTCACTCAAGACAAAGGGACCGTACCTACAAGTTTGGAAAAGAAAGATCCTTCCATACCTTTTTCCAAGTAAGTCCTTTTGAAGTTGTTCTTGCTTGCTCTTTCCAGTTTTGTACTTTCTCGCATCCACGAAACGCAGCATCTAGGTATGAGTGACACATTCTTTTGTTAGGTGAAACGCCCTTTTCGACTTTTTAGTATTCTCGACTGTCGGAGCGTGTGTATAGAGGCGTCTGAGGGCACGTCTAAATGCGCGTCTACAGGCGCCTCTATATGTGCGTCTGGCTTGTTATAGACGCACACAGACGCGCTCGCACAGACGCTCTGTTAAACGGAGTTTTAAACGAATAGTTAAACGCGCTTTTAGACGTGCTATTAGACGGATGTTTGGACGGACTGTTAGATGCGGTGGTAGACGAGCTTTTTAACGCACTGTTAGACGGATTGATGAACGGACTGTTAGATGCGCTTTTACTTGATTTGTTAAACGCTCTGTTAGACGCGTTTATAGATGCGAAGATTAGATGGGTCTATAGACGCGCTCTGACAGAGCCTCTTTTTTTTTTTCCCCTTTCTTCTCATCTCCCAAAGTAATAGATTTGTTTATTTTTTTCCAGTTTAAATGTGGGGAGGAAGTGCTTCTAGCTCAACTGATCCGCGTGAATCGATATGGAAGGATTTATATAACATTTTAGGGCACCCTCCTAGTCCTGCGGAGTTATACGGGTACATGACGGGTACCCTTAACACTCCCTAGGAGTCGGCACTACAGACTCTGAGCCACCCCACACCACCTGAGATCACCCCAGCGGAGTCCGCACAGCCGTCTTATGCCCCTTCCCCCGTACCGTCTTATGCCCCTTCTCCCATGCCGTCTTATGTCCCTTCTGCCATCCCGTCTTATGCCCCTTCCCCCATGCCATCAGGATCGAGGTCCTTCTGCCTCGGCGAGCTGTCGACGTACTCCCTAGCTATCGAGACTCGGTTCTCCAGCTACGAGTGGTCAGCGTAGTCCCGTGCAGTCCCCAGCTACGAGTGCCAGTGTACGAGCTCGACACGACAGGGTGGCAGGCGTAGTAGCAAGGAGAGCGGTGGCGGATGCATGGCACAGTGCTTTGGGCCATGTGGCGGTGAGGAGGATGATGATTCCGATGATTTAGACGTGCCTCTGGGTGATGGTACGATTTATTATGACATCACTCAGACAGGAGGCATCTTGATGGATGCGCGGGGGAAGGACATCATGGCCTTCATGCGCTCTGTAATTGCTAACAATTACAGAGATTGCTTTATCCACTATAAAGACCACCCAAAGAGGTTGGTTGATGAGAACCTCGCTACTGTTCGCTCTAGGTATCCTAACCCCCCCAATCGCCAGTTCACAGATAAATGGGGGAAGTCAAAGATTGTTACGATACTTAGCAATAAAAGATCTTCCCTTAAGAGGCAGGCACTAGCGGAGCTTGCCCGACTTGAGGCAGGTCAACCTCCAAGGGGCTCGCCCCACACCGCTCAGAAGCGTGAGTGGAAGAAGGCAATGAAGTCAACGAGGGAGGAGCCCAGTCTGCAGCACGTGGAGGCACGGAGGATCCAGATGGAGGAGTATGGGAGCGCGCATTTTGGAGCAGGGGGTGTTGAATCATGGGAGGCCCAATTTGTAAGTATCGATCTCAAATTATATTGCTTATGTAGTTTATTAGGAGGTTGGTTGTTTCTTTGTACTAATCCCTCCACAAAGTGTATCACGGTCATGCAGCTTGAGATCGTGGGCAGATACCCTACTCCAGTGGAGACAGCCTACCACTGCCACCATCGCAGAGGAGATACATGGAGGCACTTCTATGATGATGGGTTGATTACTGAGGAGCAATATACCCGAGCTACTGGACAGGCCCCCCAGGTATTTGAAAGTAATTAAATAATGCCAAAATTATAAGTAAAGATTTGATTTTTCATACATTGATATATGTTGTCCCTTGTTTACAGGCTGCCCCTGCACAAGACGACGAGGAAGACGAGGAAGGAGGTGCAGAAGGGAGCGCAGAAGGCAGCGCAGAAGGGAGCGTGGAAGGCAGTGAGGATTAGTCGTAGAAGTAGTGCTACTATTCTTTTTTGTACTTAAAGCCATTGGCTTGGCTTCGTGCCTCTTGTATATAGACTCCTCTTATTTTTTGTACTTGAAGCCACATGACATGGCTTAGCTTCCTTATTTTTTGTACTTGGAGCCACATGACGTGGCTTAGCTTCGTGCTATATGTATATACAAGCACTTTTTGAGCTTTCAATTTTATTGCGTTTTGGAGTTGTAATATTTTATTTGGAATTGTAATTAAAATGCGGTTGGCTGTAAGAATTGAATTACAGAATGTGGATATGGGATTCTTGTAACTATATAGCATACACAACATACACAGTATTCTGTAAAATTTTTTAAAAAAAAAAGGCTCGTCTATCAGTGCGTTTAAATACACGTTTATATTCGCATCTGTCTGTTCGACTTGCGTCTATACCTGCGTCTATCAAAGCGTTTATAAGCACGTCTATTTACGCGTGTTTGTGCGCATCTATACGCGCGTAAGTCTGATATATAGACACGCAAATAGACGCAGGTCTCCTGACGTGCAAATAGACGCGCCCATAAGTTTTTTATTTAGTTCATGAAACGCGTCTATGCGCGCGTCTATGGGTGCTTTGTCTTGTTGTGTATGTGTGTAGGGATATGTTCTAAGGATATGTTATTGCACTATCTTAGCCATACAATCATATAAATAAATGAAGCAATTCATTCTGAATTATACTATAACCTTCAACTAGGATGAAGTTGTAGTAAGCTCTATAAACATTAAGTATCCATTATGGAACTTGTTGTAATCAAAGTTTTCAACTAGCCTTAAAGTCATAAATCCTAAGTAGTTACAAAAGATTTTTAGAATTAAAAGTATCTTTAGAAGACTTTTGGATTTGCAAAAATAAAAGATTTTTTATAGTGAAAGATATAGCGATCAAAGATTTTTAAGACATTTAACACTCATAAATCGTAAGTAGTTATGTATCTAACTCTTTTAGTTCCTTTCAAATGTTTTAGTTATTAAATAGAAAGTAAAAGGCTTAATTGGTAGGATTAAATAAATCATGGGCATGGTTAACAATGAGCACTATAATCTATTATATATTACAAAGAAATTCATGTAATTATATGTTGGGACTTTGCATTAATGGGAAGAAGGCAAGGCTCAATCATCATTATAGTTTATTTGCTAAAAGGTATTTCACATTATCTAATTTTGGGATTTTGTATACATGGGTTGAGGTCATTATAGTATATCATGCTACATATTGCACTAAGATTCCAATCAATCTTCATCACGGAATCAAGTATGATTAATAATAAGGCATAATTATAGAGATCATATTTAGAAACTACAATTATGGGATGAAGTCATTACAATATATCATGATACATGGGCATCCCAATCCATGTATACATCCTCCATACAACTAATAATAACGCATGATGATAAAAATTATATTAATTATTAAGTATCATCACAGGATGAAGTCATTACAATATATCATGATTCATGAGCATCCCAATCAATGTTCATGGATTGAAGTACAACCATTAATACATGATGAAATCATAATCATTAACTGCCACCATGGGATGAAATCATTACAATATATCATGCTACATGGCGATCAAAATCAATGTTTATCACGGATTCAAATACAAGCAATGATTATGAAAATCATATTCATAAAATACTATGCAAAAGCATGAGTCCTTATGTTTATGTTGTTGGAGGTGACACTTTCTTTGATGTTATCTTGAACTTACAAGAAAGGCCTTTGACATGGGTTCTTTGATATCCTATTTTGACTACAAAATATTCTAACACAATGATAATATCCTAACTTCAAATGTATAGGAAAAATGCTATTTGAGATTTAATGACAAGTTACAAAGGAAGAACCTCATCATGCAATTTGAACATACTATCGTGATTATTGCCTATAATTGAAAATGTGGATAGGGTTGATGTTACTTGTTGTGATGTTGTGTATAGCAAGGAAGAGATCAAAGTTATGGAGTCCAGGTAGGGTTTATGAGACAAGAAAGAACAATATGCATGTAAGGTAAGGTTGCACCCCACCCTTCCATGTCCAAAAAGTACTATCTAGAGTTTGACATTGTATGAGACTACTTGTTGATGCACATGTTGAGAGACAAGTAGTACACAATAAATCAAAGGAGCAATTGGGAAAACTTATGTAGATCCTTGTTCTACACATACGCTCTGAATAAAAAACAGAGATGCCAAAGTTTGTTGAGAGGATGGGTACCAAGATGGTGATGCACAAATAAGAAGATGACCACCTATACACGGAGGATGCCTTGGTTTGTCCCTTTTTGTTTGTAAGGTGTGATTGAGTTTTTATTCATCCCATGGGCCATGAAACAAGTAAGGAAGAATAAGTTTTTAATTTGGAGTGAAGTGTGGGGTTGTCCTGTCCAAAACGTCGGTGGTCGACAGACTAGAATATTTAATTACGAGTGCCTCGAACGTTTCAAACATTAAAGATTACAACGTTCCGAAATTAAAGATTACACTACAATATTGGGAAATTAAGACGGTCAAAATAATATAAATGTGAGAGGCTACCTCTGGATGAGCACCTTAAACTGATCAGCAAGCATTTCTCTCCGCCATAGCCATAGCCACAGCACAACATTATGGTGCCCTTCAGGACGCTGCTAATCTTGCTCTTCTTGGCCACCAGCTTCATGCTCTGGGCAGCCTCCTCGGCAGTCGCTTCCACAAATCATCATTTCCACTGGAATGTAAGTGTACCACGGCTTAAAATGTTGTCGATAATCTATCCAAGCCTTCTGTTTCTTAGCCATGACTATACACATTCTACAGTTCTCATTTTTGCTGATGCTCACCTTCAAATTGCCAGGAAGGGTCACGTGTAAGAAAGTTTGAATGACACAGCCGAGATTAGTGCTGTCGGATAAGCTGGTAGAACTTGCAATGTTGCTCTTGACTCTTTGTCGCTTGAGAGTATGTAGAAAGCGCTAATATTATTTTGGTGAGCTGCATTTAAGCTCTTTGTTGCACTCTGTTCAAGAAGAATGTGATATATAAGGCGCTAAAGGAAAACACAAATGAATGTAGTGTTTTTGTAGACATAAGATGCGTCGAAACAAAACACAAAATGCGTCTACACAACAGAAGTAGCAACTTTTCTGCGGCTCTGGCTCGGCATGACGTTCCTGTGTGGTGATCTGATGAATCGTCTTTGTCAGTTGTTCCTGCGGTCTTCGATATCCTCCGTCCAGATTTTCAACTTCACTCTTTGCGAATTCGATGCATCTCTTTGCGAACTTGGATGCATATATGGTGTTCAGAGTACATGTGTCTAGTGTGTACTCTTTCACGTGGAACTATGCACGAGTTGCGAATTAGCCTCGTCCTGAGTTCTACGCGGAGTCGTCTTTGTCTAATTTTCCCAATGTAACAACTCACAGCGCTTAGCTGTTGGCAGATCGAACATGCTAACGTTACACGCCTTTGCGAGACGAGGTCCATCGTAACAGTCAATGGCCATTTCCCTGGTCCTACTGTTTACGTCAAAGAAGGCGACAATGTCACCGTGAACATCACAAACTTGGTGACTTCCAACATCACTGTTCACTGGTTCGTTGAGCAGCTTCCTTCTTTCTTAAACAACTAACGACTATTTACTGCGTGGAGCAGCTTCCTTCTTTCTTCTTTCCTGAGCAGCTTCCTTTACTGTTTGACAGGCATGGAGTCCGGCAACTCTTCACTGCGTGGGCAGACGGGCCGGCCTATATTACGCAATGTCCCATCCAAACTGGCCGGTCTTACGTTCACAGATTCAGAGTCATCAATCAGAGAGGAACGTTGTTTTGGCACGCACATATCAGCTGGCTGCGAGCTACAGTTCATGGAGCATTTGTCATAAAACCTAAAGCGACTGCGAAGAGCCCGTTTATCGCTCCGACCGCTGAACTGTCACCGATCATACTAGGTACCTACCTTACGACTTATAGCAAGGAATCCAATTCGCAATTTCGGAAGCTGTAGCAGTGTAGTTGATGGAAACGGTTGAATTGAAGAAGAAGAAAAGCTACAGGGAGAAGGTGATGAAGTGAGATGGTTTCAGTTATGACTGTTGTCTGTTGGGACTTGCGAGAGAGAGATCAGTAGCGATTTCACACTGCTAGTCGAGCAAATGCAAATGCCAGCACTTCCGCCCTGGTAGTCGCGCGAGGAGGGAAATCGACTTGAATCATGAATGCCTCACAGAGCGGTGGAGACGGTTGTCGGTCCACCACACTCTCCGGACTCCGGAGTCCGGATTCGTGAAGAGGTGCCAGAGTATTACGAATCACGATGTTATAGGAGCTAGTCTGAGCCGTCTGGCGGCCAGTGTCCGATCGACCATGGCTTCTGAATTGAACCACGTCTCCTGTACTTGGAAGAAAGCAGATTAAACGTCAAAAGCCCATGCACACATGACACATTGTTGCGCAACCGAAGTGACAAATTGCGGGGAATCTTAGACTGAACGCTATTAAATGGAAACACTAGTACCCCGTAGTACCCCTAATCAACACCGCCCACAGCACGTTCACGCGCTGCCTTACAGGATTCGAATTTCGCTACACCAATAGTCCTCAGCACACTCAGGCACAAGTGTGTCAATGTATTGCATTTGTTCCCACTCAATGGCTGCCCATCTCGCAAACCTATAGGGCTGAGAGATTCAGGAAGTTTAACCCGTGAGACTGGAATTGGTAGAAAGCACCAGAATTTACAAAAGCCCTGAAGAATGCCCATTCAGATGGCTCAAAATGAAGCATGCCAATTGGAAATTATGCTGGCATCTATGATTTCGGAGCATTGAGGGTGAACGTAGGCAGCTCACAGGCATTTCCTGCTCGTTGGGTATATCGTGGGAATGCAGGGTTTTACCCCGTCCTTGAGGATCCAGGGGCCAACGATCAGTAGGTAGGGGTTCATGGCTTCCGGAAACTACCAGTCGTCTGACGACAAGCGATCACCAACAGCGGGGTGATTTTGGCCCCATAAATTGTTCTTGCGTTTGGAAATTGGCCACATGGGGTAGGCTGCAGGCGAGGAGCCCTTCCCCACGTTTCCTGGTAGCGCTGGATCAGCGTTTTCCTTGCTATGCAAACCCCCATGCGAGGAACCCATGGGGGCGCCTAATCAACACCGCCAGCGCCACATGTCCGTCCAAAGCCCGTCCACCGTAGAAATAGGCTGATTGCACAGAGGCCTGATGTAGAGGCGGTGATTGATCTTGACATGATGTTGCAGGAGAATGGTGATGTAGAGGCGGTGTAGAAATAGGCTGATTGCACAGAGGCCTGATCTTGACATGATGTTGCAGGAGAATGGTGGAATGCTGATGTAGAGGCGGTGATTGATGAAGCGCTCTCGACAGGTAGAGGATACAATCATTCGGACGCGAGAACAATCAACGGACAACCCGGTTACCCGAGCAACTGTTCTCTAGACGGTAGAGGTTTCCTTTCAAGGCTCAAACTCTCTTCGCAGAATCGCAATGTTTGGAGATATTGAGCGAAGCGTTTGTGATCTGTCATGTGCAGACATCTCGATTTTCAACGTTACGCAAAACAAGACTTACCTATTGCGAATAATCAATGCTGCCCTCAACGTCCAAATGTATTTCGCCGTGGCCAATCACTCTCTCGTTGTAGTGGAAGCAGACGCTGAATACACGCAGCCTTTAACAACCGATGTAGTAGTTCTTGCGCCTGGGCAAACCACGAATGTTTTATTGACTGCTGATCGGCCCATCAGTAACTACTTCATTGCAGCTTCTGTGTTTTCCCCGGCAAACGACAGCCTGATCGCATATCTTCCTACGCCGACCACTGCCATACTCAGTTACAACGGAGCTGGTGTACTGGGCGTGGATGAAATGTCGCTCCCAACGTTTCCTGCTTACGATGACAAGGACTATGTCGCCGATTTCACTCAGAATTTGAAGGGGCAATATGAGAGCAAAGGCTACTTCTATTACGATATCCCCATGAAGATCGATGAAAATCTGTTTTACACTCTCAGTTACATCAGCCAGCCTTTCAATGGTACTGGAACCACGTTGAAGACGGCAATAAACAACGTGACGTTCAGCGAACCAAGCATCTCTTTGCTGCAGGTAGCATTTTACTAAGTTTATATCGTGCCGCTGCGCCCATAATCTTGCTATTCTGTAACACCGGAATACGCATACATCTATTCACACAAACGCTTTTGCCAGGAAATTCGCACACCTCTTTCTTCACGCTGTCGATGTCCTTGAAGCTGTAATATTATTGCTTGTATGTACAGGCTTATTACAACAACATTGCCGGAGCGTATGAAGCCGATTTCCCAGACAACCCACCTTACCCCTTCAATTATACTGGCGGCAATTCGTCCGACATCCCTACAGCAGTACTCGGTACAAAAGTGAAAGTCCTCGATTTTAATATTAGCGTGCAAATCGTGTTCCAAGACACATCCACCTTCGCATTCGAGAGCCATCCAATCCATTTGCATGGAACAAACTTCTATATCGTTGGAACTGGGTTCGGCAATTACAACGCCACTGTGGATCCCGCCAAATTTAATCTCCGTGATCCGCCATCTAGGAATACGGTTGCCGTACCATCCGGAGGATGGGCAGCTATTCGTTTCAGCACAACAAATCCAGGTGAGAATTCCATCCTAAGCGCTGCAAGAACAGTCTATATTGCTACGTTTGTGAATTTAACTTTCGTTTATCTTAATCAAAACTTGTTTCATGGCTGGACAATTTGCAGGGGTTTGGTACATGCATTGCCATTTAGAGGCTCATACCTCTTGGGGTATGTCAATGGCGTTCATAATCAAGAATGGGAAGGGACCTGACCAATCGTTGCCGCCGCCTCCAAGCGATCTTCCGCCCTGCTAAAGCAAGCTGTTCAGCTGTTATGTATGAATTGCTGATGCATAATATCTCCTATCCGTTTCGCCTATTACGTGGCTATACCTGTTCCTACGCATCGTATCATTGTATATATCTATATGTATATTCATATACAGCCAATGATATTCAGGGAAGAGGCAATGCATTTCAGAATCATAATGAAATACCTTCTGCTCTCGATAGTTCATAGATTATTATTGGAGCTTTCTATGTGTGTTGATGAAAGAGAAAGCAAAGAGAAAAGTGAAGAATGACTTAAGGCATGTATTCTTTTATTACGCTTTCTTTTTGCACTTTCAATTGTAGCCTGGTTTCAATCTTACCTCGTACATCACTCAAGAGAATGGAGCTCACATGACTCTTTAGAGTATTTTAAAATTTATGCCACAAGTCTATTCTCTTTTTCAACATCACCGAAGGACATGAGCCCTTTATGCTTAGAGGCAATTCGAGTGTGTTTGAGCAATTAATGCAACCACGCCTCCCTCATGCCCACAACAAGGTGTAAAGTGCATTAATATCAAATTGCAAGGACAAAGGAGCTTTTAGATATATTCTATCAAACTATATTTTGATGCAGAGATTTTGGTGTACATCATTGCTTTCCAAACATTGCCCATGATTACCAAAGCACATAATTTTTTGCAAGCCCACATATACAAGAATTAACTGAGGTGAGGAGAATGAGACAATATGTAAAATAGTTTTGCCAATATCAATGATGGGGCTACGGTTCAATCTCATCCTCAATGAGATCAACCCTTGCCAAACTATCTACTTCAAAATCCAAACAAGTGTTTAGATCTACAAATACATTCAACCCACTACTACTTCTGCTACTCATGTGCTCATCGAAATCAGCATCTCGAATGGTAGGCTCGTCCTCACAGGTAATGGCCTCAATATCTGTATCTCCTATCTCATGATCATCCTCCTCTCTCGTATCACGGTCATCATCACATCCATGGCCATGATCATCCTCCATACGCTCCATATTAGTAAATGTACTATACATCACTTTGGAATGTGGCATAATAGGTATGACATGCCACCATCTATTATTATCCACCATTGGTTAATAGACAACCTAATTCAAACACAAATACAATCATGTTATTTTTCTTGCATCAAATATTTAAAAGCAAGTATTTTTATCAATGTGTACATAGTACCTGTTCACATTGTTGCGGTAGTACTAGTGTGTCCTTCCTACTTTGCCAAAACTTTGTGGAGTCAATAGTTACAAAGCCACTTGCATGGCATTTGATTGTTGCATTAGGGCCTCTTTCCACCACGTCCTTAAACCACTTTACATCCAAAACATACACAAAGAAGCGTCGAAAGTCAAGCATAATAATATCTTGGATTATGCCACAATAATCATCCATGGCTCCATTGGCTCCCTCAAAGCTATCAATGATGCCGCAATCTTGTGTGTTTCTCTTATCATCAATCCGTTGTGTTCGAAAATGCTTGCCCTCACACCATGTAGCATTGAACATAGTGCACTACACCAAGAAAAAATCAATTAAATAAGCAATCTAAATTATTGAAAGCTCCTAACTTATGCATAAGATTCTATATACCGATCTTGCTCATGCATCCCCTAGCATACTCCCATTCTTCCATTGTGATATGCATCCCCTCGTCTTTCTCTGCTTTCTCCATTTCATCAAGTAGCCAATCCACATGAATATCCTTTGGAAGTGCTCTTAGATACTGAGGGTATGGCACACGAGATCCGTGGTGTGTACGAAAGAGGGCCCTTTCTTCTTGTCTTCTTGCCTTTGCATCCTCGTATCTTGTCACCCATCTTTTCATCACATTACTATTAAGCACGCAAAAGAGGTTGATACTATTATGCAACTCTGTGTCTATTACTTTGTTGTGTCCTTTCCCTTGAGGCACAATAGAGGTCATCCTTAGGTCTTCATCATCTCTCCATAGTCGTGGGAGAGAGCTATCCACATTAACAAGAAACTCAAAAATATATACAAGTGACTCTTGTACCAACCAACTCTCGGCCATGCTACCTTTGGGTCTTGCATTTTGTCTCACGAAGCCCTTCAAGGTCTTCATGAAGCGCTCGAGGAAGAACAACCATCGTGCATGTATAGTACCGCATATCGCAATCTCATCCACCAAATGCACTATAAGATGTAGTTGGCTTGTGAGAATAGAACATGGAAATGTCTCCTCCACTAAACAAACCACCTCCACTGACATAACTTGAGCATTCTCAAGCGTGGTGGGATCTATTTCCTTTGAGCTCACATACCTAGAAATAAAAAGGTACAGCATATTAGCAATATGCATTCAAACTTGCATGGAGCATTGATACGCAACATATTTTGTATCATGTAAAGGACCTCACAAGCTCGCCCATCTTGTAAATATAATCTTTCACGTCCTTCGATGCACTACGTGAAATTCTAGTAGGTAGTATGAACTGAACCCACGAGGAGGTGGTTGATTAGTTGCTTATAATTATTCACTCACAAATTTGAAAGGAAAAAGATATTATGCACATAAAATACTTATTTAGAGCATCTTGGGCCAATCATGAGATTTCAAGCCATATAATTGCTCTACACCTCTTTTCTTGCTCTTTGTAAAGGCTCCCTTCAAACACCTCATGCATCCAGTGGGAGTACGAATTGTAGTAATAGCGCACTTCACCGTCACCATCTCTAGCTTTGATAACATCCACGGTGCACGAGGTAAAAAAACACACCCATTTGGTCTCTCTTGTGGCCAAGCTTCACGCATCCTCCCTATGGTACATAGATTCTCCCTTATGCCTGCAGAATCTCGTGTCGCATTCAAATGCTCCCAAATGGTAGATGCCACATTCTTGAAGATATACATAGGATCAAGCAGGTGATTGATCTTGAGGTGGGACCAATATGGTAAATGATAAAAGATGGAGTATCTAAACAAAATAAAGTGTTAGCGGGCAATCTTTACTTCTAGCCAATATAGCACACAATAGTTACAAACCATTACCGGCTCATGCCAATTGGTGGAGGAGTCGTGGAACCATCCCAAATTCTCATCCAATCTCCCGCGGTGAGTGATTGTGGGAGGACTTCATTCCAAGGGGCTAGGATGATCAGGTGGGAGAAATTGATGGTGATTCTCATAGATGACCTTATTCAATGCGTCTGCCTATGAGGCAACTAGCAAAGGACCACAAACAGGACATGCATGGTAACCCGATGTACTGAGACCTGAACAATAGATGCAATTAAGAGTTGAAGGTGGGTTTAGGGTGCCACATCCTTTGCCTATTCATAATTAGAAGTGCAATGCTTACCTGAACACTCGCCATAGCCTGGGAAGTCATGCATCGTCCACATCAAGATTGCTTTGTACTTGAAGTCTCGTGACCAGGGAGGCCTGCTCACATCATGCACCTCGATACCTCTCCAAAGTATTTCTAGCTCGTCAATCAAAGGCTCCAAATAAACATCAGGGTTTTTGACTTTATGTTTTTCTGGAATTAGAAGGGACAGCATAACATGTCCTTTCTTAATAGCCATAGAAGGTGGAAGATTAATGTAATTCACCAATATCACTAGCCATACACTGTAAGATGTGCTTTTGAGACCAAATAGGTTCACACCGTCCATACCCAATCCAAGTCTCAAGCTCCTAGGTTCTTCCTTGAAGCTCGGTTGATCAATGGGAGGAATGCCATGACATGAGCTCTGCAATAGATTTGCACTTGAACATATGTTGGATGCGACGGATTATGGGAAAATGTCGCAGAACCTTACGAGGCACACCCAAAGTTTTGAGATCTGCTCTATATCTTGCCTCTCCACAAGTAGGACACTCTCTTGCATCCTTATGTAGTCCACGAAACAAAACACAATCGTTGACACATGCATGGATGCGCTTGTAATCTAATCCTCCAAGAGAGGTCACATGTTGCCTTGCCATATCTCTTGAGGTCGGTAATTTATTCTCCCTTGGAAGCATTTTACACAATAGCCTGCACGTGAAGACCATAAATGAGGAAAAGCATTCGAGTAATTGACCCACTAGCATAATTCACCATGTTTGCAAAATAGACTTTAAAGCTTACTTGAGTAATGCTTTCAAACTCGCATTGCTCCATCCATAGATGGTTTGCAAGTTTAGTAACTCAAGGGAGGCATGTAGAATAGAGAATGTGCACCCCTCAAATAGTGGAGTCCATGCTACAGTAAAAAGATCATCCTGCTCCATGCTATCATCCCTCCCTTGATGGACATATAAATCCCGCACCATATCATCAAACACCTCCTCCTCCACGGTTCATGAGGTAATGGCGGAGGGCTACCATCACCATCACTCCATGCATCCGTAACGGTCCCTGCTGAATATCCCACCTCATATCGCTGATGCTTCGCCTCCTCACGGCGAGCATAGGGCAACATATGTGGGTGTGGCATTGCATCTTGTATCAAATTAAAACGAGATCATAACTCAAACATATGAACACCCATAGGTATCTCAATCATCCTTAACTTACAAACCCTTACCCTGTTTATGGTCACATCCCATTCTCCATACTTTGAAATGTGATTGAGTGTAATCCTACATCCATGATACATGTTTCCTCGACATCGATCACACAGACATTTGATTTTTTGCTCCAACCACATTTCGCGATGGTGGATACGGAGGGATTCATCCTCACTGGAGCTACTTGTTGAAGATGAAGACATCCTACAAACAAACAACCCACCAAATTTGCTCTTCTTCAAATGTTTAATTTTAAACTCTATGGCGCATCTAAAGGCACATCTAAAAGCGTGTCTGTTTGTTCTGTGGTGCACATCTAAAAGCGCATCTACTCTGTGTATTTAGACGCGCCTATAGATGTGCTATTAGACGTGCCTATAGACACAGCTTTTAAACCTGCTTTTAGCACGCTTGCTTTGCTTTTCTTCACATTACTTATGCTTTGCGCGGTTTGCTTGCTTCCTTATTAGCAGATCCACAGTTTCGATGCTTAAGAGGAAGGCTTCCATACTTACTTCCAAGCTTACACTTAAGAGGAAGAAACCCACACTTACTTCCAAGCTTAAAGGAGAGGAGGACAAACAAGGAGGAGAAGCAACTTTGAAAAAGAAGAAGAATCTTCCATACCTCTATCCAAGGTAAGTCTTTTTGCAGTTGATCTTTCTTTGGATTTGTACTTTCTCGTATCCAAAAAACGCATGATCTAGGTATAAGTGTCACGTTTGTGTGTCGGGTGCAATGTCCTTTTCTACAAAAACGCATGATCTAGGTATAAGTGTCACGTTTGTGTGTCGGGTGCAATGTCCTTTTCTACTTTTTAGAAAAGTCTGTCAGTCGGAGCGCGTCTATAGGCGCATCTCAGAGCACATCTAAAACTGCGTCTATAGGCGCATCTAAATGTGCGTCTAGCCTATTTGCAAACATAGACAGATGCATCTATAGACACGCTGTTATACGTGAAAATAGACGTGCTAATCAGACGCGTCTATAGACGGGCTCTGACAGTAATCCTCTCTTCCCTTCCCCTTTCTTCTCAGCTCATCAGTAATAGATTTTTTTTTCTTTTTCCCAGTTCAACATGTGGCCAGGAAGCGCTTCCAGCTCACCTGATCCCCGGGATTCTATTTGGAGGGACTTATATAACCTTTTAGGGCACCCTCCTACTCCTGCGGAGTTATACGGGTATATGACAGGTACTCTAAACACCCCCCTGGAGTCGGCACTATAGACTCCAAACCACCCCACACCAGCTGAGATCACCCCAACGGAGTCAACACAGCTCAGCCAGCTACACAGCGTAGGCCCATCTCCCATGCTGTCTTATGCCCCTTTCCCCATGCCGTTTTATGCCCCTTCTACCATGCCATCTTATGCCCCTTCCCCCATGCCGTCAGGAGGTCCTTCTATCTCACAGAGCTGTCGACGTACTCCTGTGCAGTCGAGACTCGGTTCTCGAGCTATGAGTGGTTAGTGTAGTCCCGTGCAGTCTCCAGCTACGAGTGGCCAACATACGAGCTCGACACGACACGATAGCAGGCGTAGTAGCAGGGAGAGCGGTGGGGGATGCATGGCACAGTGCTTTGGGAGGGGTGGCAGTGGGGAAAGGGATGGTTCAGATGATTTAGACGTGCCTCCGAGTGATGGTACGATATTCTATGACATCACTCAGACAGGAGGCATCTTGATGGATGCACGGGGGAAGGACATCATGGCCTTCATGCGCTCTGTAATTGCTAACAATTAGAAAGATTGCTTTATCCACTTCAAAGACCAGCCAAAGAGGTTGGTTGATGAGACCCTCACTGCTGTTCTATCTAGGTATTCTAACCCCCCCAATCGCCCGTTCATAGATAAATGGGCCAAGTCAAAGATTGTTACAATACTTGGCAATAAAATATCTTCGCTTAAGAGGCAGGCACTAGCAAAGCTTGCCAGGCTCGAGGGAGGTCAACCACCAAGGGGCCCACCCCACACCGCTCACAAGCGTGAGTGAAAGAAAGCAATGAAGTCAGCAAGGGAGGACCCCAGTCTGTAGCACGTGGAGGCACGAAGGATCGAGATGGAGGAATGTGAAAGCGCACATTTTGGAGCAGGAGGTGTTGAATCATGGGAGGCCCAATTTGTAAGTATCGATCTCAAATTATATTGCTTATGTAGTTTATTAGGAGGTTGTTTCTTTGTACTAATCCCTTCGCAAATTGTGTCATCTTGCAGCTTGAGATCGTGGGCAGATACCCTACTCCTGTGGAGACAGCCTACCACCACCACCATTGCAGAGGAGATACATGGAGGCACTTCTATGATGACGGGTTGATTACTAAGGAGCAGTATACCCGAGCTACTGGAGCGGCCCCCGAGGTATTTGAAAGTAATTAAAATTATAAGTAAAGCTTTGATTTTTCATACATTGATATATGTTGTCCCTTGTTTATAGACCCGTGCACAAGATGATGAGGAAGACGAGGAAGGAGGCACAGAAGGGAGCGCAGAAGGGAGCGCAAAAGGGAGCATGGAAGGCAGCGAGGATTAGTCATAGAAGTAGTGCTAGCTACTCTTTTTTGTACTTAAAGCCACTGGCTTGGCTTCGTGCCTCTTGTATATACACTCCTCTTATTTTTTGTACTTGAAGCCACATGACGTTGCTTAGCTTCCTTATTTTTTGTACTTGAAGCCACATGACGTGGCTTAGCTTCGTGCTATATGTACATACAAGCACTTTTTGAGCTTTCAATTTTATTGCGTTTTGGAGTTGTATGTTTTATTTGGAATTGTAATTAAAATGCGGTTGGTTGTAAGAATTGAATTACACAATGTGGAAATGGGATTCTTGTAGCTATATAGCAAACACAACATACACAGCATTCTGTAAATTTAAAAAAAAATATTATAAAGCACGTCTATCAGTGCATCTATATACGCATCTGTCCGTTCGACAAGCGTCTATTTTTGCATCTATAAACGCATTTATAAGAGCATCTATTTAAGCGTCTAAATGTGCGTCTATACGTGCATATGTATACTATATAGACGCGCTGGTAGACATGGGTCTCCAGACGCGAAAATAGACACGCAAATAGACATGCCCGTAAGTTTTTTCTTTAGTTCAGTAAACGCATCTGTGTGCGCGTCTATGGGTGCTTTGTCTTGTTGTGAAAACTATTTTCCACTATAAGTCAAATCATTTTAAAGATAAGAAATCTAAGAGTATGTCCACCCAATTTAAGTCAAAAAATTCTCATATATTCGTGGTGAATTTAATATACAAATCCAGATAATGCAAGAATAAAAGTGAAACAGCTGAAAAGATACAGTGGAGGCAAAAAAGAGAGGAAAGAAGAAGAAAGACAAAACATAGTCAAGCAAGAGAGGCAAAAAGAGCTCTACGAAGTAGCACTTTTGACTATATTTGAGACATGTAAAAGAGAATGTATTTTTGATTACTACTTTCCATTAATAATTGACATTTGCAGGCATGTAGCTAGTACAATTTCTTTATGCTTTTCATAAAAATAATAATATGCAAATACCCATTGACAAGATAACACCAATTGAGAAATATCACATGAGAACACAACTTACAATGGAACACTACAAGGCATAGGCCATTTTTCGACGGAAATACCAACGCTTTTTACATTAAATTTTTTTTTTTCACGGGCGCAAACGTCGCTATTAGTGTCGCTAAAAGCGTCAAAAAAGGAGCGTCGCTATATAGCGACACTGGCAAACGTCGCTATATAGCGACGATGCAAACGTCGCTATATAGCGACACTGGTAAACATCGCTATATAGCGACGATTAACAGAAGTAAAAAAAAAGGGTTAGTGGGGCTAAACAGGGCTTTCTTTTGGCCCTATTTAGCCCCACTAATCCTTTTTTTTTTTGGTAATTACAAAAGAAAGTTTTTTATAATAAAATTTCCCTTGCTTGCAGGGTGATACAAAATTGTTCTTGTGAAATGATGAGTAACAAATGCATATACATGTCGGACATATACAACAATGTTTGTAACAAAATTACCCCATCGAAAGGGCGATACAAAATTGCTCAAATGAGTGGATATACAAAATGCTACTAACACTACTCATCCGAATTCGAATCATCTTCGTCTTGTTGGCCTATTCCTTGGTCCTCGACACCTGCATCTTCTCCCTCGTCCTCGCCACCTACGTCCGATCCTTGGCCCTGTTGATCGCTCGCCTCCGATGATGGGACGCTTGAGCTTTGACCCTAAGAGTGAAGCATATAAATCGAAAATTAGATTGGAACTTAAATTAAAAAGTGAGATTACAAGTAGGAGTAAACTTATATCGTGCGAGCAGCCACCTCAACCCAATCGACCGTCGCTCCCATTGCCTCTTGCTCAATGAACCACGACTTTGTTCCTATCCGAAATGCGCGTCGTGTCTCTGCATCTGTAGGAAGACGACACATTGCAACTTGTTGTGGATCCAATTTACGAGAGTTAGAGTTAGCTAAAGTGCATGTAATATGTAAGTAAAACAAATAGAACAATACATTAAATGAGAAGAAGTAGACTTACCACGGTTGCCTCGAATGCATACCGTCCACCTGCACCAAAGTGCGAAGTACCTACGACGTCCAGCCGTCTCTTCGCAGCCCTCCTCTGACCCTCGAACATTTCGGGATGGTCCCTATATTGCTTCTTGAAGTACTTCCAATCAGCTTTGTCTGCCTAGCTGGGTTTAGCAAACCCCTTTGTAATGGAAGTACGCAAGGTTGATCTACGATGCTTCAGGACCAAACCCATGTGCTCTCGCATATAATCGTCATTAAACTCCACATTTGGCGGATTAGGGTATCTTTGTTTTAACTCATCGATCACCGCCTGCTTCTTTTGGGCATCTTGATAGCGCCAATCGGTATTTATGCCGCTCTTGAAGTGATGACTCATCAACCTCCTCATGGTGGCCATCACTGCTTTGCCCTTTTTATCTTCTATTATCTCTCCGGCAGATGTGATTTGATAGGAGAGATCCCCTGATGAGTAAGGGGGACTGACAGTAGCAGAGTCTGAAGGAGTGGAAGCTACGCGAGCGCTTCCGAAGCGAGGAGTAGCAGTGGGAGTAGGAGAGGGAAAGGGACCTGACTGATATTGTGTCTCCGGACCAAGTGGAGACCTAAAGGAGCATGAGTGTGCTGACTCGTCTACATCTCCCGAGTTAGCACAACATGAGCCGCCCATCCTACTCTTCCTTCCCTTGCGAGAGGCATGCGCAGGTGATGATCCCGCGGTCGAAGGGGCATGAGGGGATGGCTGGGCAGTACGTCCACCCGTCGGTGTAAGGGAAGGAATTGTTGAGGTCCTTTGAGAGAGCAGAGAGAAGAATCTCACTGCCTCCTCATCGCTCATCTGCGCTACAAACTCGTCGGGACTCCCGACAAAGCCATGCGCGGCTAGCAAAGGAGTTCCCCGAGGGGTAGTCACAGTGCTACATGGAAGAGGAGTCGGACCAGGGGTAGTCATAGTGCTAGGTCCGAGAGGAGTCGAACCAGGGGTAGTCCTCGGGGTAATCGCTTGAGAGGAATCAAAGTCCTCTAGAGCATATAGATCGTCAGCTCTCCTCCTGCGAGGCTGTCCCTACTCGTCAGATGAGCGACGTGATCCCATGTCTAACATAGACACAAACACGAAAACAGAAAACAAAAAAATAAACATAAGCATAGGCATAGGCATAGGCAATAGGCAAGAAGAAAGAAGAGGGAAAGGAAAGAAGAGGGAAAGGAAAGAGGGAAAGAAGATGGAAAGGAAAGAAGAGAATGAGAATGAGGATGAGGAAATAGAGAATGAGAGAAGGGGGAAATAGAGAAGGGGAAAGAGATGAGGGGGAATGAGAGAAGCATAAGCATAAGCTTATGCGGAAATAGAGAATGAGCTTATGCGGAGATAGAGAAGGAGAGAAGCATAAGCTTATGCTTATGCTTCTCTCATTCTCTATTATGCTTCTCTCCTTCTCTATTTCCGCATAAGCATAAGCATGAGCGGAAATAGAGAAGGAGAGAAGGGGCAAATGAGAGAAGGGGGAAATAGAGTGGGAAATGAGCTTATGCGGAAACTTAAGCATAAGCTTATGCTTATGCATGAGCTTATGTGGAAATAGAGAATGAGAGAAGCATAAGCTTCTCTCATTCTCTATTTCCACATAAGCTCATGCATAAGCATAAGCTTATGCGGAAACTTAAGCATAAGCTCATGCTCATGCGGAAATAGAGAAGGAGCTTATGCGGAAATAGAGAATGAGCTTATGCTTCTCTCATTCTCTATTTTCGCATAAGCTCATGCATAAGCATAAGCTTATGCAAAAACTTAAGCATAAGCTCATGCTCATGCATGAGCATAAGCATGAGCTTATGTTTATGCTTATGCTTAAGCATAAGCATCGGAAATAGAGAAGGAGCTTATGCGGAAATAGAGAAGGAGCTTATGCAGAAATAGAGAATGAGTTTCGCATAAGCTTCTCTCATTCTCTATTTCCGCATAAGCTCATGCGGAAACTTAAGCATAAGCTCATGCTCATGCATGAGCATAAGCTCATGAATGAGTTTCTGCATAAGCTTCTCTCATTCTCTATTTTTGCATAAGCTCATGCATAAGCTCATGTGGAAACTTAAGCATAAGCTCATGCTCATGCATGAGCATAAGCATGAGCTTATGCTTATGCTTATGCTCATGTCATGCATGAGCATAAGCATGAGCTTATGCTTATGCTTATGCTCATGCGGAAAAAGAGAAGGAGCTTATGCGGAAATAGAGAATGAGTTTCCACATAAGCTTCTCTCATTCTCTATTTCCGCATAAGCTCATGCTTATGCATGAGCTTATGCGGAAACTTAAGCATCAGCTCATGCTCATGCATGAGCATAAGCATGAGCTTATGCTTATGCTTATGCTTAAGCTTAAGCATAAGCATAAGCTCATGCTTATGCTCATGCGGAAATAAAGAAGGAGCTTATGCGGAAATAGAGAATGAGTTTCCGCATAAGCTTCTCTCATTCTCTTTTTCCGCATAAGCTCATGCATAAGCATGAGCTTATGCGGAAACTTAAGCATAAGCTCATGCTCATGCATGAGCATAAGCATGAGCTTATGCTCATGCGGAAAAAGAGAAGGAGCTTATGCAGAAATAGAGAATGAGTTTCCGCATAAGCTTCTCTCATTCTCTATTTCCGCATAAGCTCATGCATAAGCATGAGCTTATGCGGAAACTTAAGCATAAGCTCATGCTCATGCATGAGCATAAGCATGAGCTTATGCTCATGCGGAAAAAGAGAAGGAACTTATGCGGAAATAGAGAATGAGTTTCCGCATAAGCTTCTCTCATTCTCTATTTCCGCATAAGCTCATGCATAAGCATGAGCTTATGCGGAAACTTAAGCATAAGCTCAAGCGGAAAAAGAGAAGGAGCTTATGCGGGAATCGAGAATGAGTTTCTGCATAAGCTTCTTTCATTCTCTATTTCCGCATAAGCTCATGCATAAGCATGAGCTTATGCGAAAACTTAAGCATAAGCTCATGCTCATGCATGAGCATACGCTCATGCTTATGCTCATGCGGAAAAAGAGAAGCAGCTTATGCAGAAATAGAGAATGAGTTTCCGCATAAGCTTCTCTCATTCTCTATTTCCACATAAGCTCATGCATAAGCATGAGCTTATGCAGAAATAGAAGCATAAAGAAAGGGGAAACTTAAGCATAAGCTCATGCTGATGCATGAGCATAAGCATAAGCATAAGCTCATGCTTATGCTCATGCATGAGCATGAGCTTATGCAAATGAGAGAAGGGGGAAATAGAGAAGGGGGAATGAGAGAAGGGGGAAATAGAGAAGGGGGAAAGAGAGAAGGGGGAAACTTAAGCATAAGCTCATGCTCATGAGCATAAGCATGAGCTTATGCTTATGTTTATGCATAAGCATAAGCTCATGCTTATGCTCATGCGGAAAAAGAGAAGGAGCATATGCGGAAATAGAGAATGAGTTTCCGCATAAGCTTCTCTCATTCTCTATTTTTGCATAAGCTCATGCATAAGCATGAGCTTATGCGAAAATAGAGAATGAGAGAAGTTATGCATGAGCTTATGCGAAAATAGAGAATGAGAGAAGCATAAGCTCATGCTTATGCTTCTCTCATTCTCTATTTCCGCATAAGCTCATGCTTATGCATGAACTTATGCAGAAATAGAAGCATAAAGAAGGGGGAAACTTAAGCATAAGTTCATGCTCATGCATGAGCATGAGCTTAGGTGAATGAGAGAAGGGGGAAATAGAGAAGGGGGAAAGAGAGAAGGGGGAATGAGAGAAGCATAAGCATAAGAGAATAAGAGGGAAAGGAAATAGAGAATAAGAGGGAAAGGAAAGAGAGAAGGGAAAAGAGATGAGGGGGAAAGAGAGAAGGGGGAAAGAGAGAATAAGAGAAGAGGGAAAAAAGAGAAGGGGGAAAAAGGAGAAGGGGGAAAAAAGAGAATAAGAGAAGGGGGAAGAAGGAAAGAGTGGGAGGGGAAGAGAGGGTTCCTATGCCCATCGCAGCTAGTGCCTTAAGCGCTAGCTGCAGGCCAATGCAAATAACAAAAATAATAAATGGAAAAAATAGGAAGCACTTACCTGAAATAGTATGTCCTGCTCGGTGTAGTGGACTGGCCCTACAAAAGAGAGAAAACAACCCATTTTTTCAAATAAGATGTTAGTGGAAGTAGGAGATTACAAAAGCAACTTCTTGAAGGGAGCAGATTGAGGAGACAAGGAAAGGAGGAGATTGAGGAGACAAGGAGAAAGAGAAGGAAGGAAAATACAGAAAAAAGAGGTGAGTTTTCTTTCTTTCTTGAAATCTCGTTTTTTGTTTCAATCCTTTCAAAACAAGCATGAAAACTAGTTTACAGGTTTAGCAATACAAGAAGAAACACTCACAAAACTAAAGCTAACAAACAAACAACCTACATTGTTGAAACAAACTCACCTCTTGAAGAACTTCCTTTCAAGAAACCAAAGAGGGAAAAGGATAGAGAGGGAGTACAAGAGGTAGGAGAAGGGTGAGGAGTGGAAAATAAGGTGGGATCTTGCTTGGAATAGTTGGGAGGTCGTCAAAAATAGGTGGGAGGAGATTTTGGGTTGCTTACTTGAGAGATTAGGGAATAGTATAAAGAAAACGCCGCGCGTTTAGCGTTTCGGGTTTTAACCCACAGCGTCGCTATATAGCGACGCTTATTCTTCGCTATATAGCGATGTTTTTAATTAAAAACGTGGCTATATAGTGACGGAACAAAGAAAAGTGTCACTATATAGCGATGCTTACTGTCACTTTTCTTATGTAGCCTCAAGAGAAGCTCAAACATGTTATTTTATAATTGTCAATATCTCCTCTTCACGCTTATGTTGTGATTTTATAAGTGCAGATGGAAGGGACGAGTGGAAACTTGTCCGATGATGCACCAATGCCCGGGAGCACGAAGTGGCTTACGGAAAGGTTATACTGTCATTGCACTCATTGCAAGCGAGAAGTACGACATCAACGTCGTATTATCATGCGCCACTTGCAGATGTATGGGGAGGAGCCAGAACCAGTACCCCCCGTTGGTGTTGCACATGTTGATGGGTCATCAGTATGTCAAAGCTATTTAAGTTCGCAATCTTATTGTATACCAAGAAATAGAAGATCTTATATTTACACGAAATCTTAAAACAAGATGAGGAGGGTGATGAGGGTACACATATACCTTCTCACTTTCAAAAAGACTATAGTCTCCTGGATGACGACGAGGGTATGGTCGACATGATGGATTCCATTTTTAGGGGCACTACATCCCACATACACGTGATGTCAGAGTCTAAGGTCAAAATGCAAGAGTTGCAATCAACACAATTGTACGAGGGTGCTAGGATGTCTAAACTACGTGCTTGTCTCTCAATCTTGAATCTACAAGTACAGTATGGGTGGTCGGATACAAGTGCATCGGCCTTAATGAGGTTAGCCCTTGCATTAATTTGACTCATTATTTGGATATTGTTTGTTTTGAGAATCATCATTTGGATAGTTTCTTTTTCATAGGTTGCTCCAGAAGATGTTGCCTGCACCAAATACCATGCCCGCATCAAGAGATGAAGCGAAAAAGATGCTAACAATGGTGGGTATGGATTATGATACCATCCATGCTTGCCGTAATCATTGTATTCTCTTTCCTCGTGAGCATGGAAATTTGGCTAGTTGTCCAAAGTGTGGGGAACAACGATATAGAGATGACTTGCAGGGTGAGCAGATACCGGTAAAGGTCTTAAGACACTTTCCCATCCTTGCAAGAATACAACACATGTTTCGATGCAAATCCATAGCGGAGTTGATGACATGGCATGCATCTCATCGGTCCACTGATCACACATTGTGGATTCCCACAGATTGTGCAGCTTGGAAGCACATAGATAATCAGTGGCCGGACTTTGCGAGGGAGCCATGCAACTTACATCTTGGGCTAGCCATGGACGGCGTGAATCCTTTCGGGTTACGCTCGACATCTTGGTCGACATCGCCCATAGTCGTGGTGAATTACAATATCCCACCATGGCTAACAATAAAAAAGGGACACCTCATGCTTGCACTACTTGTGCCAGGAAAGTACAAGGCAAAAAACATGGACATGTACATGGCACCTTTGATAGAGGAGTTACAGATATTATGGAGAGGAGTGCAGGTCTTTGATATTTCCAGAGCTTCTAGACATACCAATGATATTTTGGTCAGGGGTATCTTGATGTGGACCATGCATGACTACCCAGGATATGGAGAGTGCGCAGGTACGTGGTTGTGTCTTTACATGTACAGTGAGGGATTATGCTTTTTTTACTCTCTTTTGCACATATGTCTTGTACTAACACATTCATGCACACGTGCAGGACTTGTTACAAGTGGGTACCATGCTTGTCCTGTTTGTGGACCGGCTCTGAAATCGCTTGCACGCTACTCCAAAAATATGAGGAAAAATGTTTGTGAAGGTCATGCTCGATACCTTCCGCTCGACCATCTCGCACGTGGAGGTCAGCTTGATCCACCACCATCATATTTGAAGGCAAGTGATTGGATTCAAGCTTGGAGGGTGAATGGAGAGGGACCTCCTCCTGGTATGAAGAGGCTATCGATCTTTCACGAGCTTCCTTATTGGGGTCAGTTACAAATCAATCATCTCTTGGATCCCATGCATATCTTCAAGAATGTGGGGGCTACTATTTGGGCACACTTGGTTGGTTCGAAGGACTCGAGAGGAGTGCGAGAAGACTTGCGTGCTATGAATAGGATGTCTCGTTTGTGGCCCCAAATGCATGCTTTGGGAAAAGTTGTCCTCCCGAAAGCAACGTGGATCCTCTCTACGAGGGAGGAGGCAGCGGTCAAGGCAGACATTGCCTCTTTTCAAACACCGATAGGGTACATGCGTTACTTGAAAGGAGCATTTTCAAAGGACAATATGCTTAGTGGCCTCAAGTCCCATGATTGGCACAAGGTCTTACAGGTATTCTAAGTAGAATTAGTGTACCGATAATAGTGATGCGTTAGTGTAATTATCATTATGTTATATTGTTGACATGACTTCATTGTTGCTTTGATAGTTCATCCTCCCAATTACAATAAAAGGGTGCTTACAAGAAGATGTTAGAAATGCTATATTCAAGATCTGTGGTATTGTGAGGTATGCTTACTATCAAATCGCATTATGTATTTTCTTAATGGACATGTGAAATAGGTGGATATCTCAAATATCTTACATATGCATGGACATGTGAAATAGGTGGATATCTCAAAAAGATATCTCTATATCGAGCATCGAGAAGGCTAGGGTGGAATCCACCGAAGCCATATGCTTGCTTGAGAAGCACTTTCCCTCAAGCATTATGACAACTCAAGTCCACTTGCTTGTGCACATAGTTGATGAGGTGGCTATAGTAGGTACCGTTCATAGTCGATGGATGTTTTTTCTCGAGCGGTTTATGAAAACTTTAAAGGGGTTTGTAAGACAAAGAGCAAGACCGGAAGCAAGCATGGCAGAGGGATGGCTTGTGCAAGAGTCATTAGTATATATCACAGTGTTTCTTGCATCCACGGATCCTGATATGCCGCAAGCTTGGCACAACAATGATGATGATCGCATCGTTGGCGAGGTTCCCCAAGAAAAAGGGATTGAAAGAAAGATGAGCGAAGAGGGGTGTGATTTTTTGGTGAGCTTTTTGTCATGAGCTTTTTTTCAATTTTCATGAATATTGCGAGCTTTTCATTCACCTGAGAGAGAGAGAGGGGGGGGGGGGTCATGGAGTGGGGTGGGTTGAAAGTTTGGGTTGTGGTTGTAGTTAAGAGGAGAGAGGGGGGGGGAGGGGAGATAAAGGAAAGGGGGAGGGACAGGCGCATGGGTAAGGTGGCATGGAGAAGGGAGAGGAGGGGAGTTGGAACATATATTCATTATCATAGTGGAGAACGTAGAGGGGGAACTTATAAGGTATGCAAAGAGGAGTGCAAGGAGGAGAGAGAGGATGAGGAATGTGAAAGTTATGTTCATGTACTAAATGTAAAGGGGAAGGGAGAGCATGTGGGAAATTTGTTTATTTTCAAAGTGTATAATTTGACAGATTTGACCTCATATTTGGATTCCTCGTCGAATTCCGGTCATTTTGAGTACCAACATGACCATATTCTGATAAAAATTGGAAAAATGGTGTTTTTGTCATTTTGGCCTGTTTGGGGCCTGTTTTGAGTCTGCGCTAGGAGTTAATCACATTGTGAGTTGACGCGGAGTCAAACAACACAATGACATCATGAAAAACCGGGTTTTAACACATGAGCTTTAGGCCATAAGCTCTGGACAAACTTAGCACACTCTCCTGAAGTCAACGACTTCGAGTGCGAAGGAATTCCTTCGCACTCGAAGTCGTTGACTTCAGGAGAGTGTGCTAAGTTTGTCCAGAGCTTATGGCCTAAAGCTCATGTGTTAAAACCCGGTTTTTCATGATGTCATTGTGTTGTTTGACTCCGCGTCAACTCACAATGTGATTAACTCCTAGCGCAGACTCAAAACAGGCCCCAAACAGGCCAAAATGACAAAAACACCATTTTTCCAATTTTTATCAGAATATGGTCATGTTGGTACTCAAAATGACCGGAATTCGACGAGGAATCCAAATATGAGGTCAAATCTGTCAAATTATACACTTTTAAAATGTACATATCTCCCTTAGTTCCTCCCTTCTACTTTGAATATGGACATATCTTCCATAAAATTTTGCCTCTTACTACCACTCATATCCTCCCCCCCCTTGTGCATAGTATACACTCTTCCACCCCTCCCACATGCTATGAAAATGAACATATCCTATATTCTCTCCCCCTCTTTCTAACCTCCCCATCTTTCTTATAACAAAAACATGTATGGATTTCTAAAAAAAGCTCGCAAAAACAAAGGAAATGGTAAAAAAGCTCACATTAAAAAGCTCGCCAAAAGATTTCTCCCAGCGAAGAGCAAATGGAGAAATTCAATAAGTTTTGTATCCTCAATAGCCCTGAGATGCAGAAGTGGATTAAGAGATATGAAGTGGCCAAAGCAGAAAGAATTAATGCAAGGACGAGATTCAGAGTAATGTACAGGCGATCACAACCATATCCACGAGATTTGGCTCTTCTCCCTACTCACATGTCACTTGATTGGCTACAACTGGCTCTACGTAAAGCAGAATGTGATGGAGAGACAATAAACGAGCGCAAGTGAGAGTTATCATCTGGATGTATGGTGCATGTAAGTTTCTTATCTCTTGATGTAATTGAGTAATTATTTGTGGCAATATATGCTATAAAATAGGTGCATCTTCATTGTTTTAATGATGCTCTTTTACAGTACAAAAAGTACAGTGCATTATGGTCATATGGATGACATTTTCACGTGGAACGCATCAATTCAAAGAGAGTCACGTATGATTGTGGAGTCATGGCTAACTTCACACAAGATAGCCGAGCAAGTGCTTCGGATACCAATCTTCTCTCCTCACAGTTGGATTATTGTGGAACCATATGCGACATCTATGAAATTGATTTTAGACAATTTACTATTTTCATTCTTGATGTAAAATGATTTAGAACTACTTACAACGGTCCCCATGCGACAGTGAGAAAAGATAGTAGCGGTCTCTTTGCAATAGACTCCACCAAACATTGGACCGATGAAAGTGATACTTTTGTTCTTCCCGAGCACTGTGAGCATGTGCATACTAATGATTTAATTAGTCGAAGCTTTCGTTTTTAAAGTCCATTGATATATATATAATTGACGACATTTGGCACCCATCTTCAATATAGGTGGTTTTTCATCCGGATCGTTCTGATCCAAGATGGTGGTACGTGATCCAAGTTGCACCATGAAGTAAGCAAATTTTTGAAGATCGAGATGTGGATATGGAGATGCCACTACCAATGTCGGATCCAATTGATGAATCTAGCGAAGAAGATGTAGATCACCATATGAACCAAGAGGAAGATGCGCATAATGACATCGCACAGGAGGAGGATGGAGATCACGATATTGACAAAGAAGACAACAATCATCAAGATCAATCACCACACTTAAGCTTTATTAAAGAAGATGATCAAATACTTTTAGGTGAACGTACGATGCTAGAGTACGATGATGATATAGAAGATCAACTCGGTATAGAGTTGGAGATAGACTTGCTTGGCGCCTTAGACTTGGCTCAAGATGAAACAATTGATGTAAATGCTCTTATTTGATTTTTCTCATCTCAAACTTGGACATGAATATATGAGCTTCAAAGGCTTGATGTACATGCTCTCATTCTTTTATTCTCTATGAGCTCAAACATGTATGAAAATTTAAAAAAATTTGTCATTGGAAAAAACTAACTTTTAAGGCCTATTAAAAAAAAAAACCTTTCTGTAAAAACGTCGCTATAATATTTTGTATCAGTGTTGCTATATAGCGACTTTTGAAAGTTGCTATATAGCGACTTTTACCAATAGTCGCTATATAGCGACGATTTACGAAACCCGCTTTTCATACCGACGATTAATGCTAAGCGGGCGCTAAACGTCGGTACGTAAACATTGCAATAGGATCCGTGTGTAGTAGTGGAAATTTGGGAGATTAAGAGGGAGAAAATCGACACCATTTTCTATGCTCTGATACCAAGCAAGCTCTCCTGTGCTTTCATACATACACTCTGTGGAATCTTGATCTTCTTGGGTCTATTCATGGATTTTGATGTCCATGACCAGACAATTGCATCAATACACTCCCATACTTGTGGATCCAACCTATTCTCTGCCCAATACTCGTTCCAGCAATCAACATAGGCATCTGCATCACTGAGCCCCTTTCTCTTAACTGATGGTGCCCAATACTGAATTAATAATTTCTTGAAATTAGGAGAAGCAGCATCCATCTTGGCACTTGATATGGCAACCCCAAGCCATATGGGGTATATAGGATCTGATGGCCTCACGAAGATGAAGTCACCTTGCTTAACATCCACCATTGGTCTAAATTGTTCCCTCGGCTTACCTTTTATAGGCCCACAATAGTGATCATTCCATTCCTCATAGACTTGGAAATCATTAATGCAAGCATCTATATCATCCTCCTCATCAAGAGATTGTGTTCTTGGCCAAAACTCTCTATACACTCCTATCTTTGACATGTTTTCCTGTTCGAGCTCACCGATCATGGTTTTCCAATAGTCTATCACTGGCCTAATGTAGGACTCATACGATGCATTCTTTCCACTTGAACATCTCTCCCAAAACTTAATGTAATCCTTTATCCCTGATATTACTTGCAAGTGATCTCTCACAAATGCAGCCATTGGTAGTATATCCAGACAACCTATTGGCAACAATGATCGACCCTCACTATCTTTCTTTCATAGCTCAATTCCCCCTTCAATGGGCATCCAATTTGGTCATTTTGGATGCAGCTTGTACTGCATCATTGGTCTGTCACCTTGCATGTAAAATCGAAATTGTAATGGCTTTGCATGTCCAACTAGCATTTCTTGCCCATCACATAGGTAGCCATCCACATAATCCTTGAAGTTAGGAACCCGTGTAAGAACAAATGGTGCCGGTGAAGATGATGTACATTTTTTGAATGTATTAATCAGCTGTGGGAAAGTGAATGTTTGTCCCACCTGCAAGCTCTCAAAAAACTTGCGGAACATTGCATCAATGTCCTCATGTGTGTGCCCTACCATCAAATAGCCCAATTTGACTATCTTGAAAATGACCCTTGCTACACTACTACACACGGATCCTATTGTGACATTTATGTACCGATGTTTAGCATGCACGGGGTGCTAATCATCAGTATGAAAAGTGCATCTCATAAAGCATCGCTATATAGCGATGTTAAGCAAACATTGCTATATAGCGATGCTTATAAAGGTCGCTATATAGTGACTTTTAAATGTTGCTATATAGCGACACTGAGATACTATTTTATAGCGACGTTTTCCATAGATGTTTTTTACTCATATAGGCCTTAAAAGTTAGTTTTTTCCAATGATAAAATTTTTTAAATTTTCATACATGTTTGATCTCATAGAGAATAAAAATACGAGAGCATGTACATGTTTGATCCTTTGACAGAATAAAAGTACAAGAGCATGTACATCAAGTTTGATGCTCATATATTCATGTCTATGTTTGAGACTTGGCTTTATCTTGAGCCAAGTCTAGTGTGCCAAACAAGTCTATCTCCAACTCTATACTGAGTTGATCTCCTATATCATCATCGTACATTCACCATAGACTTGATCATCTTCTTCAATAGAGTCGGGTGATTCTTGATGATCATCATCTTCTTCC
Source organism: Dipteris shenzhenensis (assembly GCF_047967505.1). Classification (NCBI taxonomy): domain Eukaryota; kingdom Viridiplantae; phylum Streptophyta; class Polypodiopsida; order Gleicheniales; family Dipteridaceae; genus Dipteris; species Dipteris shenzhenensis. The sequence continues at coordinate 7,064,908 of NC_141602.1, read as the reverse complement.
TCAATATCGTGATCTCCATCTTCCTCCCATATGATGTCATTATGCACATCTTCCTCTTGGCTCATATTGTGATCTTCATCTTCTTCTCTAAATCCATCTGGATCAATTGGATCCAGCATTGGTAGTGGCATCTCCATATCCACATGATCTCTATCTTCATATCCACATTGGTAGTGTGAAGGTATATGCACACCACCCTCCTCATCCTGTCTCAAGATTTCATGTCATGCACGCATGCAATATTAATCACGAACTCAAATAGCAATGACTTTTCGATGATCCACTGTGCACCACCAATGGTGGGTATTGGTTTGTGCTCCTCCCCATACATCCTCAAGTGGTGCATGACCATACGGTGTTGATGTCATACTTCTCACTTGCAATGAGTGCAATGACAATACAACCTCTTTGTAAGCCACTCTACACTCCCAAGCATTGGTGCATCATCTGACAAGCTTTCACTCGTCCCTTCCATCTGCACATCTCTAGAGTCATAACACAAAATGCAAGGAAATCCATTAAGATCCAAAAAATAGCCACCAATGAGCTCCTTCCCTCTCTTCTTAGATCAAGTGCCTTGAATTGACACTTTTAAGGTATATAGTGACACTTAGGGTTAAAGGTCACTATATAGTAACTTTTAGGGTTAAGTGTCGCGATATAGCGACTATTAGGGTTAAAAGTTGCTATATAGCAACTTTTAGGGTTTAGGGTTTAGTGTTAAAGATCGCTATATAATGACTTTTTAGTGTCGCTATATAGCAATGGAAAAGTGTCGCTATATAGTGACGCTATGGGTTAAAACCGAAACCCGTCGTGATGCGCAATGCTTTCTTTAGCACTCTCTAATCTCTATTGTAAGCAAAGCAATCTCTCCTCCCACCTATTTCGGACGAGCTCCCACTCTATTCTCCACTCCTCACCACTACTCACCCCTCTCCTAGCTCTTGTGCTCCCCCTCCACCCTTCTCCCTCTTTGGTTTCTTGAAAGGAAGTTTTTGAAGAGGTGAGTCTCTTTGAACAATGTAGGTAGGTTTTTTGTGAGATTTCGTTTTGTGAGTGCTTCTCCTTGTATTTCTAAAGCTGCTTACTAGTTTTCATGCTTGATTTCAAAGGATTGAAACAAAAAACGAGATTTCAAGAAAGAAAGAAGACTCCTCTCTTTGTAGGGCAGTCCACAAAACACCGAGCAGGACATACTATGCCAGGTAAGTGCTTCCTCTTTTTTCCATTTGTTATTTTTTTATTTGCATTGGCCTGCAGCTAGTGCCTTAAATGCTAGCTGTAGTGATGGGCGTAGGAACCCTCTCTTTCCCTCTCTTCCCTCTTCTTTCCCCCTTCTCTCCTCTTCTTTTCCTCCTCTCCTTCTCCTTCTCCTTCAATCTTTCAATCTCTTTCCCCCTCTTTTTTCTTCTTTTGTTTTCCTCTTCTTCTCCTCTTTCCCCCCCTCTTTTCCCTCTTTCATGCTCATGCTCTTATGCTCATGCATAAGCATAAGCATAAGCATGAGCATAAAAGAAGGAGACATATGCTCATGCATAAGCATGAGCATATGTCTCTTTTTCCCTCTTTCCTTTTCCTCTTCTTCTCTCTTTCTTTCCCTCTTTCCCCTTTTTGAAGCTCTCTTTCCTTTCCCTCTTCTTCTCTCTTCTCCTCTTTCCCCTTCTCTTTTCCCTCTTTCACGCTCATGCTCTTATGCTCATGCATAAGCATGAGCATATTCTTATGCTTATGTGTAAGACTCCTCTTATGCATAAGCATAAGAGAAGGAGACATATGCTCATGCTTATGCTTATGCATGAGCATAAGAGAAGGACACATATGGTCATGCATAAGCATGAGCATATGTCTCTTTTCCCTCTTTCCTTTCCCTCTTCTTCTCTCTTTCTTTTCCTCTTTCCCCTTTCCAATCTCTCTTTCCTTTCCCTCTTCTTCTCTCTTCTCCTCTTTCCCCCCCTCTTTTCCCTCTTTCATGCTGATGCTCTTACACTCATGCATAAGCATAAGCATGATCATATGCTTATGCTTATGCATAAGCATAAGCATAAGCATAAGAGAAGGAGACATATGCTCATGCTTATGCTTATGCATGAGTATAAGAGAAGGAGACATATGCTCATGCATAAGCATGAGCATATGTCTCTTTTTTCCTCTTTACTTTCCCTCTTCTTCTCTCTTCCTCTCACAATAAGACAAAGCACCCATAGACACGAACACAGACACGTTTACTGAACTTTAAAAAAAATGTACGGGCGTGTCTATTTGTGCATCTATTTTTGCATCTAGAGACCCGCATCTAACAGCGTGTCTATATAGCAGACAGAGGTGCATATAGACGCACATCTAGATGCGCAAATAGATGCTCTGCTTAAAAATTTTAAAAACAGACAGACGCATTGTTAAACGCATGTATAGATGCGTTTTTAAACGGTCTTATAAACGCGTTTATAGACACGCGAATAGACGCTTCTCGAACAGATAGATGCATATATAGATGCACTAATAGACACGCTTTATAATATATTTTTTTAAATTTACAGAATGTTGTGTATGTTGTGTATGCTATATAGTTACAAGAATCCCATTTCCACATTGTGTAATTCAATTCTTACAGCCAACCGCATTTTAATTACAATTCCAAATAAAACATTACAACTCCAAAACGCAATAAAATTGAAAGCTTAAAAAGTGCTTGTATGTACATATAACACGAAGCTAAGCCTGCATGTCATGTGGCTTTAAGTACAAAAAATAAGAGGAGTGTATATACAAGAGGCACGAAGCCAAGCCAGTGGCTTTAAGTACAAAAAAGAGTAGCTAGCATTACTTCTATGACTAATCCTCGCTCCTTTCCATGCTGCTTTTTGCGCTCCCTTTTGTGCTCCCTTCTCTGCCTCCTTCCTCGTCTTCTTCCTTGTTGTCTTGTGCAGGGACCTGTAAACAAGGGACAACATATATCAATGTATGAAAAATCAAATCTTTACTTATAATATTGACATTATTTAATTACTTTCAAATACCTCGGGGGCCACTCCAGTAGCCTGGATATACTGCTCCTCAATAATCAACCCGTTATGATAGAAGTGCCTCCATGTATCTCCTCTACGATGGTGGTGGTGGTAGGCTGTCTCGACAGGAGTAGGGTATCTGCCCACAATATCAAGCTGCAGGATGACACAATTTGTGGAGGGATTAGTACAAAGAAACAACCTCCTAATAAACTACATAAGCAATATAATTTGAGATCGATACTTACAAATTGGGCCTCCCATGAATCAACACCCACTGCTTCAAAATGCACGCTTCCATATTGCTCCATCTCGACCCTTCGTGCCTCCATGTGCTGCAAACTGGGGTCCTTCCTCGCTGACTTCATTGCTTTCTTTCACTCACGCTTGTGAGCGGTGTGGGGCGGGCCACTTGGTGGTTGACCTCCCTCGAGCCTGGCAAGCTCTGCTAGTGCCTACCTCTTAAGCGAAGATCTTTTATTACCAAGTATCGTAACAATCTTTGACTTGGCCCATTTATCTGTGAGCTGATGATTGGGGGGGTTAGGATACCTAGAGCGAACAGTAGCGAGGGTCTCATTAGCCAACCTCTTTGGCTGGTCTTTGTAGTGGATAAAGCAATCTCTGTAATTGTTAGCAATTACAGAGTGCATGAAGGCCATGATGTCCTTCCCCTGTGCATCCATCAAGATGCCTCCTGTCTGAGTGATGTCATAGAATATCATACCATCACCCGAAGGCACGTCTAAATCATCTAAATCATCATCGTCCCCACCGCCACCCCTCCCAAAGCACTGTGCCATGCATCCCCTACCGCTCTCCCTGCTACTATGCCTACTACCGTGTCATGTCGAGCTAGTACGCTGGTCACTCGTAGCTGGAGAACCAAGTCTCGATTGCACAGGAGTACGCCGACGGCTCTGCGAGACAGAAGGACCTCCTGACAGCATGGGGGAAGGGACATAAGATGGCATGGCAGAAGGGACATAAGACGGCATGGGGGAAGGGGCATAAGATGGCATGGAAGATGGGCCCACACTGTGTAGCCGACTGGGCTGTGCTGACTCCGCTGGGGTGATCTCAGCTGGTGTGGGGTGGTTTGGAGTCTATAGTGCTGAATCCTGGGGGGTGTTTAGAGTACCCATCATATACCTGTATAACTCCGCAGGACTAGGAGGGTGCCCTAAAAGGTTATATAAGTCCCTAAAAATAGACTCCCGGAGATCAGGTGAGCCCGAAGCGCTTCCTGGCCACATGATGCACTGGAAAAAAGAAAAAAAGACGATTACTGATGAGCTGAGAAGAAAGGGGAAGGGAAAAGAGGATTACTGTTGGAGCACGTCTATAGACGCATCTGACTAGCGCATCTATTTTTGCGTATAACAGCGCGTTTATAGACGTGGCTATCTGTGTCTACAAATAGGCTAAACGCGCGTCTAGACGCGCCTGTAGAAGTGGTTTTAGACACGCTCTGAGATGCGCCTATAGATGCCAATCGATAGATGGACTTTTCTAAAAAGTAGAAAAGGACATGCGCTCGACACAAAAACGTAACACTGATATCCAAATCATGCGTTTCTTGGATACGAGAAAGTACAAATCCAAAGAGAGCAAACTTCCAAAAAAGATGAACTGCAAAAAGACTTACCTTGGATAGAGGTATGGAAGGTTCTTCTCCTTTTTCAAAGTTGCTTCTCTTCCTTGTTCACCCTCTTCTCCTTTAAGTTTAGAAGTAAGTATGGGTGCCTTCCTCTTAAGTGTAAGCTTGGAAGTAAGTGTGGGTGCCTTCCTCTTAAGTGTCAAAACTGTGGATCTGCTAATAGTGAAGCAAGCAAGCCGTGCGAAGTATAAGTAATGTGAAGAAAAGCAAAGCGAGCGCGCTAAAAGCAGATTTAAAAGCCGCATTTATAGGCACGTCTAATAGCGCATCTATACACACGTCTAAATACATAGAGCAGACGTGGTTTTAGATGCACTTGTAGACGCACACCACAGAACAGACAGACATGGTTTTAGACATGCCACAGAGTTTAAAATTAAATATTTGAAGAAAAGCAAATTTTTTTGGGTTGTTTGTTTGTAGGATGTCTTCATCTTCAACAAGTAGCTCCAGTGAGGATGAATCCCTCCGTATCCACCATCGCGAAATGTGGTTGGAGTAGAAAATCAAATGTATGTGTTATTGATGTCGAGGAAACATGTATCGTGCACGCAGGATTACACTCAATCACATCTCAAAGTATGGAGAATGGGATGCGACCATAAACATGGTAAGGGTTTGTAAGTTAAGGTTGATTGAGATACCTATGGGTGTTCATATGTTTGAGTTATGATCCTGTTTTAATTTGATACAGGATGCAATGCCACACCCACATATGTTGCCCTATGCTCGCCGCGAGGAGGCGAAGCGTCAGCAATATGAGGTGGGATATTCAAGAGGGACCGTTACGGATGCATGGAGTGATGGTGATAGTAGCCCTCCGCCATTACCTCATGAAGCCATGGAGGAGGACCCTTCTTACCATCTCTTGTTCTAAATTCTTTGACCCTTATCACATTTGAGTCTTTAATCTCTTTTAAAGATGAGATCGTCAGGTTTAGAATCTTGTAAGATCATTTCATGTATTATTTACAGTTGTATATTTGTAAACTATTGCTTGCTTTTATGCTAACTTTTCTTAATTTCCCCATTGTTAGATTGGCCCTCTTGTGATTGGTGCTATGGATGGAGCAATGCAAGTTTGAATGCATTAATCAAGTAAGCTTTAAAGTCTATTTTGCAAACATGGTGAATTATGCTAGTGGGTCAATTACTCGAATGCTTTTCCTCATTTATGGTCTTCACGTGTAGGATATTGTGTAAAATGCTTCCAAGGGAGAATAAATTACCGACCTCAAGAGATATGGCAAGGCAACATGTGACCTCTCTTGGAGGATTAGATTACAAGCGCATCCATGCATGTGTCAACGATTGCGTTTTGTTTCGTGGACTACATAAAGATGCAAGAGAGTGTCCTACTTGTGGAGAGGCAAGATATAGAGCAGATCTCAAAACTTTGGACGTGCCTCGTAAGGTTCTGTGACATTTTCCCATAATCCCTCGCATCCAACATATGTTCAAGTGCAAATCTATTGCAGAGCTCATGTCATGGCATTCCTCCCATCGATCAACCGATGGCAAGTGTAGAACTCCCGCGGACTCTCCTCCGTGGAAGCATATTGAAGACACATGGCCATGCTTCAAGGAAGAACCTAGGAGCTTGAGACTTGGATTGGGTATGGATGGTGTGAACCCATTTGGTCTCAAAAGCACCTCTTACAGTGTATGGCCAGTGATATTGGTGAATAATAAACTTCCACCCTCTATGACTATTAAGGAAGGACATGTTATGCTGTCCCTTCTAATTCCAGGGAAACATAAAGTCAAAAACCCTGATATTTATTTGGAGCCTTTGATTGACGAGCTAGAGATACTTTGGAGAGGTATCGAGGTGCATGATGTGAGCAAGCCTCCCTCGTCACGAGACTTCAACTGCAAAGCAATCTTGATGTGGACGATGCATGACTCCCCAGGCTATGGCGAGTGTTTAGGTAAGCATTGCACTTCAAATTATGAATAGGCAAAGGATGTGGCACCCTAAACCCACATTCAACTCTTAATTGCATCTATTGTTCAGGTCTCACTACATCGGGTTACCATGCATGTGTTTGTGGCCCTTCACTAGTTGCCTCACAGGCAGACGCATTGAATAAGGTCATCTATGAGAATCACCATCGATTTCTCCCATCTGATCATCCTAGATATATTGTCCCTTGGAATGAAGTCCTCCCACAATCACTCACCATGGGAGATTGGATGAGAATTTGGGACGGTTCCATGACTCCTCCACCACTTGGCATGAGCTGGTAAGGGTTTGTAACTATTGTGTGCTATATTGGCTGGAAATAAAGATTGCCCGCTAACACTTTATTTTGTTTAGATACTCCATCTTTTATCGTTTACCATATCAGTCCCACCTCAAGATCAATCACCTGCTTGATCCCATGTATATCTTCAAGAATGTGGCATCTACCATTTGGAAGCATTTGAATGGGACACGAGATTCCGTAGGCATAAGGGAGGATCTACATACCACAAGGAGGATGCATGAAGCTTGGCCACAAGAGAGACCAAATGGCTCAGGGGGGTCACTATGTATAAACCCTCTATATCACGTGCGTTTAAGGCCTATATTTAAAGTCCCTTATCTGTACAAAATTTCATTAATAAAATGTACCCCTTTTCTATACAAATCTGTAAATTTTTCCAAAACTATTTTAAATAGTCCCTTATGTATATTTATTTCTGTAAATTTTAGAAATAAAAAAAATTCTTCTGTTGAACTCACGTGATAGGGTTACATATGATGAGTGACCCCCCCGAGCCAAATGGGTTTGTTTTTTTAGCTTGTGCACCGTGGAGGTTATCAAAGCTAGAGATGGCGGCAGTGAAGCGCACTATTACTACAATTTGTACTCCCACTGGATGCATGAGGTGTTTGAAGGGAGCCTTTATAAAGAGCAAGAAAAGAGATGTAGAGCAATTATATGGCTTGAAATCTCATGATTGGCACAAGATGCTCCAAGTAAGTATTTTATGTGCATAATATCTTTTTCCTTTCAAATTTGTGAGTGAATAATTATAAGCAACTAATCAACCACCTCCTCGTGGATTCAGTTCATACTACCTACTAGCATTTCACGTAGTGCATCGAAGGATGTGAAAGATTGTATTTACAAGATGGGCGAGCTTGTGAGGTACTTTACATGATACAAAATATGATGCGTATCAATGCTCCATGCAAGGTGTTCATATTTCTAATATGCTGTACTTTTTCATTTCTAGGTATGTGAGCTCAAAGGAAATAGATCCCACCACGCTTGAGAATGCTCGAGTTATGTCAGTGGAGGTGGTTTGTTTAGTGGAGGAGACATTTCCACATTCTATTCTCACAAGCCAACTACATCTTATAGTGCATTTGGTGGATGAGATTGCTATATGCGGTACTATACATGCACGATGGTTGTTCTTCCTCGAGCGCTTCATGAAGACCTTGAAGGGCTTCGTGAGACAAAATGCAAGACCCGAAGGTAGCATGGCCGAGGGTTGGTTGGTACAAGAGTCACTTGTATATATTTCTGAGTTTCTTGTTGATGTGGATAGCTCTATCCCACGACTATGGAGAGATGATGAAGACCTAAGGATGACCTCTATTGTGCCTCAAGGAAAAGGATGCAACAAAGTAATAGACACAGAGTTGCATAATAGTATCAACCTCTATTGCATGCTTAATAGTGATGTGATGAAAAGATGGGTGACAAGATATGAGGATGCAAAGGCAAGAAGACAAGAAGAAAGGGCCCTCTTTTGTACACACCACGGATCTCGTGTGCCATACTCTCAGTATCTAAAAGCACTTCCAAAGGATATTCATGTGGATTGGCTACTTGATGAAATGGAGAAAGCAGAGAAAGACGAGGGGATGCAATCACAATGGAAGAATGGGAGTATGCTAGGGGATGCACGAGCAAGGTTAGTATATAGAATGTTATGCATAAGTTAGGAGCTTTTAATAATTTAGATTGCTTATTTAATTGATTTTTTTTTTGTGTACTGCACTATGTTCAATGCTATATGGTGTGAGGGCAAGCATTTTCGAACACAATGAGTTGACGATAAGAGAAACACACAAGATTGTGGCATCATTGCTAGCTTTGAGGGAGCCAATGGAGCCATTTATGATTATTGTGGCATAATCCAAGATATTATTAAGCTTGACTTTCGAAGCTTCTTTGTGTATGTTTTGGATGTAAAGTGGTTTAAGGACGTGGTGGAAAGAGGCCCTAATGCAACAATCAAAGGCCAGGCAAGTGGCTTTGAAACTATTGACTCCACAAAGTTTTGGCAAAGTAGGAAGGACACACTAGTACTACCGCAACAATGTGAACAGGTACTATGCACACATATAAAAATACTCGCTTTTAAATATTTAATGCAAGGAAAATAACATGATTATATTTGTGTTTGAATTAGGTTGTCTATCAACCAATGGTGGATAATAATAGATGGTGCCATGTCATACCTATTATGCCACGTTCCAAAGTGATGTATAGTATATTTACTAATATGGAGCGTATGGAGGATGATCATGGCCATGGACATGATGATGACCGTGATACGAGAGAGGAGGATGATCATGAGATAGGAGATACAGATATTGAGGCCATTACCCATGAGGACGAGCGTACCATTAGTGATGCTGATTTCGATGAGCACATGAGTAGCACAATTAGTAGTGGGTTGAATGTATTTGTAGATCTAAACACTTGTTTGGATTTTGAAGTAGATAGTTTGGCAAGGGTTGATCTCATTGAGGATGAGATTGAACCGTAGCCCATCATTGATATTGGCAAAACTATTTTACATATTGTCTCATTCTCCTCACCTCACTTAATTCTTGTATATGTGGGCTTACAAAAAAGCATTGATGTTTTTGTTAAAATTATGTGCTTTGGTAATCATGGGCAATGTTTGGAAAGCAATGATGTACACCAAAATCTCACTTTCGGTATTCTCTGGTTTGTGTCTAAATACGTGTCTAATTCCCAGTGTAAACATGCTAATAAACGTGCTAATACATGTGCAAATAGACATGCTGATAAATGCAATGTTAGATGGGCCCATATTTTCTCAGTTTAAACACGCAAATAGATGTGTTAATACACGCGCAAATAGATGGGCTGGGCCCATATTTTCTCAGTTTAGATGCACAAATAGACGTGTTAATACATGTGCAAATAGATGAGCTGTTAGACGTGCTATTAGATGCACCCGTAATTCCTCTATTCAAGCAACGCCTATAGACACGTCCACTATTTTGCGCGTCTACCAAGCACGTGTATAGTTGCTTTGTGTTGTTGTGTCTCTTTTTCCCCCTCTTTTCCCTCTTTCATGCTCATTCTCTTATGCTCATGCATATGCATAAGCTTGAGCATAATGCTTATGCTTATGCTTATGCATAAGCATAAGCATAAGCATAAGAGAAGGAGACATATGCTCATGCTTATGCTTATGCATGAGCATAAGAGAAGGAGACATATGCTCATGCATGAGCATATGTCTCTTTTTCCCTCTTTACTTTCCCTCTTCTTCCCTCTTTCTTTCCCTCTTTCCCCCTTTCCAATCTCTCTTTTTGTTCCCTCTTCTTCTCTCTTCTCCTCTTTTCCACCCTTTTTTCCCTCTTTCATGCTCATGCGTAAGCATAAGCATAAGCATGAGCATATGTCTCATTCTCTTATGCTTATGCATAAGAGGAGTCCTATGCATAAGCATAAGAGAATGAGACATATGCTCATGCTTATGCTTATGCATGAGCATAAGATAAGTAGATATATGCTCATGCATAAGCATAAGCATGAGCATATGTCTCTTTTTCCCTCTTTACTTTCCCTCTTCTTCTCTCTTTCTTTCCCTCTTCTTCTCTCTTTCTTTCCCTCTTTCCTCCTTTCCAATCTCTCTTTCCGTTCCCTCTTCTTCTCTCCTCTTATGCATAAGCATAAGCATAAGTAGAAGAGAAGGAGACATATGCTCATGCTTATGCTTATGCATGAGCATAAGAGAAGGAGACATATGCTCATGCATAAGCATGAGCATATGTCTCTTTTTCCCTCTTTACTTTCCCTCTTCTTCTCTCTTTCTCTCTTTTCCCCCCTCTTTTCCCTCTTTCATGCTCATTCTCTTATGCTCATGCATACGCATAAGCATGAGCATATGTCTCCTTCTCTTTCCTTTCCCTCTTCTTCTCTCTTCTCCTCTTTTCCACCCTCTTTTCCCTCTTTCATGCTCATGTTCTTATGCTCATGCATAAGCATAAGCATAAGTCTCTTTTTATCTTTTTTCCTCTTCTTTTTATCTTCTTCCCTCTTCTTCCCCTCTTTCCTTTCCCTCCTCTTCTCTCTTTCCCCTCTTCCAATCTCTTTTCCTTTCCCTCTTCTTCCTCTTTTCCTATGCTTATGTTTGTTTTTTGTTTTTTGTTTTCGTGTTTGTTTCGTGACACGCATTTCGCATAAGAACAAAACCGTGGTTTATTGAGCAAGAGGCAATGGGAGCGACAGTCAATTGGGCTGAGGTGGCTGCTCGCATGGTATAAGTCTACTCCTACTTGTAATCTCACTTTTTAAATTGTTTTATTCTTTAAGTTCCAATCTAATTTTCAGTTTATATGGTTCACTCTTAGGGTGCAAGCTCCAGCGTCCCATCACTGGAGGCGAGCGATCAGTAGGGCCAGGGATCAGGCCAACAAGATGAGGATCAGGGAGAAGGCACATCTCAAGAGGACCAAGGATCAGGCCAACAAGATGAGGAGGAGGATGAGGACGATGAGGACGATTCGAATGAGTAGTAGTAGTAGTAGTAGTAGTAGCAACAGTTTGCATATACTTTGCCATGTATGTCATTTTCTATATCCGCTCATTTGAGCAATTTTGTATCACCCTTTTCAAAAGGGTAATTTTGTAACAAATAATGTTGTATATGTTCGACATGTATATCCTTTTGTTGCTCGATCATTTCATTTGAGCGATTTTGTATCACCCTTTTCACAAGGGAAATTTTGTAATAAAAAACTTTTTTTTGTAATTTAAAAAAAAAAGCATTAGTGGGGCAAAACAAGGCTTGCTATGGCCCTGTTTAGCCCCACTAATGCTTTTTTTTTACTTCTGTTAATCGTCGCTATATAGCGACGTTTACCAGTGTCACTATATAGCAATGATTATCAGTGTCGCTATATAGGGACATTTAATAGTGTCACTATTTAGGGACGCTTTATAGCAATGGTTCTTTTTCGATGCTTTTAGCGACTTTTATAACAACGTTTGCGCCCATGAAAAAAAAATTTAATGTAAAAAGCATCGATATTTTCATCAGAAAAGGGCCTATGCCTTGTAGTGCTACAAGAAGAGAAAGGTGCAAACAAGTATCTATTTTTGTTCTTAGACCCATAATTATCTAGTTGTAGCAAGTTCTCTAGCAAATTTTGGAATGGTGGCTCAACAGCAACACTTCCCTCTAAAGAGGGTGGGTTTTCTCTTGTATTTGACGGAAAAGAATTCATACATGTGTCTATAGCCCTTGCAATGGAAGTTTTCATGGCCTCCGTGATAGACTTCGGGTCACTTTCCGATACAGTTTCTAGATTTGCATTTGTGATCGTGACATCTACATTTTCAGACAAGCTAGCTCCACTGGTGGAAACATGTGCACCTTTAGAACTGTAATGGGAGTCCAAAGCGTTTCTTGAACATAGAGCATTCAAAAGGCAAGCATTGCTTCTAGGAATCCCATTAGTAGCAAGGTGTCCAAGATCATGCATATCCATCCTCTCGAGGTTGCGCAAACAAATTGAGAGTGATCCAATCGTCAGGTTATCCAATCGTCAGGTTGGGATCAGATGGCCACAAACCATTGAGGTTGAAGTGTCCATAATGACCGTTTTCATGCCCATGGGTAATCATTCCAATGAGTGAAACCTATAATTGCCATGCAGAATCGGTGTCCTTGGACTCACCTGAAGTCTTGGAATTGCTGTCTTTTTTTGGTCCATCTTACCATGGATTATGCATACATACTTTTTTGGATCCATCTCGGAGTACCCACACCATGCATAGTATAAGTTCCTATAACTTTGTTGCTGTATCATATGCATCTTTCTCTCTTCCATCAGTGAATTGCACTCATCTTGACTTTTTGTGGCTGCCAGTTGAGCCTTGATCCGACTGCATAAGCTACATTTAGAGAATTCACTCATCTTAGCAAGGGCTACATTTTTTCAGTCTGATTTTCCAATCCTGCCAAATGTGGATGTGGATAGGCTCTGATAACCACGTTGATTAAGTGAAGTGTTGACCTCATGTAGGACATCTATCTTCTTATACACTTCAGGTATCACTTGTTGTGTCTCTCTAGAACCATCCTGCATGGTTCTACTCTTGTGAGGCATATGCTCTGTGCTATTATCCACAAAGTGTTGAATGAGAGCCCTTCCCATACCTGTGTGCTCCCTGCTCCTCCTCATAATCCCTGAATTGCCATGCACATATCACTACAGAGCACTCTCAAATTACTCCATATATTGATAAAATGATGTCCTTGGAATTCCATGCATCTCATACCATGCTCTACAACAGACATCCCGACTGTTTATCCTAAAGTTGTAGCATATTCTCCTTGTGTAGTCATGATGCCAAGCCATTGACAACACATCGTATATAAAGTTTGTATGAGACTCCAAGGAGCTGCCCCAAAAGTTCTTCCTTAGATTCATTAAGAGATCTCGCTCTACATGTTGCAACACCTACTCCCACAACAATTGATGGAAGAAACCTGTTGCACCGAATCTAGTGACATTTTGTACATTGGTGTTGGAGGCTCTCTTTGTTTAGGCACCCTGTTAATGAAAGTGTACCTTCTTTTCTTTGATGTTGGATCATCCCTTTTCAACATTTAATCATTGACCAACTCATATATACTAGCAACGTGGTCCATGGGCACATATTGTTGTAATGGGCTTCCTTTAAGTAAGGTAATCTACTTGATGGGCCACTTTACTAGGCTGAGAGAGCCGACATCTTGCATAGAAGCCCTAAGTCACTTCCTCTAATTTGTTCTTTCTTTTCAAGCCCCACACCAATGCAATCGTTACCCAATAGGTCAAAGTTTATAGAGTCTCTTGGGAAAACATATAAGATCACACCTTCCCCCATGGTCTTTTTTTTGCTCTCATCCCATTAGACAACCTTTTTCTCTTTCTAAGATTCACGAATGAAATTGTCAGTTTCCAATGAAGAAACTGGCATTGCCTCTACATAAGGTCACTCAGGCTCACTTGGTGTAGCTTCTTCAGTTATCGCATCATCTAAAGAATCACCAACATGTTTTAGAGAGCCCTTAGGCCACTTGACAATGCTCCAAATTGCCTCACCAACAAGCACTACATCCATAGTGGGAAATGGCAAGAGCATTTCACTATTGATAGACTTCTCCACTATCACGGATAGATTTTCTGTCTCAATCTTCACACCACTACAGTAGGCCTCCGAATCTATTGCACACACTCCACCAATTCCAACGACTTCATTCCCCACCATCATCATGACCTTGTCCTCACTTCTGATAGCCATCTCCTGTCATTACGATTATGGAGAATTAATTATGAACAAATTACAACCAAAGAATTTCATAAGACCATCAAATATGTCCTTCTAGAGTGGAAGAATCTCGGGGGGGTCACTCATCATATGTAACCCTATACGTGAGTTCAACAGAAGGATATTTTTTATTTCTAAAATTTATAGAAATAAATATACATAAGGGACTATTTAAAATAGTTTTGGAAAAAATTTACAGATTTGTATAGAAAAGGGGTACATTTTATTAATGAAAAATTTATAGATAAGGGATTTTAGAAATATGCCTTGAACACACGTGGTATAGAGGGTTTATACATAGTGACCCCCCCGAGGAAAGAATGGCATTGGTGCAAATCTCTAGAATGCATGAATGAGTCTATACAAAATTTTCATGAAAGCATGAATTATTTCCCTAAAAATTTTAGCAATTTGATAAAACTTTTTCTAAAGCATGAATTATTTTCACCATCGTCATGACCTGATTCATGCATCTGATAGTAGCCATCCCCTCTCATTATGATGACAGGAAATTAATTATGAACAAACTACAACCAAACAATGTCATAAGACCAACAAAGTTGTCCTTGTAGTGGGGGGAGAATGGCAAGAGTGACATTCTCCATGTGGGATTGTGGAGAATGGCATTGGTGCCTTTCTCCATGTGAATTCGGCTTTCCTATGGAGAATTGCATATCCCATCTTCCCTATCACTGATACATTACCTACCCCAATCTTCACACCACTACATCACCCATTTGATTTGATTACACAAATTTAACCTATTGCAACCACTTCATTCCCCACCAACATCTTAACCTTATCCCCACATCTAGTAGCCATTCCCTATCATTTCAATTACGAAAAATAGGAAAGTGAGTAGATTACAGCCAAAGGGATTCACAAGCCTAGTCTAATGACATTCAAGTGTGCAAATTCCAGCTTCATAAAATGAGAGAGCCAATCTTTTGAATTACAACAATGCAATGGGAGAATGGACCTAGGTGCCATTCTCCCATTACAAAGCTCTCAAATTTTAAAATTTGCAGAGGGAGAGTGGCACCAGTGCCATTCTCCTGCTACGATGTCCTAAATTTTTGCTTTGCAACCAGAGAATCGCACTAGTGCCATTCTCCCACTGCAATGTCATGATTAAAAACTTGGGCTTTGAGATGGGAGAATCGCATGAGTGCCATTCTAGCATTGCGATGTCCTAATTCAAAAAAAATTATTTGAAAAGGGGAATGGCACCAGTGCCATTCTCCCCATGCATTGACTTGAGAAAAACATTTGTCTTCATAAGAGGAGAACAGACTAGTGCCATTCTTCCATTGGAAGACAAAATTTTGACTTGGGACTTTGCCTTGGGAGAATGCCAATGGTGCCATGCTCCCTTTGCAACGCCAAAATTTTATATCAGGACATTGCAATGGGAGAATGGAACTGGTGCCATTCTCCCTTTATGAAGGCAAATTTCGAATCAAGACATTGCATTGGGAGACTGGCACTCGTGCCATTTTCCCTTTGCAAAGCCAAGATTTTGAATCATGACATTGCAATGGGAGAATGGCACTAGTGCCATACTATCTTTGTGAAGTAGAAAATTTGAATCACGACATTGCATGGGGAGAATCGCACAGCCAAAGTTTTGAATCGGGACATTGCAACAGGAGAATGGCAGTGGTGCAAATTTAAAATTTAAAACTTTTGGCTTTGTAATAGGAAAATGGAGAATGGCACTAGTGCCATTCTCCCATTGAAAATGGAGAATGGCAATAGTCAATGCCGAAAATTGAAACCATACACTGTGTGTGTGTGTGTGTGTGTGTGTGTGTGTGTGTAAACATGGTACTCCTTTGAAACCATACACTATTTTTATCTTTAGGACATTCCAATGGGAGAATGGCACTGATGCCCTTCTACCTTTGTGAAGCCAAAATTTTGAATCAGGACATTCCATTGGGAGAATGGCAGTGGTGCCATTCTCCCAATGCAATACCCTGATTCATATTTTCACTGGTGCCATTTTGACTCTGTGAAGCCAAAACATGTTGATGCTATTGATTGCCATGATTATGCTATTGATGTTGATGCTGTTGCTATTGTTATTGATAATGCCCACTTATTTGAGATGATCTACCTCTACCTCTAAATCTATTTGAGGTATAACTACTTTCTCATTAGATTGGCCTTTCCTTTCTTTAATGGTGCATCTCGAGTTCCTCACTAAGTAAAACTAATTGTAGTTATTCAAGTGATGGAGCTTGCATTTTTATAGCAATACTCTAGACTAGATTGGGACTAGATTCTAATGTCCTGCATGAATTCCATTAAGAATTACTTGAATCATCTCTATTGGCTTCATAGTCTCACTTGTGGTTGCAAGTTGATTTTTGTTTTCCTTAGCTCTAAGTACAAGGCATGACCAAATCCATTGCTATTGTAGACTTTGATTGATCTTATTTTTAAGTATCAAAATCTTTGTCTATTCCATGTATGCTCATGCAATGGTAGGATCTATTGTGAGGACACTGGATGATCATCAATACATTGACTATGCCAAGTGACACAACAACACAAAGCAACTATAGACGCGCTTGGTAGATGTGCAAAATAGTGGGCACGTCTATAGGCGTTGCTTGAGTAGAGGAACTATGGGCATGTCTAAAAGCGCGTCTAACAACTCGTCTATGCATTTAAATTGAGAAAATACGGGCCCGTCTAACATTGCATTTATCAGCGCGTCTATTTGCGCATGTATTAACACGTCTATTTGCACGTCTAAACTGAGAAAATACTGGCCTGTCTAACATGGCATTTATCAGCGCGTCTATTTGTTCATGTATTAGCACGTTTATTTGCGTGTTTACACTGAGAATTAGACATGCATTTAGACGCGTAGATAGATGCAAACTAGAGAATACAAAAAGTGAGATTTTGGTATACATTATTGCTTTCCAAACATTGCCCACGATTACCAAAGTACATAATTTTAACAAAAACATCAATGCTTTTTTGCAAGCCCACATATACAAGAATTAACTGAGGTGAGGAGAATGAGACAATATGTAAAATAGTTTTGCCAATATCAATGATGGGGATACGGTTCCAATCTCATCCTGAATGAGATCAACCCTTGCCAAACTATCTACTTCAAAATCCAAACAAGTGTTTAGATCTACAAATACATTCAACCCACTACTACTTGTGCTACTCATGTGCTCATCGAAATCAGCATCACCAATGGTAGGCTCGTCCTCATGGGTAATGGCCTCAATATCTGTATCTCCTATCTCATGATCATCCTCCTCTCTCATATCACGGTCATCATCATGTCCATGGCCATGATCATCCTCCATACGCTCCATATTAGTAAATGTACTATACATCACTTTGGAACGTGGCATAATAGGTATGACATGCCACCATCTATTATTATCCACCATTGGTTGATAGACAACCTAATTCAAACACAAATATAATCATGTTATTTTTCTTGCATCAAATATTTAAAAGCGAGTATTTTTATATGTGTGCATAGTACATGTTCACATTGTTGCGGTAGCACTAGTGTGTCCTTCCTACTTTGCCAAAACTTTGTGGAGTCAATAGTTACAAAGCCACTTGCATGGCATTTGATTGTTGCATTAGGGCCTCTTTCCACCACGTCCTTAAACCACTTTACATCCAAAACATACACAAAGAAGCGTCGAAAGTCAAGCTTAATAATATCTTGGATTATGCCACAATAATCATCCATGGCTCCATTGGCTCCCTCAAAGCTAGCAATGATGCTGCAATCTTGTGTGTTTTTCTTATCATCAATCCATTGTGTTCCAAAATGCTTGCCCTCACACCATATAGCATTGAACATAGTGCACTACACCAAGACAAAATCAATTAAATAAGCAATCTAAATTATTGAGAAGTCCTAACTTATGCATAACATTCTATATACCGACCTTGCTCATGCATCCCCTAGCATACTCCCATTCCTCCATTGTGATATGCATCCCCTCGTCTTTCTCTGCTTTCTCCATTTCATCAAGTAGCCAATCCACATGAATGTCCTTTGGAAGTGCTCTTAGATAGTAAGGGTATGGCACACGAGATCCGTGGTGTGTACGAAAGAGGGGCCTTTCTTCTTGTCTTCTTGCCTTTGCATCCTTGTATCTTGTCACCCATCTTTTCATCACATCACTATTAAGCACGCAATAGAGGTTGATACTATTATGCAACTCCGTGTCTATTACTTTGTTGCATCCTTTCCCTTGAGGCACGGTAGAGGTCATCCTTAGGTCTTCATCATCTCTCCATAGTCATGGGAGAGAGCTATCCACATCAACAAGAAACTCATAAATATATACAAGTGACTCTTGTACCAACCAACCCTCGGCCATGCTACCTTCGGGTCTTGCATTTTGTTTCACGAAGCCCTTCAAGGTCTTCTTGAAGTGCTCGAGGAAGACCAATCATCGTGCATGTATAGTACCGCATATAGCAATCTCATCCTCCAAATGCACTATAAGATGTAGTTGGCTTGTGAGAATAGAACGTGGAAATGTCTCCTCCACTAAACCACCTCCACTGACATAA
Source organism: Dipteris shenzhenensis (assembly GCF_047967505.1). Taxonomy (NCBI): domain Eukaryota; kingdom Viridiplantae; phylum Streptophyta; class Polypodiopsida; order Gleicheniales; family Dipteridaceae; genus Dipteris; species Dipteris shenzhenensis. Next base: position 7,046,081 of record NC_141602.1, on the reverse strand, counting down.
CTCAAGCATTCTCAAGCATGGTGGGATCTATTTCCTTTGAGCTCACAGACCTAGAAATGAAAAAGTACAGCATATTAGCAATATGCATTCAAACTTGCATGGAGCATTGATACGCATCATATTTTGTATCATGTAAAGTACCTCACAAGCTCGCCCATCTTGTAAATACAATCTTTCACGTCCTTTGATGCACTACGTGAAATGCTAGTAGGTAGTATGAACTGAACCCACGAGGAGGTGGTTGATTAGTTGCTTATAATTATTCACTCATAAATTTGAAAGGAAAAAGATATTATGCACATAAAATACTTACTTGGAGCATCTTGTGCCAATCATGAGATTTCAAGCCATATAATTGCTCTACACCTCTTTTCTTGCTCTTTGTAAAGGCTCCCTTCCCCTTCAAACACCTCATGCATCCAGTGGGAGTATGAATTGTAGTAATAGCGCGCTTCACCGTTGCCATCTCTAGCTTTGATAATATCCATAGTGCACGAGGTAAAAAAACACGCCCATTTGGTCTCTCCTTGTGGCCAAGCTTCACGCATCCTCCCTGTGGTACGTAGATCCTCCCTTATGCCTGCGGAATCTCGTGTCCCATTCAAATGCTCCCAAATGGTAGATGCCACATTCTTGAAGATATGCATGGGATCAAGTAGGTGATTGATCTAGAGGTGGGACCAATATGGTAAACGATAAAAGATGGAGTATCTAAACAAAAGTTGGTGTTAGCGGGCAATCTTTATTTCCAACCAATATAGCACACAATAGTTTCAAACCCTTACCGGCTCATGCCAAGTGGTGGAGGAGTCATGGAACTATCCCAAATTCTCATCCAATCTCCTGCGGTGAGTGATTGTGGGAGGACTTCATTCCAAGAGGCAACATATCTAGGATGATCAGGTGGGAGAAATCGATCGTGATTCTCATAGATGACCTTATTCAATGCATCTGCCCGTGAGGCAACTAGCGAAGGACCACAAACAGGACATGCATGGTAACCCGATGTAGTGAGACCTGAACAATAGACACAATTAAGAGTTGAAGGTGAGTTTAGGGTGCCACATCCTTTGCCTATTCATAATTAGAAGTGCAATGCTTACCTGAACACTTGCCATAGCCTGGGAAGTCATGCATCATCCACATCAAGACTGCTTTGCAGTTGAAGTCTCGTGACGAGGGAGGCCTACTCACATCATGCACCTTGATACCTCTCCAAAGTATCTCTAGCTCATCAATCAAAGGCTCCAAGTAACATCAAGGCTTTTGACTTTATGTTTCCTTGGAATTAGAAGGGATAGCATAACATGTCCTTTCTTAATAGCGATAGAGGGTGGAAGATTATAATTCACCAATATCACTAGCCATACACTTAAGACGTGCTTTTGAGACCAAATGGGTTCACACCGTCCATACCCAATCCAAGTCTCAAGCTCCTAGGTTCTTCCTTGAAGCTTGGCCATGTGTCTTCAATATGCTTCCATGCAGGAGAGTCCGTGGGAGTTCTCCACTTGCCATCAGTTGATCGATGGGAGGAATCCCATGACATGAGCTCTGCAATAGATTTGCACTTGAACATATGTTGGATGCAAGGGATTATGGAAAAATGTCGTAGAACCTTACGAGGCACGTCCAAAGTTTTGAGATCTACTCTATATCTTGCCTCTCCACAAGTAGGACACTCTCTTGCATCCTTATGTAGTCCACGAAACAAAACGTAATCATTGACACATGCATGGATGCACTTGTGATCTAATGCTCCAAGAGAGGTCACATGTTGCCTTGCCATATCTCTTGAGGTTGGTAATTTATTCTCCCTTGGAAGCATTTTACACAATAGCCTGCACATGAAGACCATAAATGAGGAAAAGCATTCGAGTAATTGACCCACTAGCATAATTCACCATGTTTGCAAAATAGACTTTAAAGCTTACTTGAGTAATGCATTCAAACTTGCATTGCTCCATCCATAGATGGTTTGCAAGTTTAGTAACTCAAGGGAGGCATGTAGAATAGAGAATGTGCACCCCTCAAACAGTGGAGTCGATGCTACAGTAAAAAGATCATCCTACTCCATGCTATCATCCCTCCCTTGATGGACATATAAATCCCGCACCATATCATCAAACACCTCCTCCTCCATGGCTTCATGAGGTAATGGCGGAGGGCTACTATCGCCATCACTCCATGCATCCATAACAGTCCCTTCTAAAGATCCCACCGCATATCGTCGATGCATCGCCTCCTCACGACGAGCATAGGGCAACATATGTAGGTGTGGCACTGCATCCTGTATCAAATTAAAACGGGATCATAACTCAAACATATGAACACCCATAGGTATCTCAATCGACCTTAACTTACAAACCCTTACCATGTTTACAGTCGCATCCCATTCTCCATACTTTGAGATGTGATTGAGTGTAATCTTGCATGCACGATACATGTTTCCTTAACATCGATCACACATACATTTGATTTTTTGCTCCAACCACATTTCGCGATGGTGGATACGGAGGGATTCATCTAAAGGCGCATCTAAAAGCGCATCTGTTTGTTCTGTGGTGCATGTCTATACGTGCATGTCTGTTTTGTGGTGCACGTCTAAAATCGCTTCTACCTTGTGTATTTAGATGCGCCTATAGACGCACTATTAGACGTGGCTTTTAAACCTACTTTTAGCGTGCTCGCTTTGCTTTTCTTCACATTACTTATACTTCACACGGCTTGCTTGCTTCGTTATTAGCAAATCCACAGTTTTGACACTTGAGAGGAAGGCACCCACACTTACTTCCAAGCTTACACTTAAGAGAAGGGCACCCACACTTACTTCCAAGCTTAAAGGAGAGGAGGGCAAACAAGGAGGAGAAGCAACTTTGAAAAAGGAGAAGAACCTTCCATACCTCTATCCAAGGTAAGACTTTTTGCAGTTGATCTTTTTTGGAAGTTTGCTTTCTTTGGATTTGTACTTTCTTGTATCCAAAAAATGCATGATCTGGGTATCAGTATCACGTTTGTGTGTCGAGCGCAATGTCCTTTTCTTCTTTAGAAAAGTCTGTCTGTCGGAGTGCATCTATAGATGCATCTCAGATCGCATCTAAAACCGTGTCTATAGGTGCATCTAAATGCATGTCTAGCCTGTTTGCAGACATAAACAGCCACGTTTATACACGCGCTGTTATATGCGAAAATAGACACGCTAATCAGACGAGTCTATAGACGTGCTTCGATAGTAATCCTCTCTTCCCTTCCCCTTTCTTCTCAGCTCATCAGTAATAGTTTTTTTTTCTTTTTTCCAGTTTATCATGTGGCCAGGAAGCGCTTCGGGCTCACCTGATCCCCGAGATTCTATTTTTAGGGACTTGTATAACCTTTTAGGGCACCCTCCTAGTCCTGCGGAGTTATACGGGTATATGACGGGTACTCTAAACACCCCCAGGAGTCGGCACTACAAACTCCACACCACCCCACACCAGCTGAGATCACCTAGCGGAGTCAGCGTAGCCCAGCCGGCTACACAGCATAGGCCAATCTCCCATGCCATCTTATGCCCCTTCCCCCATGCCGTCTTATGCCCCTTCTGCATGCCATCTTATGCCCCTTCCCCCATGCCGTCAGGAGGTCCTTCTATCTCATAGAGCCATCGGCGTACTCCTGTGTAGTTGAGACTCGGTTCTCCAGCTACGAGTGGTCAACGTAGTCCCATGCAGTCTCCAGCTACGAGTGGCCAGTGTACTAGCTCAACACGACACGGTAGCGGGCATAGTAGCAGGGAAAGCAGTGGGGGATGCATGGCACAATGCTTTGAGAGGGGTGGCGGTGGGGATGATGATGATTCAGATGATTTAGATGTGCCTCCGGGCGATGGTATGATATTCTATGACATCACTCAGATAGGAGGCATCTTGATGGATGCGCGGGGGAAGGACATCATGGCCTTCATGCGCTCTGTAATTGCTAACAATTACAGAGATTGATTTATCCACTTCAAAGACCAACCAAAGAGGTTGGCCGATGAGATGCTCGCTGTTGTTCACTCTAGGTATCCTAACCCCCCAATCGCCAGTTCACAGATAAATGGGCCAAGTCAAAGATTGTTACGATACTTGGCAATAAAAGATCTTCACTTAAGAGGCAGGCACTAGCGGAGCTTGCCAGGCTTGAGGGAGGTCAACCACCAAGGGGCTCGCCCCACACCACTCACAAGCGTGAGTGGAAGAAAGCAATGAAGTCAACGAGGGATGACCCCAGTCTGCAGCACGTGGAGGCACGAAGGATCCAGATGGAGCAATATGGAAGCGCGCATTTTAGAGCAGGGGGTGTTGAATCATGGGAGGCCCAATTCGTAAGTATCGATCTCAAATTATATTGCTTATGTAGTTTATTAGGAGGTTGTCTCTTTGTACTAATCCCTCCGCGAATTGTGTCATCTTGTAGCTTGAGATCGTGGGTAGATACCCTACTCCTGTCGAGACAGCCTACTGTTGAGAGTTCACGCTGTAAAGAAAGAGGGAGAGAGATAGGAGACTCAAGTTCAGCTTTCTTCACAACACACAAAAGAGAGAGGACACAAGGTTGGAGGGTGAAGCCTTTCTTCACTTTTGCACACAACAACAATACAATAGAAGAGGGAAATACCCTATATGTCAAAACCTAGAATACGTGGTTCATATGTGAACCCAAACCAAAACATACGTGGTAGTCTAACTACCACCACAAGTACAACTAACATAGGCGGTGACATAAATGATAGTCATCCAGGAGATATGTCGGGGGTAGAGCTTGATATCTCAACACTCCCCCTCAAGCTCAAATCCATCTCACGTACACCAAGCAAGCTCCTAAATCTGCGAAGCTTCTCGGTACCCAATGCCTTCGTAAAAATATCAGCCACCTACTCCTCAGTGCTGACATAGACAAGATCAATCTCACCAGCTAGAACCTTCTCTCTCACAAAGTGATAATGCACCTCAATGTGCTTCGTTCTAGCATGATAAACTGGGTTATTAGCAAGCATGATGCTGCTAATGTTGTCACAATGAATGACAACTGCTGCATGAACTGACTGTCCCATATCTCCAAGTAGCTTCCGTAACTAAGCTACCTCACATGCAGCCATTGCTGCACCCCTGTACTCAGCCTCTGTGCTCGACAAGGCAACTATTGGCTGCTTCTTGCTGCTCCAACTAATGGCACCACTCCCAAGGGAAAACATAAAACCACTAGTAGATATCCTGTCTGAGACACTACCAGCCCAGTCAGCATCTGTGTATCCATGTACCTGTAATGCACACCCAGCTTCATAAAGCAGTCCATAATGCAATGTGGACTTCACATACCGCAGTATGCGCCTAGCCGCATCCAAATGTGGCTTCCTCGGTGCCTGCATAAACTAACTCACCAGCCCCACAGCATAGCTCAAATCTGGTCTGGTTATAGTCATGTAAATCAAGCTACCTACTATGCGCCTGTACATAGTAATATCTTCAAGAAGCTCACCTGACTCTGCATTGAGCTTCACATTCTGCTCCAATGGAACAGAGATAGGCTTACAGCCTGTCATCCCATATTTGGACATGTCCAAACCGTATTGCCTTTGCAACAGCCATATCCCACTCGGGGATCTAATAACCTCAATGCCCAAGAAGTAACGCAGCTCTCCCAAATCCTTCATCTCAAATTTCTGCTTCAACAGCAGCTTCACTTCATTAATGTCTATATCACTATCACCTGTAATAATCAAGTCATCAACATAGATGACTATAAGCACAATCCCTCTGTTTGTCCTTTTCACATAAAGTGAAAAATCTGAATTTGAAATCTGAAATCCAATAGTGACAAGATATTGCCCTATCTTGTCTGACCATGCCCTCGGCGCCTGTTTTAAGCCATACAAGGCTTTGTGCAACCTGCATACAAAATCGGGGTGTGACTTATCCTCATAACCTTCTGGCTGCATCATATAAACCTCTTCCTGCAAATCACCATGCAAGAAGGCATTTTTCACATCCATCTGATGCAAAGACCATCCCTTTGCAGCAGCCATAGCAATTACTGCTCTCACTGTTGCCATCCTTGCAACTGGGCTGAAAGTTTCCTCATAGTCAATTCCATATGTCTGTGCAAAACCTTTGGCAACCAATCTTGCCTTGTACCTGCTAACAGACCCATCAGCATTGTGCTTTACTTTGTAAACCCACTTGCAACCAATAGCCTTCTTATCATGAGGCAAAGGCATCAAATCCCAAGTGTGATTTGCATCCAAGGCAGCCATCTCTTCATCCATAGCTGCTTCCCAATTTTTATGCCCTGCTGCATCCTCAAAACATGTGGGCTCTGGCTCCTCTAGAACCTTGACCATATAAGCATAGTGATGTGCTGTATACCCATCATATCTCAGCCTGTCAACTGGGTACTTAATACGAGTGGACCTCTGTACAACTGGATCAGTTGCAGACATCTTTAAATCATGCCTGCTTTTCCTTGCACCAGGTGTAACAACAGAAGGAATCCCAAGTTCCTCATCAAGGCTCATTTCAGAGCCGCTTGACTCTCCATCAACATGAGAGCTACCAGCAGACACATCAAATACTGGAGCATGGTCCACTTTTTCTTTTCCCTTATGTGATACCTGCACAACACTATCAGGACTGCCATGTGACGATTCACTAGATCTCAATCTCCCTGTCCATGCATTAGATCCACTAGTAGAGGACTCTCTGGGTCCACTCAAGGCTTGAGATTGCTGCTCTGCATTTATTGCAGCATTCCCATTTCCTGCATCTACATCTCCTACCATAACAGTTGGTGCATACCAGCTGCTCATTTCATCAAAAACAACATCTCTGCTCACTTGCATTTTGCGGGTGGAAGGGTTATAACAGCGATACCCTTTCTGGTGCTGAGCATATCCAATAAAGATGCATTTTTCTGCCTTTGGATCCAGCTTTGTTCTCTTCTCATCAGGAACATGAACATAAGCTATGCAACCAAATACCTTCAAGTGAGAAATATCTGGTTTTTGGCCTGTATACATTTCTTCAGGCGTCATGCCATGGACAACTGCAGTGGGGGTTCTGTTCATAATATAAATAGCAGTTGCTACTGCTTCAGCCCAAAAATAATCAGGCATGTTTTTCTCATTTAGGATCGCCCGTCCTACTTCTGCAATATGCCTGTTCTTCCTTTCTGCAACCCCATTCTGCTGAGGGGTAGACCTGCATGAGTACTTCCTTTGAATTCCCTGTTCTTTCAGATATTCACAAAATTCTTCTGAAAAGTACTCTCCCCCTCCATCAGATCTTAGCACTTTAATATGCACACCTTTCTCTTTTTCAACCATGGCCTTAAAAGCCTTGAAATGGCTGAACACTTCACTTTTGTGCTTCATAAAATAAATCCACACCTTCCTTGTGTAGTCATCAATAAACGTCACATAATAATGGCATCCACCAATAGAAGTAGCTTTGGTTGTCCAAACATCTGAATGGATCACTTCCAAAGGTCTTCTGCTCACCTTAGCATTTTTAGGAAATGCATGTCTGGCCTGCTTACCCATTTGGCATGCTTCACATACCTTTTGCATTCCCTCAACTCTGAATTTAGGCAAACCTGCAACAATGTTTTTCGTTTGCATAGATTTCAGCCTTTGTATATTCACGTGCCCAATGCGCTTGTGCCATATCTCAATATCTGCAATGACACCTCTCCCATGCGCAAACATAGCAGCTTTCACCTCAGGCATATCAACATCCAAGGTGAACATTCTACCATTTTTGTTGCCTTTTGCAACCAAGCGGCACTTATTTTTCAGGTCCTCAACAAAGCATCCATCAGGATTAAATCTAACCTGCAGACCTTGCTCAACCATCTGGCCAACTGAAACCAGGTTCTTAGTGATTTTTGGAACATGAAGTACATCTGCCAAGTACTTTGTTTTGCCATCCTGCATAGTCAATGGCACTTTACCAACCTGCATAATTGGGTGCGCAGTATCATCACCTGTTTCAACATAACCTGGCTTATCCAAATTTCTAACATCATGAAACCACTCACCATGACTGGTCATGTGGTTAGAGGCACCTGAATCAACATACCAAACATCATTGCAAGCTGCAGCATCTCCTGACATGGAGTTAACCATATGCTGCATCACAAAAAGGTGCTCATTTCTGTTGTCACCATGCCCACTTGATGATGCATAGTTGCTTTGCTGCAACTTCCCACTTTTGATGTCATTCTGCTTTTTATAGCATGTATTCTCCTTGTGTCCAGGCTTTCCACAATAATAGCATTCTGTGCTGCTATTTACTTGCTGGTTCCTTTGCCATGAACCACGGCCTCTTTGGCTCCCCCTGCCTCTAGAACTACCACGTCCTCCTCCATAGGACTGGTTTTCCTGTTGTTGCTGTTGGTTCTGATTTCCTGCACGGCCACCAGAACGGCCTCTTCCTCTACCCCTGCCTCTACCTGTATTCGAGTAGAAAGCAGTCTCTTGAGAAGTTGAGGTGGCTGAACCACCATTCCTTTGCTCTTCACTCAGCAAGAGAGCAATAAGTTCCTGAAAATCAGGAAATGTTTCACGGACTCCAATGGATGTCCGAAACTGTGCATAATCTTTCCCAAGACCATTCAAGGTCACGGACACTAAGTCCTCATCATCAACAGGTGCTCCAATGGAGGCAAGAGAATTTGCAAGGCCTTTCACCTTCAAGGAATACTCATTTATATTCAGATTTTTCCTTTGCACATTGTGCAACTCCTGCTTTAGCTGCATCTTTCGTGCTTTGGTATTTGTGCTATACAACTTCACCAATGTATCCCATGCCTCCTTAGGCGTCTCTACATCCTGTATATGCACAATCATAGAATCTGAAATGCTAACAGACAGCCAATACAAGCATTTTCTGGCTTTTTCATGCCATTCTTTAAAGGCCTTCAATTCAGCAGGAGTGGGAGCAGTACCCAAAACTGGTTCTGCAGTTTCACCACTGATGTAATCCCAAACTCCCTTTCCCATAAGGAAGTTTGTCATCCTGAACTTCCATGCTTGGAAGTTGTTCTTGTCAAGCTTCTCACTGACAATGGTAGACAGATTCTCAGACATTTTACAAATCACGAATTGCAACAGCAACCTGTAAACACAGCAAATGCCTCACAAGGGCAAATAGCAAAGCTTCTGCGAAAAGCCTCACAGGGGCAGATCTGCAACACTAACGAAAGTGGTATTTCACCACACAGTCACTTCCTCGTGACGATTTTGCATCAACAGGCAACAGGCATGAATCTGCAACTCCCAATATCTCTGCACATAGGCATACGATGCAATTTCTGTGGCACCTTTCCACCGACTAGCCGCGCGGTGGCCGCACAGCAAAAACAGGGCCTTTTCCTGAGTGCCTGCGAAGAACTTCCGCCTTCAAAACGGGCCCCGAAATGGCCTCAAATCAGAAAAATAAGTACATCTGCCAAGTACTTTGTTTTGCCATCCTGCATAGCCAATGGCACTTTACCAACCTGCGTAATTGGGTGCGCAGTATCATCACCGAGGGCTTCGCTCTCTCCTGCAGCATATACTGCGCTCTCGCCGCACCGCGAAGGGACTCTCAATCTGAAGCAGTGCACTCCTGCACTTCTGGCTGTGCTACCTGCAGAGATTTGCTCCCAAACTCGAAATAGGAAAGCAACACTGGTCCTCTTACCAGGACACCACAAACTTGGCTTTCTTTCTTGAGCTCCTTACCACGAACAAGGCTCTGATACCATGTAAAGAAAGAGGGAGAGAGATAGGAGACTCAAGTTCAGCTTTCTTCACAACACACAAAAGAGAGAGGACACAAGGTTGGAGGGTGAAGCCTTTCTTCACTTTTGCACACAACAACAATACAATAGAAGAGGGAAATACCCTATATGTCAAAACCTAGAATACGTGGTTCATATGTGAACCCAAACCAAAACATACATGGTAGTCTAACTACCACCACAAGTACAACTAACATAGGCGGTGACATAAATGATAGTCATCCAGGAGATATGTCGGGGGTAGAGCTTGATATCTCAACACACGCTCAACATCAAGTGATCATGTGTGCATAGCACCATCACGTGATCATATGTGCATAGCACTAACCTTATAGAGTGCTATAAAGGAAAGGGTTAGATTCCCTAACCCTAACCCTAAAAGGGTTTGTATATATTCTATTTTTTCAACTAAATCTAGTGTACAGTTAGTCATTTGTGGTGTGCTCTCTAGCTGTGCCCTCTCTCCTCATCTCCACTCTCCTCCTCTCCCCTCTTCATATTTTGTCATGGTATCAGAGCTCCCTTGTCTTCCACTGAGACATTGCGATTCCTCAGAGTGTGAGAGAGATTGTGAGATTGAGAGTTCTCTTGAGTGTTCTCGGTGAGAGTCCACTTCCGGTGAGAGATCTTCATTTATCCATTTGAGAGAAAATTTCTGTCATTCCTTAAGAGATTTCCGTTCATTTCTTGAGATTTCCTTATGAGGATTTCAATTCATTCTTTGAGACATTCTTATTGTGAGAGAGAGAGATTTCTTCCTTCTGAGTGAGAGAGGATTTCCTTTAAGAGTTCCTTGAGAGATTTCATGCTTTAAATATTTCTGTTGAGAGGCAAGCGACCTTGCTCATGCTATAGGAATTCTCCGTGACACTCTTCACTTTCATGTTTCCACACTGAAGAGCTCGGATTCAATAGTGGAAACATAACTTTGGAAGCTTTGTATGGCATTCTATCTACCAAGACTCCTTCAACATATCCTTAGCTCGCAAGGCGGCTTCCAACGGCGCCATCTCCAAGGCTCGCAGAGCTCCAACGAAGAAGAAGATGGAATCTTTGAGATTCGGTCAGAATCTCAAAAGATTTCGATCGTCGTCCTTACGACATGTGGTAGTTGACCAGGACCCTATCCTCAGGGTCACCACACCCTAGAGCTTGGTCGAGGACCAGCCACGTGGCATCCTATCTGCCGCGTCATCAGGCACCCGGATGTGCCACGTGTAGCTATTTTATCCTTTGCCACGTGGCACCCTTATCCATAGTGCCACATCATCAGTGCCATGTAAGTAGGCCACATCATCTTACCACATCATCAGTGACACATCATCACCGACTACCACATCATCAACCACGTCATTAGGAACACATCATCATCGACTGCCACATCATCAACCACATCACCTGTGCCATGTCATCAAGGACACGTCATTAGTTCCATGTCAGCATTGCCACATCACCTACGGACATCATCTGTGCCACCTCAGCACTGACCCTCTCTACAGGCACAATCCCTTGCCAGGCACACTGTGTACACACTTCATGTGAGCACTCCTGCCACCTCAGCACAGAGCTTCACAGGCACACCTCTTGCTAGGCATAGTGCCACATCATCACTGCATGTGACTCACAGTGACACCATCATTGAGCACATTTGCACTCCTTTTGCCCCTCCTCCTAGATCAAGTCATATCTCTTGATCCAAGAAGAATTTCAGGGTGCTCCAAAAAGAAAAGTCACTTGTTTTTTTGTGCTCTATGCGCTCGTCACATCACACGCACATTTTGGCACAAGTTACACTCACATTTGAGCCTCGCCGACAAAACCACTTCCTTCACGCACATTTGCCTCTACATCGACGCATCTGACCTAGCACTTAAAAAGAACAAAAGAAAATGAATTATTTGTTGTTCTTTCATCGATCAACGGTTGGTTTAGATCTAGATCAGAGTAGACTAGACTACCATAGAGGGGACGCTTTGAATTTCCCCAAGTTGCCAATCTAAGCCATGCCCAAAATTCCCGACTAGTACCTACTTGAAGTCATTAATACGCTCACATCTGATTTCACATCATTACATTACCTGAAACCTTATGTTCATCAGTTCAGTGAGCAGACTTCAGAGGCATTGCAGATTGATTCAATGGGCAGATAGCATTTCATTTCACACAACATGCCACCATTGTAAAGCCTATTTGGCTATCTCACGGCATCGTGCACATTATTTTTCAGCCTTGTAAAGCCTCTTGGCTATTCCCGGCATCATTGCCACAAGCCTTGTAACACAGATCAGATTTTATATAATGTAGTTCTATCTTCACCGACGGTATAGATATTTCACTTGGCATCTTCAGTGTATTTGCAGTTGATTCATATAGAGATTTTCACGACACTTTTGAGTACATTTCTTGCACCATGTCGACTAGCAACCTCAATCTAGAGGCATCTGCTAAGTTAGACAACTCCAATTACGGTACATGGAAATACCGAATGGAGACCATTCTTGTGCTTCAGGACAAATGGGAGTATGTCAATGGATCTACACCTAGACCATTGGCCGATCCAGCCACCAGTAGCTCTACTCCATTTGTTGTCACAGCACCAGCAACGGGATCTACATCGGGATCTACATCTACACAAACAGTTTCCGCACCAATAGCAGATCCTGCCATTGCCCGAGCTCAAGAAGAATGGGATAAGAAAGACAAGTATGCCTATCACCTGATCAAGCAGAATGTGCAAGCTGTCATGCTAGGATAACTCAACACAATCAAGACATCAAAAGAAGCATGGGATATGTTCGCCGCTCTCTACGAGTCCAAGAACACATCCAAGATTCTCACCCTGATAAACCAGAACAACCAGAGTTTCTGCAACAGCAGTGAAACCGGTCATGCTTATGTACTCCGTATCAAAGACTACAACAATCAACTTGCAGCAGCAGGAGAGACTATGAATCCCATAGAAATGGTTCAAGTAATCCTGAATGGACTAGGAGAAGGATATGAGAATCTAGTCCAGAGTATTGCCATCCAATGGCACATTCCAACACTGGAAGAACTTCAGTCAGTTCTACTTGGTGAAGAACTCAGGACTCAGGCCATTCAAGCACGTAAACGTCATTCTAATGATCAAGCATTCACAGCTTCAGACAGAAGTAGAGGCAAAGGTAGAAACAGAGGTAGATCATATCAGAAAAGTGGTAATCATCAACAAAATCAAAGTCAAAATCAGCATCAGCATCAGCAACATCAAAATCAGCAAAGAGGAAATCATTCCAACCGAGGCCGATTTCAAGGATGAGGGAATACATCCACCAACATTCAGTGCAACTACTGTCACAAGTTTGGACACTATCATAAGAGATTGCCGCAAGAAGCAGTATGACCAAGGCGGTCAATGCAGCAGTAATGGAGAGAATTCCCGAGGAAGAGGAAATCATCGTGGTGGACATTCTAGTCACAGTCATTTTGCAAATGAACATGGAAATATGTTTCTTGCAAGTGAGGAACTGCATCATACTGATTTCAATCCCAAAGAAGATTTCAGCTATCAAGTCGACCAAGTGGAATAGGATCCTTGGTACATCAATAGTGGTGCATCATCTCATATGACAAATCATCAGGAATGGTTCACAGAAATGAAGCCATTAGAAGGTCAAAAGAATGTCATCTACATAGCAGACAATACACCGAATCCGGTTCAAGGGACAGGTGTTATCCTTATGAACAATTTCATTGGTACAAAAGGATTAGTCAAAGATGTGCTCTATGTTCCGAAGCTCAGCAAGAACCTTTTGTCAGTAGGTCAAATGACGGAACACAACTACAAAGTCATCTTCAACGGTGATCAATGCACTATCAGAGACAAATCCAAAAGATGTCAGCTAGTAGCAAAAGGTGTCAAGGAAGGACGCTTATACAGAATGCTAGCTATAGTACCAGATAAGCATGCCATGTCAGCTCAAATGCAATAGATGCCACTATCTACAAAATGGCACAAGAGATATGGTCATGTCAATTTCAAGTACTTGTTAGATCTGAGGAATCAGAGTATGGCAATTGGGATTCCGAAGCTACAGTCTCTTGGAAAAGTTTGTGAAGCGTGCTGCTTCGGTAAACAAAAGCGAACCAACTTTGTCAAAAGTACCTCTCATGCACGAGGTATTCTTGATTTGATACATACATATGTATGGGGTTATGCCCAGACCCGCAGCATCAATGGTTCACTTTACTACTTGACCTTCATCGACGACTACAGTAGATATTGTTGGGTCTACTTTCTGAAAGATAAATCTGAAGTCTTTTCCAGATTTCAAGAATTCAAAGCCATGGTAGAAAACCAAACAGGCAGAAAAATCAAGGTCATGAGATCAAACAAAGGAGGTGAATACATGTCTTCAGCATTCATGAACTTTTGCAAAAATCATGGCATACGAAGACAGTTCACATGTGTAGATACTCCTCAGCAAAATGCAATAGCTGAAAGGAAAAATGGGACTTTAGCAGATAGTGCTAAAGCAATGCTTAGTGAAAAGCATCTTCCGAATCAGTATTGGGTAGAACCAATAGCCATAGCTAACTACTTGCTTAATCGGCTTCCTACTGAACAGATACAAGGTATGACTCCTTATGAAGCATTCACTAGACACAAGCCACGCATTGGGCATCTCTGCATATTTAGTTACATAGCATATGCCCACATACATGCTGATCATCGCAGGAAATTGGATCCGAAGTCACGCAAATGCATCATGGTTGGCTACAATGAAGAAAGCAAAGCATACAAATTGTATGATCCCATTAACCACAAAGTCATTATCTCTAGAGATGTATCTCAACTCTTTTTCTCTCTTTTTTCTCCTCTCTTTTCCTCTCTTTTCCTCTCTTTTCCTCTCTTTTCCTCGTGTTTCCTCTCTTTCCTTCTCTCTTTTTCTCTCTTTTATCCTCTCTTTCTCTCTCTTTTTTCTCGTCTCTTTTTCTCTCTTTTTTCCTCTCTTTTTCTCTCTTTTTCTCCTCTCTTTCCCCCTCTTTTCTCCTCTCTTTTTCTCTCTTTCTTCCCCTCTCTTTCCTTCTCTCTTTTCCTCTCTTTTTCCCTCTCTTTTCCCCCCTCTTTTCCTCTCTTTTATCCTCTCTTTCCTTCTCTCTTTTTCTCTCTTTTCTCCTCTCTTTTTCTCTCTTTTATCTCTTTTCTCCTCTCTTTCCCCCTCTCTTTTTTCTCCTCTCTTTCCTTCTCTCTTTTCCTATCTTTTCCCCTCTTTAACCCTCTCTTTCCCTCTCTTCTCCTCTCTTTTCCTCTCTTTTCCCCTCTCTTTTCCTCTCTTTTCTCCTCTCTTTCCTTCTCTCTTTTTCCCCATGTGAAGCTTCAATAGCTTGACATTGAGTAAGCAGATACAGAATTCTGTCACTTTAATTCAAAGAATGCAGGAGTCTGTAAATGCTTGCTCAATATCAGGCTATCACTCTATTTTTTATTTTGCCCCAATGATTGCATGCATGATGGAAAGAGGGCATGCATGATGGAAAGAGAACATGCTCGATGGTAATCTTCTTCTTTTCTTTTCTTCAGTTCATCGTGTGGCCAGGAAGCTCTTCAACCTCGCCTAATCTTCGGGATGCCATCTTTCAAGAGTTATATAACATTTAGGGGCACCCTCCCACTACTAGGGAGTTATACACATACATGACGGGTACTCTAAACACCCCCCAAGAGTCAACAGTATAGACTCCAAACCACCCCAACCCCACACCAGCTGAGATTACTCCTGTGGAGTCAAGACAGTCCAGTAGGCTATAGAACTACGCCCCTTCTGCCCAATCATCAAGAGTCCCTGCTCCCCTATGGTCTAGTTTCCCTTCTTCCCGATCATTAGCAGTCCCTTCTCCCCTGTGATGGTTTGGAGCCCCTTCTCCCCCCTGTAGTTAGGAGGCCCTCACTACAAGGTACAGGCCATTTTCTGATGGGAATACCGACCTTTTTTACACTAAAAGTTTTTTTTTTATGAGTATAAAGGTCAGTATTTATGTCGCTATTAACATAAAAAATGAACGGTCACTATATAAGTGTCGCTATATAGCGACACTAGTAAACATACCTATATACCAACAGTGGTAAACGTCACTATATAGTGACAATTAACATAAGTTAAAAAGAAACATTAGTGGGGCTAAACAGGGCCCCACTAATGTTTTTTTTTAAGTAATTACAAAAGAATGTTGTTTGTTACAAAATTTCCCTTGTGAAAGGGGTGATACAAAATCACTCAAACGAGCCAAGCAACAGAAGCATATACATGCCAAAGACATACAACATTGTTTGTTACAAAATTACCCTTTCAAAAAGGGTGATACAAAATCGCTCAAACGAGCCGACATACAGAAGTAGATACATGTTGAAGTATATACAAACTACTACTACTACTTCTGCTCATCCAAATCGTTGTCCTCGTCCTCATTCTCAGCATGGTCGCACTGGCCTGATCCCTGGCCCTCATGAGCTGTGCTTGATCCTTGGCCCTCATCAAAGCTGTGTAAGCCTAATCCCTGGTCACATCACCTCTCACCTTTGTTGATGGGTCATTCGAGCTAGCACTCTAAGAGTGAAACAATATTAATTTGAAATTAGATTGGAACTTAACGAATAAAACAATTTATAAGTAGGAGTAGACTTATACTGTGCGAGCAACCACCTCAGCCCAATCGACTGTTGCTCCCATGGCCTCCATCAGATTCAATAAACCACAACTTTGTTCCTATACGGAATGCGCGTGTCATCTATATGTGTCTGTGGGAAAGCGACCCATCACAGTTGCTGTTGGCCCAATTTACGAGAGTTAGATAAAGTGCATGCAATATGTAATAAGACAAATATAATAATAAATTAAATGAGAAGAAGTAGACTCACCATGGTTGCCTTGAACACCAACCATCCGCCTACACCAAAGTCCGAAGTACCTATAGAGTCCAGCCGTCTCCTTGCAGCCCTCCTTTGACCCTCAAAGAGTTCGGGATGGTCCTTGTACTGCTTCTTGAAAAACTTATAGTGGGATTTGTCTGCCCAACTGGGTTTAGCCTTCCCCTTTGCGATGAAAGTACGCAAGGTTGAGCTATGATGCTTCAAGATCCCACCCATGTGCTATCGCATGTAATCCTCATTGAACTCCCAATTTGGTGGATTAGGGTATTGCCTTTTCAATTCATCGATGACTGCCTACTTCTTTTGGTCATCTTGGTACTGCCAATCAATAGCTATGTTGCTCTTAAACTGATGGCTCATCAACTGCCTCATGGTGGGTCATTAACCGCTCATGGTGGCCATCACTCATGAGCCCTTTTTATTTTCATTATCTCTCTAGCAATCATGATTTCATAGGATAAGTCCTCGACCGAGTAAGGAGGACTCATGGTAGTGGTAGAGCCAGAGCGAGTGGTATTACTGCGAGTGCTTACAAAGTGAGGAGTAGCAGTGGGAGTAGGAGAGGGCACGGGACCTAACTAGTACTGGGTCTCATGACCAAGTGGAGACCTATAGGGATGTGAGTGTACTGACTCATCTACATCTCTCGAGTCAGCACAACATAAGCGACCCTTCCTACTCTTCCTTCCCTTATGATGGGGTACACCTAGGTGATGACCCCTCAGTCTAAGGGGCTAGAGGGAATGGCTGGACAGTAGGTCCAGCCGTCGGTGTAGGAGAGGGATTTGCTGAGGTCCTCTGGGATAGCAGAGAGAAGAATCTTGTTGCCTCCACATCGATGACCTATGTGACAAACTCATCGGGACTCTCGACAAAGCCATGGGCTACTTAGCAAAGGAGTTTCTCGAGGGGTAGTCACAGTGCTAGGTCCAAGAGGAGTCCCAGGGGTAAGCCCCTGAGGTGTCGCATGATCTCATGTCTAATTTGGGGGGATAGACCTCCTCCTACAAGAGCGGGTAAGAAGCGGATAAACAATTAATTACTTAAGACAATTATAAAATTCAAATTCAAGAAATTATGAAAAGGCAATTAATCACTTGTGAAAATTATGAAATGACATCAACACATAAAGGATAAATATGAAAGGACAATGATTTACTAAAGACAATTATGAAAGCCAATTTTGAAATGACAAATATTTATGAAAGACGAGTGGAATCTAAGAAGATTTTCATACATAAAAAATATCATCAAAGTATGTCTCCAAAAGTATGTATATAAAAGATATATGTCTCCAAAAGTATGCTTAAGTAAAATTTGCCTCCAAAAGAGACATTCTCCAAAAATTCCAAAATGGTGGAGGAGGTCTACTGCTCTACGTTCCTATCCAAGGTACTTTCCTCCTCTGTGCCACTAGGCGGGTCACTGGAGACCTCATCCTCCACTTCTTCTAATATGCAGTCATGCTCTTCAGTGATTATGTACTCGCAATCCACGAAGGCCTCCACACAATCCATTATGTCCTTTACACAATCATATTTGATGCTCCACTAGTTGTGGCGGTCTCTCCACAACCTACGGAGATCCCATAGGTTGTGTCATGCATTCCTACGTCGCCTCTATTCCACTATCATTTGGCTTGGGCCCCACCCAAGCGCATGCACCCCCACATTGTACTTCACCCAGTCACTCTCTTGCACAATCTTTTCTTTTACATGAGCTAGCAGAGAAGCTATGTCTATAATCCCTGCAACATGGGGAACCAGGTTGGGGTTTAGGGAGGACACCTGTGGGTGAGGGCATGGTTGTTCCATTTAAGAATCTGTTTGAAAAAAAAAAGAACCAAATATGGCTAAGGAGCATGTGAAAAAAGAACCGAATATGACTAAGGAGCATGTGAAATATGCTCATGCATAACCATAAGCATAGGCAAATGCATATGCTTATGAAAAGCAGAGAAAAAGAGAGGAAAAAAGTGAAAGAGAGAGGGGAAAATAGAAGGAATAAAAAGATATCAAAATAAGAAAATAGAGGATAAAAGAGAGATGAAAAGACGAAAAGAGAGGAAAATTTAGAAAAATAGAGAAGAGAAAAGAAGAGAAAAAGAGAGGAAATAAAAGAGGGAAAAAGAAGAGAAGAGTGAGGGAAAAAGAAGAGAAGGAAGAGGGGAAAAGAAGAGAAGGAAGAGGGAAAAAGAGATTGAAAGAGGGGAAAAGAGCATAAGCATAAGAGAAGGAAAAGGCATGTTATACCTATTACACCACGTTCCAAAGTGATGTATAGTACATTTACTAATATGGAGCGTATGGAGGATGATCATGGCCATGGAGGTGATCATGACTGTGATACAAGAAAGGAGGATGATCATGAGATAGGAGATATAGATATTGAGGCCATTACCTGTGAGGAAGAGCCTACCGTTGGTGATGCTGATTTTAATGAGCACATGAGAAGCACAAGTAGTAGTGGGCTGAATGTATTTGTAGATCTCAACACTAGTTTGGATTTTGAAGTAAATAGTCTGGCAAGGGTTGATGTCATTGAGGATGAGATTGATGAACCATAGCCCCCATCATTGATATTGGCAAAACTATTTTACATATTATCTCATTCTCCTCACCTCACTCAATTTTTGTATATGTAAGTTTGCCAAAAAGCATTGATATTTTTGTTAGAATTATGTGCTTTGGTAATCATGGGCAATGTTTGGAAAGCAGTGATGTACATTTATCAGCGTGCACCAAAATCTCACTTTCCGTATTCTTTGTTTTGTGTCTAAATCCACGTCTAATTTACAATGCAACCGTACTAATAGATGCTAATGACATGGAAGCGGTATAGCTATATGCACCTTTATAGCATGTCACACTCTCACACACAGAACAAACTCACCTAGAACTAAACACCTAGAGATATCAACAGACTTTATTTCAAGCATGTATACAAAAACTCAGTTTCAACTTTAACTCTTTACACAAAACTCCATAGGAAAACCCATCCAAAGTGATCCCACACATAAGACTATATTCAACTTACAAATTAGCTCAATTCTAGTCTGACTTCATACACTCTATGGCATCAAAAGATCACAGATTCTCTGCTACAACAAGGCCACATAGTTTTGCTTCAAAACAGTCCAGAAAACTTGCATATATTCTCGGGGGGGTCACTCATCATATGTAACCCTATCACGTGAGTTCAATCGAAGGATATTATTTATTTCTAAAATTTATAGAAATAAATATACATAAGGGACTATTTAAAATAGTTTTGGAAAAAATTTAGAGATCTGTATAGAAAAGGGGTACATTTTATTAAATAAAATTTTACAAATAAGGGATTTTAGAAATAGGCCTTGAATGCACGTGATATATAGGGTTTATACATAGTGACCCCCCCAAGCATATATTTGACTCCAGACTCCACAAAACTCCTCCTGTTTCACCCCTTCTACTACTGTTTTGCTACAGCCAACTTAGAAATTCTAAAAACACGTCTTTTCCTGTAGCTCCTGGCCCACAACACCTTGAGAACACCTCAAAACAATTACATCAAACTATATTTATAAAAAAAGAGCTCGAAATCACAAAAAACAACAACTTTCCTATCCAAATCTCCTCTTGTGGCTTCTCCCCTGGCCCACACAAAATTTGAACTGAAAATTCTTCAAGAACTTGGAGCCTCTTCCTATTGCCAACAACCTCCTCACACCAAAATAGGTCTGATTTTTGTATTTTTTAGCAAGTTCCTAGGATCTATCACACTCCTGCCTCCCTCTTCATGAAACACAGCAACAGCCCACTTCTTCTGGTGAATATCAGCCAAATAACAACTGTTTATGCATTCCTTTTTACCCAGGCGATGAATTCCAACTAGTACAAACTTTGGGCAGTAAGAAAACAACCAAATCTGAAATCGACCTCACTCTCTTCACCTCTGTCTACAAGTTCTACTGACCAGGAACCACATTTTTGAAATCGACCAGCTTCTAGCTCCTTCAGCATGCAAAATCAGGAGCACTTCCTCCCATAAATCAAGTCGCCCTTCTTTCCTGACTGTCTTGGCTCTGTTTTTGAACAAAAATCTGATTGCCCTCCTCCCTCTTGCTTCTAACACTTGATTTTAGCAAATTCACGATTGCTTACTTCTTTTGACACCCAGGGATAACAAAAAACATCAACTTCCCGCGATGGAATTGCTCCCTCTACCAAGAGCTCATTGTCCGAGCATTGTCCACAGCCTCTAGGATGCAAGTTCAGCAACCTCTGCTCGAAACTGCACTCCAGGCTCACCTGCAAGCATCTCTAGCCAGGTTTCTTGCTCCCTCCAGCTCTCCAGGTCAGGGCATGCTGAAACTACCTCTTTTTCTCTGCTTTTCCCCCTCCCTAGCCTCCATAGTGGCAATGCTATGCCACATCAAAGATGCAACCAAGTCCCCAAGCCTCCATTCAAGCATCCATCGACCTCTTCAACAAAGCCTATCATCTAAGGTCATTTGCTGCGTGATGACCCAACACAGCTACCTCCTCTGCTCAACACACAAAGCTCTTTCCTGGCTCTTCCTGCTTTAGACATGGCCTCACCTTAATGATGAGCTTGCAGTACACCCGCATCACCATGATCCTCTAACCATGATCCTCCTTAATGCACACATTCCCAACTCTAGATACTATGAAGTACTTGAAAGTTGCTTACACAAAATCTGATTGAATGCCAGCAAGCACACATATAAGTTGGAACATCACACATGTACATATGTATAAGACAAGTTTGGGGTTTTTAAAAATCTTCACACACCTTTAGCAACCCCACTCTTCTACTGTGACATTCATGTCCAGCAGTGAGCCGAAAAGAGATGAAAAATCTAAATTTTATTCTTCTTCACTTTGCACTGACTTCCATTGATTCTGCCACAGCTCATTATCTTCATGATCCTCTTCTTTCAGTGTGCTACCATCAACCGTGCAAAGTATTTCTTCAACCAGATACCATTGACTCTCTTCTTATGTTTTTTACCATCTAAATCAGTCAATTAGTAAGTTCCATTTTCAAATTTCTTCTCCACTCTGTATGGACCTTCCCACTTGGTTTGAAAAGCAGTATGAAATGTACTATCCAGTTTGCTATTATATCTGAGAACCAACTCTCCATCTTCGATTTCTTTTTTCTTGATTTTTTCATTTTCCAATTCTTGCCTCCGCATTCGCACTCTGGCATAATGCTCAAAAGCCAAATTGCTATCTAACTGCATTATCTGCAGTGCTAGTAATCTCTCCCTGTAGCTGTCTACAGGCTCATATCCTTCTTCAACTAAAAATTTCAAAGCTGGTATCTCTACATCCAATGGAAAAATTGCTTCTTTCCCATACACCAAATGAAATGGAGAGAATTGAGTGCTATGCTTCACCGCTACCCTGTATGCCCACAAAATTCTATTCATCTCTAAATTCCAGTTTTTGGTTTGGCTCCCAGTCATCTTAGTCATCATCAATTTGAAATCCCCATTAAAATTCTCATTCAATCCATTGCACTAAGGGTAGTATGGGGTGATATACTTGTGATTTACATTTAGCTTGCTGCATAAATAATCTGTCACTTCTCCTCTGAATCCAAGACCACTATCTGAAAGTAGCTCCAAGGGAATCCCAAATCTACAGCATATGTGTTCATATATAAAATTAGCAACCCCTTTGCTATCCACTCTCTTTACTGCCTTCACCTTTGCCCATTTTGATAAATACTCCACACTGCAGTCAGCATCTGCAGTCAGCATATAACATTTCGCTCTGGCAGTTTTGGGTAGAGGACCAATTGCATCTATCCCCCATCTTTCAAAAATATCATAAACCAGCATAATATTTCTTGGCTCCATTTTAAGAATTCTTTTTCCCATCCTTTGACATTCATGGCAGGATCTGCACCAATGTTGTACATCCTTCTGTATTGAAGGCCACACATAACCCTCCAGAAGTATTTTTTGTAGTGTGCTCTTAAAAGCATAGTGTCCTCCACAAGCTCCTTCATGGTTGGATGACAGTATATAATATATTTCTTCTCTCTAGGGCACTCTTCTCAAAATTTGATCAGCTCCATTCATGTAAAGCTCATCATCAATCATCATATACTGTCTACTCTTCCATATGAAGTGATACTTCTGACTCTTCTGAAGCTCCCAAGGTAGATGTCTAGTAAGTAAGAAATCCACTACTTAAGCTAGGAATTCTCTCCCTCTGTACAATGGATCTTCAAGCTTTGCTATCACTGGGGATCTTGATCACTCATCTCCTGAGCCAATTCATGTGCCATTTAATTATCCTCCCTTCGCACATGCTGGATATTCCATGCTGTAAATTGTTGAAGCAGCCTTTTTACTTTGGCTAGATACCCTCTCAACCTCAGGTTTCTTGCTTGCCAACTTCCTAGAACCTGCTTTACAACAAGTAGAGAATCTCCCTTGATCATTATCTTCTGAATCTTCAGCTTAAGTGCAGCCAGCAACCCCTCATATAATGCTGCATACTCTGCCTCATTATTACTTTTGGCTTCCAGATGGACTCCCTCCTTTTGAATCAACTTGCTCTCTGAATCAGTAATCACATAGCCTCCATTAGCTTCATGTAAACTCTTCCTGTATGAGCCATCAAAGTGCAAGATAGATGCTCCTCTTTATCTATCTTCTTCTCTACTTCCTTCACCAAAATGGGACCCTCTTTGTATGTTAACAGGTCTGCCAGTGTGGCTCTGGAAGTGCTCTCCACCAGAAATGAGAAAGTATATTCTTGTAGCTCAACTAACCATTTCATCATGCTTCGAGAAAGTGTTGAATTATTAACAAGCTGAGGCAATAAAGGGTAGCAAGTCAAAACCACAAATGCCTTTGAGATCAAATATGCCCTGAACTTCCTGCAAGCATACACCAAGCTTGATAGAATCAACTCTGCCTCCGTATATCTCCTCTCTACTTTTGTTTTGACTCTGCTAGCATAATACATAGGCCTCATATAATGGGACTCCTCCCCTTTTTGCAATAAAATGGGGAATCAAAGAAGGATTGAGCATTACATTCCATCACACCCCTTTAATGGGAATGTCCTTCCTCTACGTCAAACCAAGAGCTAGTCGGTGTTTCTCGAATAGCTCTTTACCGAGTGGCTTGGTAAAGATGTCTGCAACATTCTCTTTGCTATCACAATGCTGCAGTGTGATGTCACCAAGTAACACTCTTTCTCTGATGCAGTACTCTCTGACATCAATGTGCTTTGTCCTGGAGTGATATATTGGATTTTTGGCCAATGCTTGAGCCGATTGATTATCACAGTATATTATTGTTGGCTTTGACTCATCAAAGTAATTTATTTTTGACAATAGTCTTCTGAGCCATATAGCCTCACATGCACCTGTAGTGAGTGCCCTATATTCTACTTCAGTCGAAGACAAAGAAACAATTGGTTGTTTGTTTGACAACCATGATATAGCACCTTGACCAAGGAAAAATGCATATCCCTGTGTTGATCTCTTGGTCTCATGATCTCTGGCATAGTCACTGTCATAGTATCCATGCAACCATGGATGACTCCCTCTGTATTCTATCCCAAAACTATCTTGTACCTCTGATGTATCTCAAGACTCTTTTGGCTGCATTCCAATGAGACTGTTTTGGATTTGCCATAAACTGTGCTAGTGAGATTACTGCATAACAAATATCTGGCTGTGTGATTGTCAGATATATAAGAGATCCAATGAGCTGCCTGTAGTATCTGTCATTGACTGTAGGCTTTTCTGAATCTTTAGTAAGTTTCAAACTCTATTCCATGGGAGTGGCTACAATCTTGCAATCTGCCATATGAAACTTCTTCAGGAGACTGTCAACATACTTGAGCTGAGTCATAAATGTGCTATCTGAATCTCTCCAGAACTCAATTCCAAGACAATAGTGCATAAGTCCAAGATCTTTCATGTCAAACTTTGCAGATAAGTCTTGTTTCAATTTTCTGATGAAGCTATCCTTGCTTCCTGTCACAATCAGATCATCTACATACAAAAGTGCAATAGTAATGTCTTCCCCTTGAACTTTGTAGTAGAGAGTATGATCTGCATTGGACTTCATGTATCCCAGATCAGCAAAATACTTGTCAATGCTACTGTACCAACTTTTGGGTGCTTGCTTTAAGCCGTAGAGTGTTTTCTTGAGATGGCAAACCTTGTTCTCCTTTCCTGGTTCAACATAACCTGCTGGTTGTTGCATATAGCAGTTTGCCATTTCTTCATTCATAGCAGTTTGCCATTTTGGCTTGTCTACTACATCTTTGAAGTACACTGGCTCTTCTGTAGCCATGATGGTAGTCATAAGAGCATAGTTGGTGGTTTCCACCTAAATTGCTTTGCCTTTTTGAGCATATGTCAATATGGCTAGAGGTCTGCTTTCCCTAGTAGACCGTCTGAGCTGCTGTGGCTCTGCTTGAGGTGTTGCTGGTAATTCTTGCTCTTTTTCATCAACCTGTTCTGTAGGTGACTGTGAAGTCGATGCTTCTATCTCCTATGTAGGTGAGGTTTTCCATTCTGATTCCTCATAAAAGAGAGGAAAAAAGAGAAGGAAAGAGAGGAGAAAAGAGAGGAGAAAAAAGAGAGAAAAAGAGAGGAGATAAGAGAGGAAAAGAGAGGAAAAAAGAGAAGGAAAGAGAGGAGAAAGTAGAGGAAAAGAGAGCGAAAAAGAGAGGAACAAAGAGGAGATAAAAGAGAGAAAAATAATGCTCCATCATGCATGTCCTCTTTCTTTATCCCATCCTCATGCTTCAGTCCGATTTTCCTTTTTCTTCGACCCGCGTTTATCCAATCACTTATTTCCATCATTCATGCAATCCCTTATTTCCTCACGGAGGATTAAGGCATTGAAAATTCGACTTAAACATGCATGCAAAGGAGAAAGGAAAGAGAAGGAAGGGGAAGGGGATGGGGAAGGGAAAAGGGGAAGGGGAAGGGGAAGGGGAAAGGAATAAAACATAAGAAAACTATCGGAGCGCATCTATACACATGTCTAACAGTGCATATACAAGCGCGGCTGCCTGTTTTTCAAAAAATTAGATGCGTGTTGTTAGACGCGTCTGTAGACATGCTCTGATAGATGCCTTCTTAAAAAAAGGTGAAAAGGACATGCGCCCGACCCCAAAAAGAGCAACACTAGTACCAAAAACATCCCTTCCCTACATACGACAAAAAATGAATCCAAGGAGAGCAACTTCCAAAGAAGACCAACCACCAAGAGACTTACCTTGGATAGAGGTATGGAAGCTTCTTGTCTTTCTTTAAAGCTACTTCTCCTTCTTCTTTTCCTTGTTCACCCTCTTCTCTTGTATGCTTGGGGATGAGTGTGTAAGCCTGAAGATGAGTGTGGGTGCTTGACGATGAGTGTGGATGCCTGGAGCTGTGTGTGTTAATAGGAAAGCAAGCCGCGTAATGCTAAAAGTATGTGAAGGAAAGCAAGCACACTAAAAGTAGGTTCAAAAATCAGTTCGCAGCTACGTATCTAAAATTGTGTCAAGGTTCTATGACATTTTCCCATAATCCCTCGCATCCAACATATGTTCAAGTGCAAATCCATTGCAGAGCTCATGTCATGGCATTCCTCCCAATCGTTGCATTAATTAAGGCGTTTTTTTTTTGTGATTTAAAAAAAATGCCCAAATATGCGTTTTTTTTAATTTAAAACGTTTCAAACATTTTTTGATATTTTTATTTGTACAAATAGGTTATTCATATGAATAACCTATTCATACAAATAAATAGCTATTGGTACGAATAAAGTTATTCGTACGAATAGCTCAGTTTATTCGTATGAATATACATAGTATAAACTTGCAGTCACTGCCATTTTTGGTATTCGTATGAATACATCCACCTGTCTTCCTTGCCACCTCAACCACTTGCTTGCCAGCCCTACCACCTCCTGCTTGCCTACCTACTACCTCCTACTTGCTTCCATACCTACCAGCTCTCATCATAGGTACCTTATTGCACCCTTGCTTGTGTTGCAATCTTTTGTTAGTCATTAATGTTTCTTTTCTTTTGTTTTATTTAGGACTGGCACTCATCTCTCTTAGGAGAGTTGTGTGTTGTAATCTTTTTAAATTGTTTAATATTTATTTTGTATTGTATTTAAGTGTGTAGACAGAGGCTGGCACTCATCTCTCTTGCGAGAGTTGTGTGTTGTAGTCTGTTTTTGTCATGTATTGCAATTTTAATTATAATATAGATAATTATTTTTTACTTGAGGCTGGCACTCCTCTTTCTTAAGAGAGTTCTGTGTTGCAGTCTGTTTGTATAAAAATGTTTTTTTGTAGGAACTCTTGGGTTGTCACTCATCTCTCTTAAGAGAGTTATGTGTTGCAATCCAAGCTTAGTGATGTTTTCATAGATGCTTATTTTGGCACTCATCTCTCCCTTGAGAGTTGTGTGTTACAGTCTAAGTTTCAAAGATATTTTCAAGCACTTAGTCTGGTACTCAATTGTCCCTTGATAGTTGTGTGTTGCAGTCTAAGTTAGATATCATGTGATGTGCTCTTAGACACTTAGTCTGGCACTCAAATATCCCGTAATAGCTATGTGTTGCAATCTAAGTTAGATATCATGCAATGTGCTCTTAGACACTTAGTCTTGCACTAAATTGTCCCTTGATAGTTGTATGTTGCAGTTGAAGCCGTGTTAGATGGTGAAGTCCGCGATTAGGTTATACCTAGGTCATTTTTTGTGCAGGTTACATGCTTATTTTTTGTGTTTTGAATTTTTGTAGTTTGTTACATGATGTGAGCTTGAGTTGAGAGGTTATATCTAGGTAATTTCTTAGACTACTTGCATTGTTAATTGTTATGGCATAATGAGTTTCTTATTGCACTTGGCACTGAATTCTTTTTTGAATTCTATGTTGCAGCTTATTGCACATGAGATGGCTCACGCAGGTGAGAAGAGGAAATGTCAGCAACCTAATCTCACTAAGTTTTAGAGGAAGGTGCTAAAAAATGAAAATGTATACTTCTTAATCAATGTCGATCAAGATATCATTGAGACAGCTTTCCAAAATGGTGAAAGCGGTGTACAAAATTTGGTGAGGACAATGGCAGAGCATGGAGGGAGGACCTTGCGTGACCAATTTCTAGATGTTTTCACAGTAGAGTCTATAGACTAGTATTTGTACCACGTAGCGATGGAGGGTCAACGATGCCTTGGTCAAATAGATCGAGACATAAACTCATGTGACACAAAGTGGGAGGGTCCTACTGTAGATGCCAGGGTCACGTACATAAAGAATGCATGGTGAGGTTACAAAGGCAAAGGATCTGCATTGACCTCCCTTCCACCAATGCACCCACACCCCCAAGCATAGCCACAACCACAAGCACCAATGCACCGACGCCCCTAGTCAGATGCCACATTGCATCCACCAATGCACCCACAAGCACCAATGCACCCACGTCCCTAGTCACATGCCGCATTCCACCCAATGTAGCCGCAAGCACCACTGTAGCCATGCCACATGTGTGCAGCAATGCATTGACCACAACATGTCTTTCCCTATATCCCTTTTTCCCAAGATCTTCCAATATACCCAGAAGAAGTTCCTCCTCCCGGTCCACATCTCCCACCACATGCACAATCACATTTCGCCACATCTTTTACTTCTCCATTTGTGCCTCCATTTGTGCCTCCTACTGCATGCGTAGACCAGTTTCCATCTCCCACATACTCGCCTGCACCACAAATGCACAATCTATATGCACAAGCAAATACATTCCCATCTCCTTCATTCTCTCTTGCACACAATGCACATCACATGGCTTGCATGATCGTGTAGTAGTGCCAAGAACCATATGGCTCATACTGCTTCAGCGCAACAAGACATCTGATTTATGCCTAGTGCAATTGTGGGCACAGGCACGAAAGGAACAGTCAACATGTGCAATATTCTTGTCACTCCCTTTGATCCGCACAAGATTTATGCATGTAAGGTGTTGAGGGTTTCTGTGCCAATTGATGCATTGAAGGCCAGAGCATTGGAAGAAGCCACATGTTTGGGCGATGTCATACATCGGAGCATCCTCCAAGCAATAGGTCTAGTCCATGACGATAATGTAATGATATCATTTCCATTCTGGAATGGAAATCATTTGGAAAGATGGCTAACCTACCTTGGACATGATGGAAAGCGACCATCTCCAGTGTTTCACAGAGATGATGCAAAAATGCCTACTAGAGTTCCACGGGTCCGCCATCAGCATGTATTTGATATTTTAGGCGCACTAGTTTGCACTATTCATGACATGCACCAACACAATGTCCTACATAATGATTTGCATGCACAAAACATTATGCTACACTTCTCGGAGTCATCCAAGGAGGTGTATCTGGGCATTTGTGATTGGGGAATGATGACCGCACGTTACTCAGTGATAGCCCCAACACTATGTGGAGTTCCATTGCTAGATTTCATCACGTTGCTCTAGAGTGCCTCTGCACCAATCCCATACCTTTCTATGTTGCACAAGATGTGTATGCCATGTCTCATCACATCCTGAAGATCTTGGACATTTGTGTACCATCTCCAACTACGAGACTCACAGAAGCTCTAATCAGGCATCTACAATGATTTGCGGTTCAAGGAAAGTTAGCCAAACTGAATATATGTCCAAGTACTATAGACTTTTGTGGGGTTTTTGACATTGCTCCAAGATGTGGTATACAGCTCGGTCCAAACAAAGGACTTAGACCGGCAAATGAAGGAGTCTTTCTTGGACGGGATGTAACATGAGTGACCGATCATGAATACTTGTAACATTGTTATTTTTATATATCATCCAAGTCTAGATCCACTCCATTGTTCAAGTTTGTATATCTACGATGACATGATAAATGATGCGATAAGTAATGTTTAAATATTATTTGTATAAGTAAATGATGCGATAAAATTATGATCCAATTGTCAAATATGATAAATGATGCAATAATTAATGTTTAAATACTATTTGTATAAGTGAATGATGCGATAAAAATGATGGTCCAATTTTAAAATATGAGAAATGATGCGATAATAAATATTTAAATATTATTTGTATAGGTTTAATATTATTTAATTGTTTAATATTATTTGTGGTTACAAATTAATTTTATCTTCTTGTCATTTTTTAGTCTAAGTATAAGCATGGAGGGAGAGAACTTAGAGAACATTCTAACATAGGATCCTCCTCAACCAGAGCAACCTCCAGTCCAAGAGGGCCCACAAGGTGCTTTTGTGCTTCAAGAGGCTGATTTAGTAGACCAACTAAATCACACTGAGTCTCAAGCTATCTTACAAGCACAAAGAGAGATACTGGGCAAAGAGGGGCTAGGTATTTTTGATGTTGGTCCAGTGGATGATGATACCATACAAGGTGACTTGGTCTCTCTTCAAGTACATAGACTATGTCCATCAGAGTTCGTAAGAAACACCTTGTTTCTTCATTTAGGAAATGCTAGGAATAGATATGCATAGCCCAAGTTGTGAGACTTGTAGCACAACACCCTAGCCCACATCCTTCTCCAATGATTCATAGAGGTGGAAGGAAGAATCCCTAACAACCAGCAAATACCCATGTATTTCATTCAGCAAGTGTATGTCTACGACGTCTTACATCAAGGTGTGGATCAGAATGACAAGCATCACTTGGTAGGAACAGGAAAGGGACGTCTTGCAAAGTACAAGCAAGAAAGGACAAAGAACAGAGATCCCAGGTCTCAGAGACCTCACGTTCTAACTCCCCAGGCACACAGTGATCTTGTTGACTTGGCCACATCTACCATACCTCTCCGTCAACAAGGTGTTACTACTGAGGAGTTACATGATCGCGTTGCACCATAAGCCAAAGAGATTGAGAACCTGCAAACACGTGTACAGACATTGGAGTCTAAGCTTGCACGCTACAGACATACCTTTGGATATTTGGATGCAGCTAAGGATACCGACATTTTTTATTTTGAGAACCTCACTAATATAGATTTGTAGGGTGCAGGACCAAGTACTTAGGGAATGGCAGATGTAGATCCTATTGCATAATTATAAACATTGTAAACTTCATATATAACTTTATAATACTCTTCTTCCAATATAATGATCTGGGTTACGTGCATTTGTTTCATTGTATAATTTTTATAATTCTCCAAGTTCTTATGCAATGATGGTTCAAGTGATATAAGTGAGTTAAGTGATTCAAGTGGACTAACTGATATAAGTGACTTAAGTGATTTAAGTGGACTAAGTGATTTAAGTGATTTAAGTGGACTTAAGTGATTTAAGTGGACTACATTATTTAAGTGGACTAAGTGATTTAAGTGATCTAAGTGGACTAAGCGATGTATAAGTGATTTAAGTGGTTTCAGTGGATTAGGTGGACTTGTAAAGTAAATGCAGAAATATTGACTTTCCAAATTTCACAACAAGACAAAGCACCCACAGACACGCACACAGACGCGTTTCCTTAACTTCAAAAAAAACTTATGGGTGCATCTATTTGCATGTCTATTGGTGCATCTATAGACCCGCATCTATAGGGACATCTACATAACATATAGACGTAGCTATAGATGCTCTGGTAGAAATTTAAAAAAAACAGAAAGACGCATACATAGACGCTCTGCAGAATCTTTTTTTTTAATAAAAGCAAAATTTTGTGGGGTTGAACAGAATGCTGTGTATGTTGTGTATGCTATGTAGTTACAAGAATTCCATTTCCATACTGTGCAATTCAATTCTTACAGCCAACCACATTTTAATTAGTAGGATTGCAAGCACGTCTATCGTCGACGATTACAATTCTGAATAAGACATTACAACTCCAAAACGTTTAGTTCACAAGGCATTCATTGATAGAATGTTGCATAAGGAAATTGAGAGCCAAAAAAATAAAAGGAGTGTATATTAATTCATAGCTCAAAAAGTGCTTGTATGTACATATAGCATGAAGCCAAGCCACGTCTTATGGCTTCAAGTACAAAAAATAAGAGGAGTGTATATACAAGAGAGGCACGAAGCCAAGCCAATGGCTTCAAGTACAAAAAAGAGTAGCAGCACTACTTCTATGACTAATCTAAGTTCTCTGCATCCTTTCACCCTTCTTTGCTCCCTTCTTCCTCATCTTCTTCCTTTTGATCAGCTGTAGGGCCTTGTAAACAAGGGACAACATTATCAATGTATGAAAAATCAAATCTTTATTTACAATATTGACATTATTTAATTACTTTTAAATACCTAGGGAGGTGCTCCAGTAGCCCAGATATACTACTCCTCAATAATCAATCCAACATTATAGAAGTGCCTCCATGTATCTCCTCTGTGATGATTATTGCTCCTCAGTAATCAACCCAACATTATAGAAGTGCCTCCATGTATCTCCTTTGCAATGATAGTTGGTGGTAGGCTATCTCAATAGGAGTAGGCTATCTACCCATGATATCAAGCTGTAAGATGACACAATTTGCGGAGGGGTTAGTACAAATAGACAACCTCCTAGTAAACCATATATAAACAATATAATTTGAGATCGATACTATTAGTTGGGCCTCCCATGATTCAACACCCCCTGCTCCAAAATGCGTGTTTCCATATTGCTCCATTTGGATCCTTCGTGCCCTCACATGCTATAGACTGGTGGGGTCCGCCTTCATTGCTTTCTCCCACTCATGCTTGTGAGTGGTGTGGAGCTGGCCCCTTAGTGGTTGACCTCCCTCTCTCCTGGCAATCTCGGCTAGTGCCTACCTCTTAAGCAAAGATCTCTTATTTGCCAAGTATCATAATAATCTTTGACTTGGACCATTTATCTGTGAACTGAACATTGGGGGGATTGGGATACCTAGAGTGAACAACAGTGAGGGCCTCATCAGCCAACTTTTTTGGATGGTCTTTGTAGTGAATGAAGCAATCTCTACAACTGTTAGCAATTACAGAGTGCATGAAGGTCATGATGTCCTTTCCCGGTGCATCCATCAAGATGCCTCCTGTCTGAGTGATGTGATAGAAGATCATATCATCACCCTCTGGCACATTTGCATCATCTGAATCATCCCTGCCCCCACCATTACCCCCCGTAAAGCACTATGCCATGCATCCCCTACCGCTCTCCCTACTACTATGGATGCTGCCTTGTCGTGTCGAGCTAGTACGCTGGCCACTCATAGCTGGAGAAGCGACTCTTGACTACATGGGAGTACGTTGGCCACTTGTAGCTAGAGAAGTGCCTCTCGATGGCACAATATTACGCCGGTGGCTCTACGAGGCAAAAGGACCTCCTAACTATAGGGGGGGAGAAGGGGCTCAGTTCTATACCCGGTTCGGCTGTCTCAACTCCACTGGGGTAATCTCAACTGGTATGGGGTCGGGGTGGTTTGGAGTCTATATTGCCGACTCCTAGGGGGTGTTTGTAGTACCCATCATGTATGTGTATAACTCCCCAAGAGTGGGAGGGTGCCCCAAAATGTTATATAACTCCCAAAATATGGCATCCCAAAGATCATGTGAGGCTGAAGATCTTCTTGGCCACATGATGAATTGAAGAAAAGAAAAGAATAAGATTACCATCGAGCATGCCCTCATCATGAGATGCAAAAGAAAAAGTAGAGTGATAGCCTGACATTGAGCACACATTTACAAGCTCCTGCATTCTTTGAATTAGAGTGACAGAAGTATGTATCTACTTATTAATGTCAGGTTATTGAAGCTTCACGTGGCAAAAAAGAGAGAAGGAAAGAGACGAAAAGAGAGGAGAAGAGAGGAGAAAAAAGAAAGGAGATAAGAGAGAAAAAGATAGGAGAAAAGAGAAGGAAAGAGAGGAGAATGCAATCCCTTTCTTCATTCATGCAATCCCTTTCCATCATTCATGCAATCCCTTTCTTCATTCATGCAATCCCTTTCCATCATTGATGCAATCCCTTTCTTCATTCATGCAATCCCTTTCTTAGAAGGGGAAGGGGAAGGGGAAGGGAAACAGAAGGAAAAGGAAGGGGAAGGTAAATGGGAAAGGGAAGAACACATAAGAAAGGTTGTTGTAGCATGTCTATAGATGTGTCTAACAGCACGTCTATAGGCACGGCTGTCAATTTTTCCAAAAGTGATATGGGCTGTTAGACACATCTATAGACACGCTCTAATAGATGCCTTTTTCAAAGAAACTGAAAAGGACATGCGCCCGACCCCAAAAAGAACAACACTATTACCAAAAACATCCCTTCCCTACATATGACAAAGGACAAATCCATAGAGAGCAACTTCCAAAGAAGATGAACCACCAAGACACTTACCTTGGATAGTGGTATGAAAGCTTCTTGTCCTTCTTCAAGGCTACTTCTCTTTCTTCTCTTCCTTGTTCACCCTCTTCTCTTGTGTGCTTGGGGATGATTGTGTAAGCCTGGAGATGAGTGTGGGTGCTTGGAGATAAGTGTGGATGCATGGAGCTGTGTCTGTTAATAGGAAACCAAGCCGCACGATGCTAAAAGTATGTGAAGGAAAGCAAGCACGCTAAAAGTAGGTTCGAAAATCAGCTCACAATTTACGCATCTAAAAATGCATCTATCAATGTGTCTACACTACGTTTTAGACATGCCTATAGATGCATTACACAATATAGACGCAGTGTTAGATGCCCTTTTAGATGCTCCTTAGGTTTTTGACATTTACAACTCATGCAAGAATAGATTTTTTGGGTTGTTTATCTATAGGATGTCTTCATCTTCAAAAGTAACTCTAGTGAGGATGAATCCCTCGTATCCACCATCGCAAACTCTTTTGAAGTGTGGAAGATTGGTCTTCTTTTGATCCATCACATCAATGATGATGGTTATGTACTTATCAGGCTGTTGGTAGCTCTTCTTGCAATGCTTCCCTAACTTCTTCCTTTCTAGAGCTTGCATTTCTCGATGCATTTGCAACTCTGTGATTGCTTCTTCTACAAATATAGAAAATGATTAGATGTTGCAAGCAAACAATTTTTGTTAAAACGAAGCAAAATTTCACTACATCATTACACACACCTCTCTCTTGTCCTTGACTTCTATTATGCAAGGCCTTCAAGTCTGTGCATGTGGCACACACACCAAAGCGACAAAGCTTTGGTATCTTCACATTGTTGAATTCATTCTTCCAAATCCTACAAAAATGCTGGGAGAAATCATCCGATAAGTGCAACTGGTCACTATTTGGAAGAGCCTCGGCATGTTTTGCACAAAGTCTTCCAACCACGAGCATACCATATTGCCATGTGGCCCGAGCACTATCATTTGTCCTGCTGTACAAATGCAATGGTCTTTATAGAGGCAGGCATGTAATCTTTTTAGCCTTTCATTGCTAAGACAATGTGCAAATCTATATGCTTTGCGACAAACAATCCTTGAACTAAATGAATACTCAAACACAATTTTGTTCATATTGCTTTCCCTAGTTCTTACAGACCATGCTAAATAAAAATTTTGATCATCACTATTCATTTTGACATAATTTTGCTGTAACACCGTTAATTTTGCAACCCCAAAAGTGACCAAGCACATTCTGCTTCAATAAAGAGTATTGCAGGTCTCTTTCAAATGTGCGGTTTCTAGCATTATATGAGCTCTCTCTCTTGTGTAGCTAGACTTTTTGAGGTCCACATTCATTGTTCTTCCCTTTAGTCTCTCCTCAATAGACGAGATTGAATTCTACTTCCCCTTTTGTGATATCCGAGACAATCATTGAGATCCATCTAGATTAGATGTCCCTTGTAAGAAATAATTTCTAGCTCTAAAAACAAAACAAAGAGAGCCATTGAATGAACTTAGACATGGACCACGTACCTGATAACACTTGTTGACCTCTTGTGCTTGCTTTGACATCTATTATTTCATTCTCTTTAATGGGAATATTAGGTCCATGGATTTGAGTACCTGGGCTTCTATGTCCACCATCATGCTTAGGTGAAGGAGTAGGAGACACATCCAAGGTGGCAAAATAGGTTCCACCACTAGTACAAGATACATCCAATGTAGCAAAGGAAGCACCCTTGGAACTATGAGAAGAAGAAATTGAGATAGACATAGTATCAAACGAACCTCCCATGCAAAACTTTGGAAAGCTTTAAAGGGGATGCCCCAAAAGTGCCATGCAATAAGGAAAGGTGGAAATTATATGCCTAACCATGAAAGTCAAGGTTAGGTTTAGGGTTAGGTTTAGGGTTTTGAGCATAGAGAAATTTCTAAAAATAGAAACTTTTCGCTATAAACATGAGATTCCCACATTTGTTTCTCATTATTTCCAAATACGCCCAAGAGTTCAAACAATCACCAAGTATGTGCAATTTTCTTATGCTTCAATGTTTTTTATTTTTAATTCGGTCGTGAAATCAAATTTTACGGCGTGCTTCAATATAATTTACTGTATTTTGAAAATGGGGGTGGTGTGCTTGAATATGATTTAAAGTACTTTATGTCTAATTTTTTGAAAACACTTTGCTTTCATTACTAGTCTATCCTATTTAGTAAAAATAGCAAGAAACATTTCTAAAAATAAATTACTCTATATTCTACCCCAATCCCTTTTTGTTAGTTACTCTAACCTCTCCATCCCTCCCTCTGCATGTCCATCCCTCTGAGCTCTCCAGCTTTTCCAGGTAAGCTCTCCATCTCCTCATGCAGTTGTTTATTTTTTTTTGGACTGAAGAGAGCTTCTTCTTCTTCCCCACCATCTTCTTCTTCTTCATCCCCGCCATCTTCTTCTTCCCCTAGCTCCCTCAGTGATTCGCCCTTCGATTCTTTCTCGCCATCTTCTTCTTCCCCTATCTCCTTCTTCTTCCTCGCCCTTTGATTCACCATCCTCTTCCTCGCTTGAGCTCCCTACACCTTAAGCGCATGCCCGTTCACCCGATCGATGATATCGTCGATGGGCTAGTAGCCCATCGATGATATCATTGATAGGGCATGCGCATGGTTGATGATATCATCAACGAGCTAGTAGCCCAATTGATGATATCATCAACAAGAAATAGCCCAATCGATGATATCATCGACAGGTGTTAGCTGAGGGAGAGGAGAGAGAGAGTTAGGGAGAGAGGGAGAGAAGGAGAGAGAGTTAGGGAGAGAGGTAGAGAAGGAGAGAGAGAGTTAGGGAGAGGGGAGAGAGAGAGATAGAGAGAAATAGGGAGAAAGAGAAAGAGAGGGAGAGTGAGAGAGTGAGAGAGGAAAATAGTGAGAGGGGAGAGAGAGATATAGAGAGAAATAGGGAGAAAGAGAAAGAGAGGGAGAGAGAGATCAAGAGATAGCGAGAGGGGAGAGAGAGACAAAGGGTGTGAGGGAGTGAGATAAATCGAGAGAGAGATGGAGAGGGAGGGGGGGGAGAGAGAGAGAGAGAGAGAGAGAGAGAGAGAGAGAGAGAAAGAGAGAGAGACAGAGAGACAGAGAGAGAGAGAGAGAGAGAGAGAGAGAGAGAGAGAGAGAGAGAGAGAGAATAAGGGAGAGGGAGGGAGGGAGAGAGGGAGAGGATTTTTCGGTAAATTTTGTCTATGTTTTGGTTGATTTGTATTGAAAAGTAGAATTTTCTCTTAAAATTATGGAGTTGTTTCTTAGTGTTTTTTTATTCAATTTAAGAGAGAGAGGCATTTTGGCCATAATTTTGTCATTTTTGCATTGTAGTGTTGTTACTTTTCATGCTTTTTTTTTTTTAATTCTCTAGTCCAAAATCATGTTCCAGTAATAAGCATGTCTACATCATTTTCCATGAAGAATGTAGATGTTAGAAGCTCAAAGCCTTTTTAGAAACCATCAAGCTTATTGTACTAGCTTTTGTTTTTTCCAACTTGAGATATTCTCTCCATGATATCATAATATTTTGACATTGTTTATGTCTTTTGTAGGTATCATGTCGAACAAACAAACTTTCGGAGAAATCCGTGTCTTTGGAAAGCCCACACTAGAGGATGCTTCCACTAGGATCCAAAAGATAAGGATGGAAAAGAAGGGCATCAAGGAATCAAAGAAAAGTGCCAAGGATCCAAGTTTTGAGGTGCAACAGCTTCAACAGATTTATGACAGTAGCTAGTATTGCTTACATGTAGGCGGCAGCGTGTGAGTTTCTCTCTCTTGCCGTCTACTTTTTAATCTTAATTCTTTAACACATTTATTCGAAGAATCTAAATGCATTAGTTCATGCTACAAGCAGTCTACAACATCAAGACTCAAATAAATATGCAAGGAACCAGCAATTGATTAATTGAGAACATCCATGATGAAAATCATTCTCAAATTTCATTACAATAGTTGCACTAGTAAATGTTCACTCAATTACATATTCAAATCATACACAAGTGATGCCTTGCAGGATGCCAATGACTAATTTGACATGTGGTCCATCACATTTTCTTATCAATTTATTTTCATCTCCAATCAGATGTTTTCTTATCCTCATGGCCAATCCCATAAAGACTTGGTTGCAAAAGTTACACTTCCACTTTTGCCGCCCTAGCATTGTAACAAAATCTTGCAGTTTTGAAATAGTTTGGCCTTCTCCTTGAGATTGGTTTGGCAGTTGCCATTGGCCTACCCTACTTCTCTATCCACCATGGTTGTTGTACATGTAAAAGAGAAAAAACATCTCAATTATTAATATGTTTTATGCAACTCAAGAATGTAACAAATGTAAGTTTGCTTAACCTCAAGAGAGAGCAACCATCCAATCGTCTTGCCCCCTCCCGACATAAATGGATGGTTATAGACATGGTAATATGCCTTTATAAATAGGCATGGGATGGCAAGTTGCCTTTTCCCATGTCTCGCCCTTTCTCAAGTAAGCATCTATCTACACTATGATCATTCACATCATCATGCTTTTTATGCGAATGTCGGTATTTCACACACACTAGTGTAGTAGCCATCAATATCTACATTTGCACTTAACATAATTTTTTGTTTGAAACTACGAAGTCAAGGATACTACTTAGGTTAGAAAATATCTAACGTAAGTCTAGACATCCATTTTATACCTATATAATATCAACTAGTTTTTCTGAGATAATGTTGGACTTTTCTCTCATTCCTCTTACAAGCAAACTTAGTTTGCAATGATCTCTAACATATAATGTGCAAGTTGATACAAGTTGGCAATTGCGAGCTACACAACTAGCTAGACTTTCATCAAGTTGTTATCCAGCTGGCAAATGCTAGCCACAACCAACGAAAGCCAAGTATTTTCTTATAACTAATAAGTAGATATAAACTATATTATAACATTTTCCATTTGTGAGTGGTTACCGATCAGCATATGCGGATCACCCACTAGCACATGGTTCAAAGGTATTTTATACCTATATGTGAGTGGTTACAAGTCGGCATAAGTGGACTCCCCACTGGCACATAGATATTTCCAATTATTGTCATATATTTTTTACTAGTTTTTTGATATCTATATATAGACAATATAGCTAGTCAACTATTAAAAATGTGTTATTGCACTACATTTTAAAAGCTAATGTCTACAAAAAAGAAACTTTTCTTCTTTTCTTTTTGTGAAAAAAACTTTAAATATATTTACATGAAAACATTCTTGGAAAAATAGACTTTCAAATCAACAACCGATGACCTATCAAATTTAAGCTACACATTTATCCGTTTTGCATCCAAGTATGGGTGGATATCAACTGGCCTAAGCGAGCCCACCACCGACACTAGACACTTTTTAAAAGGATATGAAAACTCACAAAGTATTTTGGAAGCTTTCTTAATCCTTTCTTCCTTGTCCTTCTTTGTTTTTTTCCAGACTCCAGCAAAGCCAGATTCTCGAGAATGTGAATAGTACGAGGTTGGCAGAGCATATATAAGAAAATGCACCGCACGGTATGTTTCTATTACCGTGTGGTATATACCACAACCTTGCTTGGTATAGTCTGGGACCGTGCAGTGTATACAATACCCAGGCAGTATGAGTTAACACTAGGTAAGAAACATACCGTGTGGTAAATACCACAACCTTGCTTGGTATAGTCTGGGACCGTGCAGTGTATACAATACCCAGGCAGTATGAGTTAACACTAGGTAGTATAACAACAATGATACTGCACGATAGTGTGGTTTTATCGTCGTGCGGTAACCAGGCTCCGATTTTTGTTAAAAATCGTGGTGAGGGCAGATTAAGACGCTCCTAGTGGTGTCAAAAAACATTTGAAATGTTTTAATTCGGTGATTTAAAATGCCCGTTTTAATTCCCCCACAAATCCCTGGATCAATACATAGGGCATAATATAGCCAAAAATATGAGATTCAGCTGTTAAATGCCATTCTCCCACTGCTATAGTGGCACAAAATGTATATGATAGATTATGGCAAAATACTCATCTTTGAGATGCCACTCTCCAAATATATAGTAAATTCATCTTTGAAATATATAGGGTAGATTAGGGAAATTCAACTTTCCTCCTATGTAGTGATCATAGTCTCTCTGGTGTAGAGATCATATGGCTTTGTGTCAATCTTCATGTCACTTTGTGGAGAATGCCACTAGTGGAGAATGGCAGTGTTGCCAATCTCATACCAAGACTTGAAAAATGGCCCTAGGAATCCTAAACTCACATGTGCATTGACACTTGTGCCATTATCCTACTTCTAATAAAATCAATGGAATGCCAATCTAC
Source organism: Dipteris shenzhenensis (assembly GCF_047967505.1). NCBI lineage: Eukaryota > Viridiplantae > Streptophyta > Polypodiopsida > Gleicheniales > Dipteridaceae > Dipteris > Dipteris shenzhenensis. The sequence continues at coordinate 7,005,710 of NC_141602.1, read as the reverse complement.
ATGAGTTTGTGCGGATTGCCACCAGTGGAGAATGGCCGTGATGCCAATCTGATGTTGGGACCTAGAAAATGGCATTGAGAACCCCAACTCACATGTGGATTGGAACTTGGTGCCATTCTCCTATGATCACTAGAATACCCCTCCTAGAATATTAGGGTAAACATTTCTACCAGTGGAGAATGGCAGTGGTGTCAATCTCTTATTGGGCCCTAGAAAATGGCACTAAGAAGCCTAAACTCTCATGTGCATTCTTCTATTTTCCACTGGTGGAGAATGGCAAAGGTGCCATCCTCTAAAAAACCAATGGAAAATGGCAGTGGTGCCAATCTCAAGATGGAACCTGGAAAGTAGCATTGTGAACCCTAAACTTACATGTTGATTGGCACTTGTGCCATTCTCCTAGTGCCACTATCATCACTGGAATGCCACTATTATCACTGGAATGCCACTTCCCTATTGATCACATGACACTGCACATTGCTAGACTTGCAAGAAATGTGAGATTCATCTTTGAAACTCCATTCTCTCAATGATATCTGATCAATATATAGGGCATAATATAGCCAAAAATGTGAAATTCAAATTTTAAATGCCATTCTCCCACTGCTATAGTGGCTCAAAATGTATAGGGTAGATTATGGCAAGATACTCATCTTTCACATGCCAGTTTCCAAGTATACAGTAAATTCATCTTTCAAATGTATAGGGTAGATTAGGGAAATTCAACTTTCATCCTATGTAGTAATCATAGTCTCTCCTGTGTAGAGATCATATGGCTTTGTGTCAATCTCCATGTGTCTATGGAGAATGCCACGAGTAAAGAATGGTAGTGTTGCCAATTTCATACCAAGACTTGAAAAAGGGCACTAGGAATCCTAAACTCACATGTGCATTGGAACTTGTGCCATTATCCTACTACCAATAAAATCAATGGAATGCCAATCTGCATGTTGAGTTTATGTAGATTGCCACTAGTGGAGAATGGCAATGATGCCAATGATCTCATGCTAGGACCTAGAAAATGGCACTGAGAACCCCAAACTCACATGTGGATTGGAACCTACTGCCATTCTCCTATGATCGCTGGAATACCCCTCCTAGAATATTAGGGTAAACATTTCTACCACTGGAGAATAATAGTGGTGCTGGTCTCTTATTGGGCCCTAGAAAAATGGCACTGAGAAGCCTAAACTCACATGTGCATTCTTCTATGTTCCACTAGTGGAGAATGGTAGTGATCCCATCCTCCAAAACACCAATGGAGAATGGTAGTGTGCCAATCTCAAGCTAGAACCTAGAAAGTAACACTATGAACCTTAAACTTACATGTAGATTGGCACCTGTGTCATTAAACTAGTGCTAATATTCATTGGAATGCCACTACCCTATTGATCACATGACACTGCACATTGGTAGACTTGCAAGAAATGTGAAATTCATCTTTGATATTCCATTCTCTTAAATATATATGATCAATACATAGTGCATCATATAGCAAAAAATGTGAAATTCAGCTCTAAATGCCATTCTTCCACTACTATATTGGCACAAAATGTATAGGGTAGATTATGGTAAGAATCTTACTCATCCTTCAGATGCCAGTCTCCAAGTATAGAGTAAATTCATCTTTGAAATGTATAGCATAGACTAGGGAAATTCAACCTTCCTCCTCTCCTATCTAGAAATCATATGGCTTCATGTCAATCTCCATGTCACTTTGTGGAGAATGGCAATGTTGCCAATCTCATACAAAGACTTCAAAAATGGCACTAGGAATCCTAAATTCACATGTGCATTGGCACTCGTGCCATTATCCTATTGCCAATAAAATCATATGGCTTTGTGTCAATCTCCATCTCACATGGTGATTGAAACAATGTGAGTAAGAAGAGAATGGAACTAGTGCCAAACTCTCAATGTGATTTTGTCTTGAATGGAACTATCTACATGTGAGTTTGTGGAGAATGGGACCAGTGCCATTCTCCATAGCCCAATTCTCCCAAAGCCATGTGATAGCTGCATAGGAGAAACATTTCCATATGTGAGACTTTAGAAAATTTGAGATGGTACTAATAAACATAAACTCACATGGATATGGTACAATTCAACACAAACTCACATGGAGAATGGCACTAGTGCCATTCCTCAACAAAAATACAAGGTCTACAGTGCAATTCCCATGGTGGTTCCACTATGTCAAACAACTATAATCTAATCATTCTTGTGTTGTTGATGGGCACCCTTGGGATTGAGAGTTCCTTATTGATGCTATTCTATCAACAAGGAATCCCAACACTTGGGATTAAGACTTTCCCAGTACTTCCGGGTTCCCACAACCATGGGGTAGGGTCATTGCATTAGGCAATGCCCATGGTGGTTCCACTATGTCAAGTAGCTACAATCTAATCTCTCTTGCATTGTTGATGGACACCATCTATTGAAACTCATCCCAACTCTTGGGATTGAGAATGCCTTGTTGATGCTATTTTATCAACAAGGAATCCCAACCCTTGGGATAAAGACTTTTCTGACACTTTCGGGTTCCCACCACCATGGGGTAGGGGTCATTGCAATAGGCAATGCCCGTGGTGGTTCCACTATGTCAGACAACTACAATCTAATCATTCTTGCCTTGTTAATCTATTCGTTCTTTACTTGTTGATGGACACCATTTATCAACAAAACACATCCCAACTCCATCCTAACTTAGAGTATGGGTTGGACATTCTTCATAAAAGCCCACATTGATTTGCTACATGTGCCATTGCCCACAGATTCACATGAAGAGTTGCACTAGTGCCCTTCTCCACAAACTCACATGGTGCCAATATCTTGGTGAATATACAGAGAATGACACTGGGGCAAATCCACACAACCCCCTGTGAGGTATGGCAATGATTCCTATGTTAGTGGATCAATATAGTCATATCGTGTTGTGAACAATGGCACCAGTGCCATTCTCTAACCATCATCTATGACAACATTGACATACATGAATAGTTTGAATTGTACATGAGTTGAAGTTAGAAGAATGGCACTGGTGCCATTATCCACATCATATGAATATTTCAGGAATAGCACCAATGCCATTCATGCATGGAGAAATGGAGAATGGCACTAGTGCCATTATCGTCAATCCATGTGATCGATGCAGTAGGTGCCACTCTCAATATAATCATATATTGTTGTGGACAATGGCACCAATGCCATTCTCTAACCAACATATGTGACAATATATATTGACATACATCACTAATTTGTATTCTATATGAGTTAAAGTTTGGAGAATGGCATTGGACCTGATTGAGAGTGTCTTGTTGATGCTATTCTATCAACAAGGACATTATGTCAAGCAACTACAATCTAATCTCTCTTATCTTGGTTATGGATACCATCTATCAATGAAACTCATCCCAACTCTTGGGATTGAGAGTTCCTTTTTTATTCTAATCTATCAACAAGTAATCCCAACCCTTGGCATAAAGACTTTCCTAGTATTTCTAGGTTCCCACCACCACAGGGTAGGGGTCATTGCACTAGGCAATGCCCGTGGTGGTTCCACTATGTTAGGCAACTACAATATAATCTCTCTTGCCTTGTTGATGGACACCATCTATCAATGAAATGCATCCAAACTCTTGGGATTGAGAGTGCATTGTTGATGCTATTCTATCAACAAGGAATCCCAACCCTTGGGATAAAGACTTTGCCGATACTTCCGGGTTCCCACCACCATGGGTCATTGCACTAGGCAAGGCCCGTAGTGGTTCCACTATGTCAGGCAACTACAAACTAAGCATTATTGCCTTGTTCATGGACACCATCTATCAATGAAATGCATCCAAACTCTTTGGATTGAGAATTTTTTATGAGCAAGGAATCCCAACCCTTGGGATACATACTTTCCCGATACTCCTGAGCTCCCATAGCCACATGGTAGGGGTTAGTGTTCTTTGCAATGCCTTTGTGGTTTCTTTTGTTTAGAGAACTACAATGTATTCATTGTTTCCTTGTTTTCTAATGCACACCATCCATCATCCAAACTCATCCCATTGACTTGGACTATGGATTGGACATTCTTCATGAAACCCACATGGAATTGCCACATGTGAGAATGCCCACAAATGCACTAATGCCATTCTCCACAACATCATATGAATATTTGAGGAATAGCACCAATGCCATTCAATCATGGAGAAATGGATAATGGCACTAGTTCCATTCAATGAAGGAGAAATGGAGAAATCCATGTGATTGTTGCCATAGGTGCCACTCTCAATATAATCATATGTTGTTATGGACAATGGCACAACTGCCTTTCTCTAACCATCTGTGACAACATTGACATACATGAATAATTTGTATTCTATATAAGTTGAAGTTTGGAGAATGGAACTGGTGCCATTCTCCACATCATAAGAATATTTCAAGAATAGCGCCAATGCCATTCATACTTGGATTGCCACTCTCCTCAATCCTTGTGAGATTAATGGCACACATGCCAGTCTAAATGTAATCATATGGTGTTCTGGACAATGGCACCACTACCAATCTCTATCCATCATCTGTGACAACATTGAAATCTAGGATCTGACCACATGTAATTGATTTTTACCAAACAAAATTGTCATGAGGGTGTCTTCTTTACCCACTCATGAGGCCTTCCTCGAATTTTGGTTTGGTATATTATTCATCGGAGTAGTTGAAGTGTTGGAGCACGTCATTATATGGATATTTGGAGAATGGCACCAATGCCATTCATCACCTAAAGAATGGAGAATGGAAATGGAGCCATTCTCAATATAATCATATAGTGTTCAAGATAATGGCACTAGTGCCATTCTACACATACTCAAATAATGGCACTAGTGCCATTCTACACATACTCAGATAAAGATTGGCATTAGTGCCATTCTCTAGAAGGTCGGATGAGAAAACTCTCATGTGATAACCTTTACATCAGGAGAATGGCATTGGTGCCATTATCTACAATCCATGTGATGGGGAGATCTTGGATTACTTCTTAGACTCTCCCATATAGTGATCATATGGCTCTAGTGCCAATCTTACATGTGAGTTTGTGGATATTGCTACCAGTAGTGAATGGCAACTTGGTGCCAATCTCATGCTGGAATCTGGAAAGTAGCATTATTAACCCTAAACTTACATGTAGATTATAGAGTGTAGTAAATTCAAGATGGTACCATTCAACATAAAATCATATGGAGATGGTACCATTCAACACAAGCTCACATGGAGAATGGCACTAGTGCCATTCCTCAACAAAAATACGAGGTGTCCAATGCAATTCCCATGGTGGTTCCACTATGTTAGTAGTAGACAACTATAGTCTAATCATTCTTGCCTTGCTGATGGGTACCATCTATCAATAAAACTCATCCCAGCCCTTGGGATTGAGAGTTCCTTGTTGATTCTATTATATCAACAAGGAATCCCAACACTTGGGATAAAAACTTTCCCGGTACTTCTGGGTTCCCACCACCATGGAGTAGGGGTCATTGCACTAGGCAATGCCCTTGGTGGTTCCACTATGTCAGGCAACTATAATCTAATCTCTCTTGCCTTGTTGATGGACACCATCTGTCAATGAAACTCATCCCATCTCTTGGGATCAAGAGTGCCTTGCTAATGCTATTCTATCAATAAGGAATCCCAACCCTTGGGATAAATACTTTCTCATTACTTCTGAGTTCCCACCACCATGGGGTAGGGGTCATTGCACTAGGCAATGCTTGTGGTGGTACACTATGTCAGACAACTACAATCTAATCATTCTTGCCTTTTTCATGGACACCATCTATCAATGAATTGCATCCAGACTCTTGGCATTGAGAGTTTTTTATGAACAACGAATCCCAACCCTTGGGATATATACTTTCTCATCCAAACTCATCCCACTGACTTGAACTATGGATTGCACATTCTTCATGAAACCCACATGGAATTGCCAAACGTGACAATGCCCACAAACTCACATGGAGAATGGCACTAGTGCCATTCTCCACAAACTCACATGGTTCCAATATCCATGTGAATATATAGACAATGACACTTGAGTAAATCTACACAACCCTTTGTGAGGTATGACATTGATTCCAATGTTAGTGGATTTATATAATCATATCATGTTATGGACAATGGCACTAGTGCCATTCTCTAACCATCATCTGTGTGACAACATTGACATACAGGAATAATTTGAATTCTATATGAGTTGAAGTTTGAAGAATGGCACTGGTGCCATTCTCCAAAACATCATGTGAATATTTTATAAATATCACCAATGCCATTCATGCATGGAGAAATGGAGAATGGCACTGGTGCCATTCTCCTCGATCTATGTACTAGTGCTATATTGTGCAATCCCTATGATACATGGCACCAATGCCATTCTACACATACTCAAATAAAGATTGGAATCAATGCCATATTCTAGAAGGTCAGATGACAAACTCTCATGTGATAACCTTCACATCAAGAGAATGGCATTATTTCCATTCTCTACAATCCATGTGATAAAAAGGCACTTCTGCCATTCTCGATTTGCTACATGTGGCATTGCCCACAAACTCACATGGTGCCAATATCTTTGTGAATATATAGAGAATGACACTGGGGCAGATCTACACAATCCCCTATAAGGCATGGCACTGATTTCTATGTTATTGGATCAATTTAGTCATATGGTGTTGTGGACAATGGCACCAGTGCCATTCTCTAAGCGTCATCTATGACAACATTGACATGCATGAATAATTTCAACTGTATATGAGTTGAAGTTTCAAGAATGGCACAAGTGCCATTCTCCACAACATCATATGAATATTTTAGGAATAACACCAATGCCATTCATGCATGGAGAAATGGATAATGGCAATGGTGCCATTCTCCTCAGTACATGTGATTGATGCCATAGGTTCCACTCTTAATATAATCATATGTTGTTGTGGAAAATGGCACCACCACCATTTTCTAACCAACATCTGTGTGACAACATTTACACACATGAATAATCTATATGATTTGAAGTTTGGAGGATGGAACTGGTGCCATTCTCCACAACATCATAAGAATATTTCAATAATAGCACCAATTCCATTCATACATGGATTCGCACTCTCCTCAATCCTTGTGATTATTGGCACACATGCAAGTCTCAATGTAATCATAAGGTGTTGTCGACAATGGCACCACTACCATCTCTAACCATCATTTGTGACAAAATTGAAATCTAGGATATGACCACATGCAATTGATTTTTGCCAAATGAAATTGTCATGAGGGTGTCTTCTTTACCTACTCATGAGGCCTTCCTTGAATTTTGGATTGGTATATTATTCATTGAAGCAGTTGAAGTGTTGGAACACGTCATTATATAAATATTTGGAGAATGGCACCAATGCCATTCATCACCTAGAGAATGGAGAATGGCAGTGGTGCCATTCTCCTCAATCCATGTGATTAATGGCACTCTTGCCATTCTCAATTTAATCATACAGTGCTCAAGACAATGGCACTAGTGCCATTCTACACATACTCACATAGAGATTGGCATCATTGCCATTCTCTAGAACGTCACATGAGAAAACTCTCATGTGATAACCTTTACATCAGGAGAATGGCACTGGTGCCATTCTCTGCAATCCATGTGATGGGGTGGATCATGTATTACTTCTTAGACTATCCTTGTAGTGATCATATGGCACAAGTGCCAATCTACATGTGAGTTTTTACATATTGCCACCAGTGGTGCCAATCTCATCCTTGAACCTGAAAAGTAGCACTGTGAACCCTAAACTTACATGTAGATTAGAGAGTGAAGTAAATTTGAGATGGTACCATTCAACATAAAATCATCTGGAGATGGTACCATTCAACACAAACTCACATGGAAAATGGCACTAGTGCCATTCCTTAACAAAAATACCAGGTCTCCAATGCAATTCCCATGGTGGTTCCACTATGTCAGACAACTATACTCTAATCATTCTTGCCTTGCTGATGGGTACCATCTGTTGAGATATCGAGCTCCACTCGAGATATGCCAGGGTGACCGTTGTGTACTTATGTCACTGACTTGTTAGTTGGAGATGCGGTTGGTACACCGCCCACGAATAATAGCTGGATGACAGCTATCCTTATCTACTATAGTTTGTGGCTCAGTTAGTATGCCACCTTAGTTAGTTGAGTTTGGTTTGAGACCCACATATAGGGTTCTTCTATTTCTTTGTACTAGAGTTCTTTTGGCTTTCACAACTAAGAAGAGGAAAACTGTTTTCAGCCTCCACCTTTGTGTGTATTCCCCCATTGTGATTGTGAGAAAGCCTCAAGTGAGACTCCTTCCCTCTCTCCCACAATCTTCACATGGTATCAGAGCCTTGTTCGTGGTAAGGAGCTCAAGAAAGCAAGCCAAGTTCGTGGTGTCCTGGTAAGAGGACCAGTGTTGCTTTCCTATTTCGAGTTTGGGAGCAAATCTCTGCAGGTAGCACAGCCAGAAGTGCAGGAGTGCACTGTTTCAGATTGAGACGCCCTTCGCGGTGTGGCGAGAGCGCAGTATATGCTGCGGGCATGGGCAAAGCCCTCAGTGACTTTATTTTTTTGATTTGTGGCCGTTTTGGGGCCCGTTTTGAGGGCGGAAGTTCTTCGCAGGCACTCAAAAAAAGGCCCTATTTTTTGCTGTTGTGCGACCACTGCGCGGCTAGTCGGTGGAAAGGTGCCACATAAATTGCATCGTATGCCTGTGTGCAGAGATATTGGGAGTTGCAGATTCATGCCTATTGCCTGTTGATGCAAAATCGTCACTAGGAAGTGACTGTGTGGTGAAATACCACTCTCGTCGGTTTTGCAGATCTGCCCGTGTGAGGCAAAAGCTATGTTTTTTGCAGTGACAGAATATTTTGCAGTGTTCTGTAATGGCATCTGATTCTCTTTTGCAGATTGTCACTGAAAAGCTTGACAAGAACAACTTCCAGGCATGGAAGTTTAGAATGACGAATTTCTTGATGGGAAAAGGCTATTGGGAATTCATTACAGGAACTGAAGAAGAACCTGTTCTTCCTAATGTTCCCAGTCAACAGGAAATGCAGGCATTCAAAGGATGGCATGAGAGATCCAGGAAAGTTATGTACTGGCTGTCTATCAGTATTTCGGACTCCATGATTGTGCATATTCAGGATGCAAATACGCCAAAGGAGGCATGGGATACTTTGGCAAAAATGTATAGCACAAATACGCAAGCCAGGAAAATGCAACTCAAACAGGAGTTGCACAATGTGCAGAGAGAAAATTTGAGCATAAATGACTACCACATGAAAGTGAAGAAAATTGCAGATGCACTTGCTTCCATTGGGTCGCCAGTGGATGATGATGATTTGGTTTCTGTGACCTTGAATGGTCTAGGAAAGGATTATGCAGAGTTCCGGACATCCATTGCCGTCTGTGAAAACTTTCTTGATTTTGAGGAGTTGAATTTCTGAAGAGCAGAGAAATGGGGGTGCATCTTCTTAAGCAGGAACTTCAAAAGAAACTGTCTTCTACTCAAATGCTGGCAGAGGTAGAGGCAGAGGTAGAGGAGGCCGATCTGCAGGCCATGGTAGAAATCAGAATATGCAACAAACGCAAGAAAACCAGTCCTATGCAGGAGGACGTGGTAACTCTAGAGGCAGGGGGAGCCAAAGAGGCCGTGGTGGATGGCAGAGAAGCCAAAATGCAAACAGCAATGTTGAATGCTACTATTGTGGCAAAATGGGTCATATGGCTAAAGACTGCTACAAAAAGCAGAATGACATTATGAGTGGAAAATTGCAGCAAGGCAATTATGCATCCTCTAGTAGATAGGGCGATGACAGAAATGAGCATTTGTTTATGGTGCAGCATATGACAAATTCTGTAACAAGTGCAGAAGAAAGCAATGATGTGTGGTATGTTGACTCGGGTGCATCAAACCACATGACAGGTCACGCTGAATGGATGCAGGATGCAAGAAAAATGGAAAAACCAGGATTTGTGGAGACTGGTGATGATACTGCACATCCTATTGTGCAGATTGGCAAAATTCCTTTGTCTATGCAGGATGGGAAAAAGAAATACTTGTCTGATGTATTTCATGTCCCGAACATCACCAAGAACCTGGTTTCTGTTGGTCAAATGGTTGAGCAGGGCTTGCAGGTTAGATTTAATCCTCATGGATGCTTTGTTGAGGATATGAAAAATAACGGTCGCTTGATAGCAAAAGGAAAGAAGAAGGGCAAGATGTTTACGTTGGATGCAGACATGCCTGAATTGAGTGCAGCAATGTTTGCACATGGGACCGGTGTAGTTGCAGATATTGATATCTGGCACAAACGCATTGGTCATGTTAATATACAATGACTAAAATCAATGCAAGCCCAAAATATTGTTGCAGGATTGCCTAAATTCAAGGTTGCAGAAATGCACAAGGTTTGTGAAGCCTGTCAATTTGGGAAACAGGCAAGGAAACCTTTTCCTAGGCATGTTCAAGAGAGTAAAAAGCCATTGGAATTAATCCACTTTGATGTGTGGACTACAAAAGCTGCATCTATTGGAGGCTGTCACTATTTTGTCACATTTATTGATGACTTCAGCAGAAAACTGTGGGTGTATTTTATGAAAAAGAAAAGTGAAGTGTTTGGGCACTTCAAAGCTTTCAAAGCTATGGTTGAAAAAGAAACAGGCCTGCAAATAAAATGCCTAAGGTCAGATGGAGGGGGAGAGTACCTCTCAAATGAGTTTGCAAGGTTCTTGTAGGAGCATGGTATAAAGCAGCAATATTCATGCAGCCATACCCCACAGTAAAATGGAATTACAGAAAGAAAAAACAGGCATATTGGAGAGGTATCTCGGGCTATGCTAAATGAAAAAGATCTACCAGATTATTATTGGGCTGAAGCAGTTGCTACAGCAGTCTATATAATGAACAGGACTCCCACTGCAGCAATACATGGCATGACGCCAGAGGAGATGTATACTGGTAGGAAACCAGATATTTCTCATTTGAAGATTTTTGGTTGCATTGCCTATGTCCATGTGCCAGATGAGTTGAGGTCCAAGTTGGATCCAAAAGTTGAGAAGTGCGTCTTTATTGGTTATTCTCTGCAGCAGAAAGGGTATAGATGCTATAACCCTTCTACACGTAAGTTCACAGTGAGCAGAGATGTTGTTTTTGATGAGATGAGCAGCTGGTATAAACCAGTAAATGTGATGATTGATGTAGATGCACAAAATGGTATTGCTGCACAGAATTCACAGCAGCAATCACAAAATATCAGTGGACCTGCAGTGTCCTCTAGCAGTGGTTCACATACTTCACCATGGACAAGTAGATTGAGATCAGGAGAATCTCCTCAAAGCAATGCAGATAGTGGTACGCAGGTATCACGAAAAGGAAAAGAGAAGGTAGATCAGCCCATGTTTGATGTGAATGCAGGTCACTCTTATGTGGATGGTGAATCCAGTGGCTCAGAACAGAGCATTGATGATGAGTTGGGTATTCCTTCTATTGTTACACCTGGAGTAAGGAAGACCAGGGATGTTTTGAGAGCACCTGGAAGTGAGCCTATTTTGCGTAGGTCTACCAGGGTTAGGTATCCTATGGATAGGCTGAAATATGATGGATTTACAGCCATTCACTATGCCTATATGGTCAAAGTGATACAGGAACCAGAACCCACTTCTTTTGAGCAAGCCATGGGAAATGAAAAATGGGAGAAAGCCATGGATGAAGAAATGGATGCCTTGGATGCTAATGCTACATGGGAATTGGTGCCTTTGCCTAAAGGCAAGAATGCAATTGGTTGTAAGTGGGTTTATAAGATCAAGCACAATGCAGATGGTTCTGTGAATAGATACAAGGCAAGATTAGTTGTCAAAGGGTATGCACAGACATATGGCATTGATTATGAAGAAACTTTCAGCCCGGTTGCAAGGATGGCAACCGTAAGAGCAGCCATTGCTATGGCTGCATCAAAGGGATGGTCTTTACATCATATGGATGTAAAGAATGCCTTCTTGCATGGTGATTTGCAAGAAGAGGTCTTTATGGAGCAGCCAGCAGGTTATGTTCATGCTACTCATCCTGAGTTTGTTTGCAGGTTGAAGAAAGCCTTGTATGGCTTGAAGCAAGCACCTAGAGCATGGTCTGACAAGATAGGACAGTATCTTGTCACTATTGGCTTTCAGATTTCCAAGGAAGATTTCTCACTCTATGTGAGAAAAACAGAGAAAGGGATTATGCTGCTGGTCATTTATGTTGATGATTTGATCATCACAGGTGATAGTGATGAAGATATCCTTCATGTGAAAATGCTATTGAGGCAGAAGTTTGAGATGAAGGATTTGGGAGAGCTGCGTTATTTCTTGGGCATTGAGGTGATTAGATCACCAAGTGGGATACAGCTCTTGCAGAGGCAGTATGGATTGGACATGCTGTCCAAATATGGGATGACAGGTTGTAAGCCTATTTCAGTTCCTTTGGAGCAGAATGTGAAGCTGAGCGCAGATGCAGGTGAGCTTCTGGAAGACCCTACTATGTACAGACGCATAGTAGGAAGTTTGTTTTACATGACTATTACCAGGCCAGATTTGAGCTATGCTGTTGGGTTGGTAAGTCAGTTTATGCAGGCTCCAAGGAAACTGCATTTGGATGCGGCTAGACGCATACTCAGGTATGTGAAGTCCACATTGCAGTATGGACTATTTTATGAGGCTGGGGTTCAGATACAGTTGCATGGATACACTGATGCTGATTGGGCTGGTAGCATTTCTGATAGACGATCTACCAGTGGATATGTGTTCTCTTTTGGGAGTGCTGCAGTCACTTGGAGCAGCAAGAAACATCCTACAGCTGCCTTGTCAAGCACAGAGGCTGAGTACAGGGGTGCAGCAATGGCTGCATGTGAGGTAGCTTGGTTGCATAAGCTACTCTATGATATGCATCAGTCTACAGATGGGCCGGTTGTCATTTATTGTGACAACATGAGCAGTATACACTTGGCAAAGAACCCAGTCTTTCATGCCAGAACAAAGCACATTGAGGTGCATTATCACTATGTGCGGGAGAAGGTTTTACTAGGTCTTATTGATCTAGTTTATGTCAGCACAGAGGATCAGGTAGCTGACATATTCACGAAAGCATTGGGCGCAGAGAAGCTGCGCAAGTTCAGAGACCTGCTTGGTGTGCAGGATTTGGGATTGAGCTCGAGGGGGAGTGTTGAGATATCGAGCTCCACTCGAGATATGCCAGGGTGACCGTTGTGTACTTATGTCACTGACTTGTTAGCTGGAGATGCGGTTGGTACACCGCCCACGAATAATAGCTGGATGACAGCTATCCTTATCTACTATAGTTTGTGGCTCAGTTAGTATGCCACCTTAGTTAGTTGAGTTTGGTTTGAGACCCACATATAGGGTTCTTCTATTTCTTTGTACTAGAGTTCTTTTGGCTTTCACAACTAAGAAGAGGAAAACTGTTTTCAGCCTCCACCTTTGTGTGTATTCCCCCATTGTGATTGTGAGAAAGCCTCAAGTGAGACTCCTTCCCTCTCTCCCACAATCTTCACACCATCCATCAATAAAACTCATCTCAACCCTTGGGATTGAGAGTTCCTTGTTGATTCTATACTATCAACAAGGAATCCCAACCCTTGGGATAAATACTTTCCCGATACTTTGGGGTTCCCACCACCAATAGAGGTAGGGGTCATTGCACTAGGCAATCCCTGTGGTGGGGGGTCCACTATGTCAGGAAACTACAATCTAATCTCTCTTACCTTGTTGATGGACACCATCTATTAATGAAACTCATCCCATCTCTTGGGATCGAGAGTGCCTTGTTGATGCTATTCTATCAAGAAGCAATACCAACCCTTGGGATAAAGACGTTGCCAGTACTTCCAGGTTCCCACCATGATGGGGTAGGGGTCATTGCACTAGGAAATGCTTGTAGTGATTCCACTATGTCAGACAAGTACAATCTAATCATTCTTTCCTTTTTCATGGACACCATCTATCAATGAATTGCATCTAGGCTCTTGGGATTGAGATTTTTTTATGAACAACGAATCCCAACCCTTGGGATATATACTTTCCCGATAGTGCTAAGCTCCCATGGCCACATGGTAGGGGTCATTGTTCTTTGCAATGCCTTTGTGGTTTCACTATTTTTAGACAAGTATGAATAATATATACAATAACAAACTCCAAAAACTCCATAAAGCGCATTGTTTTGTGAACATCCAAGGAACAACTTTTGAAGATGTTGGACAAGTTAAGGAGATGGAGGATACCGAGAAAGATAACGTTCCTTGTCTCAAAATTCATACATTAGGTGGCAATGTGGATGAGTTGGATCGTGCTTGTTCTGATCATGCGAGAATGAATGCTATGTGAAGAGAGTGGGAGAGAAGTAAGGAGTCTCACTTGCAGCTTTCTCACATACACAATGGGGGAATACACACAAAGGTGGAGGCTAAAAACAGTTTTCCTCTTCTTAGTTGTGTAAGCCAAAAGAACTCTCTAAGTACAAAAGGAATAGATGAACCCTACATGTGGGTCTCAAACCAAACTTAGCTAGCCTAGGTGGCATACTCACTGAGACACTAACTAGAGTACATAAAGATAACTATCATCTAGCTATTATTCATGGGCGGTGTACCAACCGCATCTGCAGCTAACATGTCGATGACATAAATGCACAATGGTCACCCTGGCTTATCATGAGTGGAGCTCGATATCTCAACACTCCCCCTTGAGCTCAATCCAATTCCTGCACACCAACCAAATCTCTGAACTTGCGCAACTTCTCTGCACCCAATGCCTTCGTGAATATGTCAGCTACCTGAATCTCTGTGCTGACATAAACTAGATTAATAAAACCTACTAGAACCTTCTCCTGCACATAGTGATAATGGACCTCAATGTGCTTTGTTCTAGCATGATAGACTGGGTTATTTGCCAAGTGCTTACTGCTCATGTTGTCACAATAAATGACAACTGGCCCATCTGTAGACTGATGCATATCATAAAGGATCTTACGCAACCAAGATACCTCACATACAGCCATTGCTGCACCCATGTACTTAGCCTCTATGCTTGCCAAGGCAATTGTAGGTTGTTTCTTGCTGCTCCAAGTGACTACAACACTCCCAAAAGAGAACACATATCCACTGGTAGATCGTCTATCAGAAATACTACCAGCCCAATTAGCATCAGTGTATCCATGCAACTGTATCTGAACCCCAGTCTCATAAAATAGTTCATACTGCAATGTGGACTTCACATACGCAATTTCCATGGAGCCTCCATAAATTGACTTACCAACCCAACAGCATAGCTCAAATCTGGCCTGGTAATAGTCATATAAATCAAACTTCCTACTATGCATCTATACATAGTAGGGTCTTCTAGAAGATCACCTGCATCTGCGCTCAACTTCACATTCTCCTCCAAAGGAATTGAAATAGGTTTACAGCCTATCATCCCATATTTGGAGAGCATGTCCAATCCATACTGCCTCTGCAAGAGCCATATCCCACTTGTGGATTTAATCACCTCAATGCCCAAGAAGTAATGCAGCTCTCCCAAATCCTTCATCTCAAACTTCTGCTTCAATAGCATTTTCACATGAAGGATATCTTCATCACTATCACCTGTGATGATCAAATCATCAACATAAATGACAAGCACTATAATGCCTTTCTCTGTTTTTCTCATATAAAGTGAGAAATCTGCCTTGGAAATATGAAAGCCGATAGTGACAAGATACTGTCCTATCTTGTCAGACCATGCTCTGGGTGCTTGCTTCAAGCCATACAAGGCTTTCTTCAACGTGCAAACTCCCAAGAGGTGTCCACTGAAGCATGCGAAGCTCTGAATCTCTGAATGAAGTAAGTGGTACATCTTGAAGAGAGTAGGGCTCTATCACCTGCCGGCGGATCGAGAGTGCCCAAGAAGAAGGCTCACCCTCATAAAACACCCGGTGCCTAGTAAGGGATAACCATACGACTGAGCCCCAAGTCATGAAGAAAGGAAAGTATGAAAAACGATGAGTATCCGAGCAACCCCTTTCCAAAGAGTAGCCTCCTATAGATGTAGCTTTAGTAGTCCACACGTCAGAGTGGATTGATTCCAATGGCCTCTTACTCTCTTGAACATGTCTAGGAAATGGTTTCCTTGCCTGTTTTCCAAATTGACAGGCTTCACATATCTTATCCATTTCTACAACCTTGAACATCGGCAATCCAACCATAATATTTTGGGCCTGCATTAATTTAAGTCGTCATACATTAACATGACCAATGCATTTATGCCAGATATCAATATTTGCAACTACACCAGTCCCATGTGCAAATATTGTTGCACTCAATTCAGGCATGTCTGCATCCAATGTAAACATCCTGCCCTTCTTCTTCCCTTTTGCTATCAAGCGACCTTTATTTTTCATATCCTCAACGAAGCGTCCATGAGGATTAAATCTGACCTACAAGCCCTGCTCAACCATTTGACCTACAGAAACAAAGTTCATGGTGATATTCGGGACATGAAATACATCAAACATGTATTTCTTTTTCCCATCCTGCATAGACAAAGGAATTTTACCAATCTGCACAATAGGATGTGCAGTATAATCACCAGTCTCCACAAATCCTAGTCTTTCCATTTTTCTTGTATCTTGCATCCATTCTGCATGACCTGACATCATTGCTTTCTTTTGCACTTGTCATAGAATTGGTCATGTGCTGCACCATAAACAAATGCCATCCTGTCTACTAGAGGATGCATAATTGCCTTGCTGCAATTTTCTAGTCATGATGTCATTCTGCTTTTTATAGCAGTCTTTAACCATATGACCCATTTTACCACAGTAGTAGCATTCAACATTGTTGTTTGCATTTTGGCCTCTCTGCCATCCACCACGACCTCTTTGGCTCCCCCTGCCTCTAAGGTTACCACCTCCTCCTCCATAGGACTGGTTTTCTTGAATTTGCTTTATATTTTGATTTCTGCCACGGCCTCCAGATCGGCCTGCTCTACCTCTGCCTCTACCTCTTCCAGAGTTTGAGTCGAAGATGGTTTCTTTTGAATTTCCTCCTGAAGAAGATGCACCACCATTTCTCTGCTCTTCAGAAATTAGAAGAGCAATCAACTCCTCAAAATCAAGAAAGTTTTCACGGACGGCAATGGATGTCTGGAACTGTGCATAATCCTTTCTTAGACCATTCAAGGTCACGCAAACTAAATCATCATCTTCCACTAGTGACCCAATGGAAGCAAGTGCATCTGCAATGTTCTTCACCTTCATGTGGTAGTCATTGATCTCATATTTTCTCTCTACACATTATGCAACTCTTGATTGAGCTGCATTTTCCTGGCTTGCGTATTTGTGCTATACGTTTTTGTCAAAGTATCCCATGCCTCCTTCGGCGTGCTTGCATCCTGAATATGCACAGTCATAGAATCTGAAATACTGAGATAGCTAGTACATAACTTTTTTGGCTCTCTCATGCCATCCTTTAAATGCTTGCAACTCCTGTTGATTGGGAACATTAGGAATAACTGGTTCTTGTTTAGCTCTAGTAATGAACTCCCAATAGCCTTTTCCCTTAAGGAAATTCGTCATTCTAAACTTCCATGCTTGGAAGTTGCTCTTATCAAGTTTCTCAGTGACAACAAGTCATGCTTTTGACATGGTAATCGGAGAATGGCACTAGTGCCATTCTTATCTCTATTACATGATTTGGATTAGAAGAATGTCTAAGATGATTTTGCTTTTTTTTCAAAATTTTGTAGGTGTCGCAAGCATGTCGATGGGCGATAAATTTGCTACGAAGGACACACACATGGTCACATATGATGATGACATCTATGAACAATGGATTCGGATTTTGACATTGGTGAAGCAGGGTGATCTTAGGGTCAAAATCCCACAATAAGATATATGAGGTGTCTGGTAGAATTAAAAGACGATGATATATGTGCACTTCAAGTAGAGATTGAGTGTAAAGAAATTGTCTTGGTCAAGTCAAGCAAAGATAGGGGCTCCATTGAAATGTCTCAATGAGCGATGGAGATTAAGCATAATGGAGCTCTGAAAGAAGTGCTCATCAAGGAGTTCAACTCATGCCACCCTTCGCCCCAACATCAAATGTGGGATGCCCTTGAAACTTACTTCAAAATTGATTCAATTGTTTATCCATGTGAGTCATGGGTTAAAGAGAAGCTACAAGTTGGCAAGTCCACACCTAATTTCCCAAAAGCCGCATCAATCTATGTTGATTGGGTGATTAGTTCAATAGAGGGTAACAAGTCTACATCACAGTCTTGTTTTCCTTGGACAGTTATTCAGGTGAACATGGAGATGGAGGGGGAGAACTTTCTAACATGTCACTCCAAGGGACAGCTTCCAATCAGCTTGTGTGTGCATGACACCTCAAAGGGATCTGCCAAAGGCATGTGTTGGGAGAGAGAAGCTACAAGTTGGCAAGTCCACACCTAATTTCCTAGAAGCCGCATCAATCTATGTTGATTGGGTGATTAGTTCAATAGAGGGTAACAAGTCTACATCGCAGTCTTGTTTTCCTTGGATGGTTATTCAAGTGAAGAGGAGATGGAGGGGGAGAACTTTCTAACATGTCGCTCCAAGGGACAGCTTCCAATCAGCTTGTGTGTGCTTGACACCTCAAAGGGATCTGCCAAAGGCATGTGTTGGGATAAGGATGCCTTCAAGAAGTTGCTCTGTGGTTTGATGGAGACCGTTGCCACCCCATCACAAAATGTATTGCTATCATTTTTTACAATGACAGAGATGGTAAATCTCAAGGAAGTGGTAGAGGCTCAATTTTGGCATAGAAGGTTTGTGGGTATTATCCACATGAATCAAAGAGCACACAAAAGGTTTTGTTTGAAACCTTATGTTTTTTGTTGTTTGTAAGCTCACATGATGGGTTTGATGGATTTGAGCACCTATTAGAAAACACTAGGCCATACACAATAACTGAGGACAATATTATTTATTCTAATGAGGATGATGAGTATGAAAAAGAGGCGGTTGTGAAGCATGGCATCAGGATTGCATCAGGTGCTATTGTAGCAGAGAACATGAAGTTGTTGTTGACGTCTTTACTAATGAAGGTGTGGCATTACAATCATGGTCAACCAAAAGAAAAGTGATCGCACTGGTGAAGACATCCCAATAGGTGACAGAGGTCAAGGCTATGTGTGTGGCACATGCATCAGATAATCCCCATATTAAGATTTGGTGTAGCATTGAGATACCTCTCGAGACACATAGAGTTGATTCACCTATAGATGAAGGAATTGAAGAGGGTGAGCATCACATTGAAGATTGCAACCTTTAACTAAAGCAGAACTTGAAGCTATCCCAAAGATTACATTGGAAGATTTAGAGCAAGAAGGTCTTTAGCTACTCATTTATTCCTTATGTATGCAGTTTCAAAAGAAAATTTAAAAATAAAAAATATTATGACTTTTATGGATTTTCTCGATTGCACATACTCTCATTATATGAAAGAGATTAAACATGTGGTATGACAAAATTGTGTGATATAATGACATGGGGAATGGTACTAGTGTCATTCTCCTTATGTGTGGTTATACGCAAGAGGTACTACTGACATTCTATGTGACCTCATATGGAGAATGGCACTAGTGCCATTCTCCCTTTGTGGTTATGTAGAAATGGTAATACTATTATGCTCCTTTCTTGAATCTATGTTAGTTGAAAGCATTACAGAGATTAAAATTATATAGTATTAACTATTCTGCCAAAGTTTGGATTTGGGTGCTTTCTACAAATCTATTGGAGCATTGGGAATGGCACTAGTTTCATTCTCCCACTAAGATTATAGAAATTCTCCATGTCATCATTTGGAGAATGGCACTTGTGTCATTAATTCTATGGGGTTATGGATATTTTATGTTCCTTTGTCAACTTGTGTGCTTTGACTGTAACAAAGAGAATAAAACTGTAATACAATATCTATGCTTTCACATTGTGCATTATACATTTCTTTTGGGACATGGGAAAAAGTCACTAGTGGTATTCTCTCCTCTCAATGAGGATATAGAGAAAGGCACTAGTGGGATTCTCAATAACCTTATATGTAAAATGGCACTAGCATCACCCCAAGAGAAGAATGGCACTAGTGCCATTCTCTCTATGAGTTGAGAGAGAAAGGTTGCACTATTTGCATTCTCAATGGACCTTTACAGATATTGGCACTAGTGCCATTCCCCAAAAAGACAATGGAATGTAATGGATAATGGTCGTACTTTATAGTTCTTTATTAGTTTCATATGCTTTTTTGCTTCGACATTGTTGAATACACTCTAAAGAATCCAAATATTTCTATTATCCTCAACTTCCACAGGGACCAATGATGCATGGAAGGATATGGAGACATCAAATGTAGAGGACAACATACCAGCCAAAACAGGGACTATCAATGACACGATGGAGATAGGAGGTATAGAAGAAAACATAACACCAAAAAATGGATACAATTGCAAGGAATATCATTAATCCTATACTTTTAGAAAAGAACATGGATGAAAATACTGTCTCAACATTGGGGACAAGACTAGATAATCTTATTGTTGTTGCAAACATGTATGAAAATGTAGCACTTGACAATTTGGATGAATCCGTAGCCAGCAACTTCAAGGAGAATTTGGATCTACATCCACATACAATTTCTTTGGATATGCCATGAATAACAACCATATTAGACTTGAATGGCTTGCTATTGAGTCACTACTTATTTAAGTTGCCAATACATCGATCTATTATGCATGGCAAAAATATTTCTATGGTTGTTCATCCTGAAAGCATAGAATTCCTTAAAATCTTTCTCTACAAAGATTTAATGTAGGTATCTGGTCAACTGCAATGGAGCATAAAATACTTGATATGGTAGGAAAGCTGCAAAATTATGCAAATGAGAGCCTCCCTTTCTTTGTTATATGGTCTCAGCAAGGATGCTACACTTATAGTAAGACGAGGATAAATAGGCCTGACAAGGTTGGTGTTGAGGCAATGTTCAAATCCTTAGCAAAAATCAATTGCATATTTCCTTCAACATTTGATGTACAAGACAAGGATGATAATATTCTACTAGGAGAGATGATGCCTTACTTACTACACTCAATGAAGCGAAATATGTGCGCAACATGATCGAACAAATTGGTATGGACAATTACCTCTGATGGAGGGGCATAAGGATTTCAACCTCATCCAAAAAGTAATTTTTGAATGGAGGGAGGAAGATCATGCATGGTCAAGAATGTAATATAATACAAGAAATCTTCCTCTTACAGATCAACTAAGAGAGAGGACTATAGGTGGTAATACAGAACCAAAGGGTGTGCACCCTAGGGCAACCCATGGTGGTGATGGCTAGGTGCCTAAACTCAATGCATACCAAATAAGTGTTTTAAGGAATGCTCCACAACTCTTTAGCATAAATGCTATGCAAGTTTCTCAATTGGCTATAAACCTAGGGTACAAAGGTCGCTATATCAAGAAATACATTGCTAAGGCGTATATAAACCGACTACAAAATGCATATTTTCCATGAAGGTACAAATGTCAATGTGTTTTTTTATTTTATCTCAAGTCTATATAACTGTTGTTGCAGCTAATTGGAATAGTCTTTTGTGATGTAGAGAGATATATATTAAAATCATGCTTGAATAGGTACATACTAGAACGAGATCCATTTAGACCACCAAAATTACCTATCCCTATCAACAAAGTGTTCTGGATCAAAATGTGGCTTTCGAGGTGCATGAGTCAACCATTACACATGTTGGCTTGGCCTTGTTTGTGCATGACTTCATCAAGAGAGGTACTACTATGATCCATTATGGAGGTGACAAGCACTCCTACAAAGACTGGAAGGAATTATGTAGACTTCATCCAAGGCTAAAGAAGTACTCCATCCAAGAAGACCCTACTGTCCCTATGAAGGATATGGTGCATATTGTTGATGATGTTCAATATGGCAATGTGGCAGGGTTTATTAAAAGCAATAGAAATACCAATGCAAAGCCAAATGTTTGTTATGTATTTTCCCCTAATGTTCCACCTTGGTATGACCCCATGAAGAACATAGATATTGCAGAATATGGTCACATTTGTATTGAATCCATAGATGATATATACATGCAGAAGAGCAGCTAATTGTAGACTTAGAGTTTTGAATAACAACATTCTATTTCTTTATGCAATCATTATTTATGGAAATTACTAGTTTTTTACCAGATGTGTAAATTGGTTCGTAATTGTTGTGTGTGAATAATATGCAAACATGTTCATAACTACATTCATAATGGATTCTGAAGGAGTATCCCTCGTGCCATCCTTTCCAATGGATTGTGGAGAGCTGGAATAGTGCCATTCTCCCCGTCGAGGCTATAAATTGAGAGTTTCTTTAGAATCATGACTTATTTCAAGGATTTCAATGGTGCATCAACAAGCTATTATGTTTTCATCCTAAAGTGTAATTTTTTACTTTGCAATGAGTACTCAATATGACATGTAAAGTTGTCCTTTTACAATAATGCTAGTCACAGTCTAAAGATTGAAAGTCCATGATAAATAATTGTCATTGCCACCTAATTTTACATCAAATGCTTGTCATTTCCCATTGATTTTACATCAACTACATATCTTGAATTCATTCTCCTCTAGAAAAACTTAGTCAAGTTAAAGAGCCTATACATTGTCATTGCAATAGTCATGGTTATTATAATTACACTCTATGTATTTTAAACGATGTTTTGGAGATTTTCAAATGAGAATGCTCACAATAAAGCGAGTCTCAATATCAATGGAAATTCTAGAGAGTTATTATGAAGGTGTTTTTGAACACCACTATGCCTCACGAGATGAATTTCACTCAAATGGGTTTCAAAGTTTATTATTTTTTTGATGATAATGTTGTTTAGACACTATTATTGTATTTATTATTTGAGAATGTAGTTGATATTTCATACTTCATGAATGGAAATATAGTCTATTTTCACATATTTCTCCTGTTTTTTCATGGAGAAAGGCTACAATTTCTTCCAAAATCGCCACTCTGGGAATTGCATTTTTCTTGAATACTCACAACAAAGCGAGTCTCAATATCAATGGAAACTTGAGAGAGCTAATATGAAGGTGTTTTTGAACACCACTATGGCTCACGAGATGAATCTCACTCAAATGGGTTTTGAAGTGCTCATGCATGAGTATAAGCATAGGAAAATGCATACGCTTATGAAAAGAGAGAAAAAAGGATGAAAGAGAGAAAATAAAAGAGGGGAAAAGAAGACAAGGAAGAGGAAGGAAGAGGGGGAAAGAGATGAAAGAGGGGAAAAAGAAGATGGGAAAAGAGCATAAGCATAAGAGAAGGAAAAAGAAGAGGGGAAAATAAGAAAAGAGAGGAAATAAGAGGGGGAAAGAGGATGAAAGAGAGAAAGAGAGAAAGCATATGCTTATGCTTATGCATGAGCATATGAGCATATGCTCATGCATAAGCATAAGCATAAGCAAATGCATATGCTTATGAAAAGAAGAGAAAATAGGATGAAAGAGAGGAAATAAGAGAGGAAAAAAGAAGAGAAAGAAGAGAAAGAAAGAGGGGAAAAGAGAGAAAGTCGAGAGAAAGCATATGATTATGCTTATGCATGAGCATAAGCATGTGATCATATGCTCATGCATAAGCATAAGCATAGGCAAAAAGAGGAAGAGGGTGAAATAGAGGAAGAGAGAAGAAAAAAGAGAGGGGAAAAGAAGAAAAGAGGAGAAAAGAGAGAAGAGAGGTTGAAAGAGTGGAAGGAAAAGAGAGAAAAATAGAGGGACAAAAGAGAAGAGAGAAAGCATAAGCATATAAGCATATAAGCATACGCATACGCAAAGGAGAGAAAAAGAAAGGGAAGGAAGAAGAGGAAATAATAGAGGGAGGGAAAGAGGGGGGAAAGAGAGAGGAAAACAGAAAAAGAGAGGAAGAAGAGGGAATAAGGGAAGAGAGGGGAAGAGAGGGTTCTTACACCCATCATTGCAGCTAGCGCTTAAGGCACTAGCTACAGGCCAATATTGCAAATAATGAAAATTAAAAAAAGAAAAAAGAGGAAGCAGTTTCTTACCTGGAAAAGTCCCGCTTGTTGTTTCATGGACTGTGGCCCTACAAAAGAGAGGAAACATACCATTTTTCAGATAAGTAGTTAGAGGAAGGAGGAGTTTGGAGAAGCAACTTTCCAAAGGGATTGGATTGAGGGGACAAGCATAAGCCTACAAACAAGGAGAAAGCACGAAAGGAAGGGAAAGAGGAGGAAGAGAAATACCAAAAAGAGAAGAGGTGAATCTTCTTTTTTTCACCAAATCTCGTTTTTTGTCAACCTCTAAAAATCAAGCATGAAAATTAGCACATAGGCTTAGCAATGCAAGGAGGAATCCTGAATGATCTTCAGCTTGAGATGGTGGGCATCAGAAATCAAGCCAACCCCCCTCCAAGAGATCGTGCTAATGTTGTATGCTATGAATGCCACCAGAAGGGTCATTATCACACAGAATGTCCCAATATTCCAAGGGTGAATCTTCTAAGTGAATTAGGCACTGAGGATTCTGATGTAGAGATCCTTGACCTTGGGAAAAGAAGTCATACCACCTCGGACCCCTCTCCAAACTGTGGACTGGGTCACACTAGGAAGAAGGTGTCCTTCTCAGAGCCCTCAGATGCTGAGATGGCAGACCCACCAACAAAGAAGACTAAAAGATCCCACAGGAGTAAGTGGTCACCCTCGGATTTTTCCATCAGCTTGGATCAAGAAGACTATTCAGTCGTTCCGGACCTTGCTCATCGTTCTTTGAGCATCATGCTCCCTCAACTAAAAGCATTAAGCCCTAAGGTGAGACGTGAGCTGCAACAAGGGCTCTTAACAAGGAGGAACAAGAAAAAGGGAAAGGTAAGATAGGTATCTTCTATCTCTGAAGAAATTGATCGGCACCCACATACAGTCGATGTCATCATAGATAATTACCGTGTCAAAAATGTGTGTTGATGGGGGAGCTGCATGTAATATCATGGTGCCCTGAATCATGAAGAAATTGAATTTGAAATGTACAAGGCATTCGTCCACTCGAATCAAGGTAGCAGATGGTTGATGACTCGACACCCTGGGAGTCATTGAGGATTTGCGCATCACTGTCAATGGGTTGACCACCACCATCAATTTCTATGTAGTGGACATTGAAGATACAGGCAAGAGTTAGCCATCCGTACTTGGGAGACCATGGTTGAGAAAGAGTGATGCAGTCAGCTATTGGAAGGCAGGACACATGTCTTTTGGTGCTTCTAAGGAGAAGATCTCGGTGCAACCCGGTGCCACGGAACCAGAAGAAGAAGAGGAGCAAGACAGTGATACTCTCTCATCCTCGGTGTCTGAATCAATGGAAGAATCAGACGGAGGGGAGGAATTCTCTGAGGAGGAAGTTTACATGATGGGGTGTCTCGGACCCCGCCACTTGCAGAAAAGGTAATAGCTAGTCCTCAACAGCTTGAATCTATGCTTTCCCCAAACCTCACTCCAAGTGAGAAAGATGAGTTCCTAGAAATGTTCAAAGATTTCCCTGACCTCTTTGCAACTAGCTACCACCACCTTCATCATGTGACTGCCATAGAGCACAAGATAGAGCTGCTGATGCGAAGCCTGTGGCTCAGAAGTATCAGATATTAGGGCCCCTGCAGACCGATGCTTTGTGCTCAGAGTTGCAGAAGCTTGTAGAAGTTGGGTTTATTGTTCCAGTTCACAATATTGAATGGGTTTCACCAGTAATAGTCACCCCAAAGAAAAACAACAAGTGATGGGTCTGCATCGACTATAAGAAACTCAATGCAGCCACCAAGAGGGACCATCATCCTCTTCCCTTTCAAGACCTCATTCTTGAGAAGGTAAGTGGTCATGAGATGTATACTTTCTGTGATGGTTACTTCGGGTTTTATCAAATGTGAATTGCCCAAGAAGATGTGCTTAAAACCACATTTGCCACACTCTGGGGGACATTTGCATTCAAGGTAATGCCATTTGGCCTCACCAATGCTCCTACTACCTTTCAAAGATTTATGTAGATGGTGTTTGCTCCTTATTTGGGGGATTTCTTGGAGGTGTTTTTAGATGATTTTTGTATATTCTCGTCAAGTAAGGAGCACGTCATGAAGGTTAGGTTGGCCTTCCAAAGGTTCAATGATGCAAATGGCAGTCTCAACCCTGAGAAATGCACCATTGGAGCCCCTCAAGGGAGGTTACTGGGACATATTGTCTCCTCCGAGGGCGTCAAGCCTGACCCCAAGAAGGTAGAATCCATCCTCAAGCTCTTGCCACCAACAACCAAACGTCAGGTATGCTCATTTGTCAATCTAGTAGGATACTATTGCTGCTTCATTGATCAATATGTTGTTTTGACACGACCCATGACTATGCTATTAAAAGATGGGGTTGATTGCTCTTGGGAAGAGGATTGTGATCATGGGTTTGCACAAATCAAGAATGCTCTAGCTTCATAACCCATTCTATACAATCGAGATTGGTCAAAGACTTTCTATATCAATCCTGGGTTTGGTGAGCACACTCTGGCAGGTATTCTTCTCCAGCAAGGGGAGGATCAGTTGATGTATCCCATTCGATTTGCTTCTCGACAATTGCTCGACACTAAGCGATGCTATTCAGAGGCTGACAAGCATGCCTTGTCTTTGGTGTTCTGCATTGAGAAATTTAAGCATTATGTGGCTAGAAAGTCCTTCATTATACTCACTAGCACTGGTCTTGCAAAGCAGGTTCTTCAATCACCAAATCCCATGGGCCGGTTGGCCAAATGGTTGGCAGTTCTACAAGAATATGATTTTTCTTTCAAAATTATAAAAGGGGGTTATTCCAACTTGAAGAATGCTTTGATTGATTTAGAGGAGTGGCTCGATGTAACCCTTATAGCAGCCATAGAAGTTGGGGATCCATGGTATGGTGGTATCTACAGGTTTCTGACTACTTTCTCCTTTCCTCCTAAAAGTTATAGCTATGAGTGATGATGGGGTGTTGTACCATCAAGGCATGGATGGGGTACTAAGACGGGCCATTGATGCAGATGAAGTGCCTAAGGTATTGAAGCATTATCATGATGGATTTTGTGGAGGCCACTATGCCAGTGACTATACAGCTAAGAAGATTTTACATGCTGGATACTATTGGCCGACCTTGTTCAAGGATGTCACTTTGTATTGCAAAACCTATGAACCATGTCAATTCTTTGGTAGGAAGGATTTTCGTCCTGGGCAACATCACCCAATGATGTCCATCCATCCGTTTCAGAAGTGGGGGATAGATTTTATCGGGCCCTTGCCCATGACCGCCCACAAAAAGAAGTATCTTTTGGTAGCCACTCAGTATGTCACTAAGTGGGCTGAAGCTATCGCCCTCCCCACTGCAAATGGTAAGGCAGTTTCAAATTTCATATTCAAACGTATCTGCACAAGGTTTGGGACACCCATGGAAATTATCTCTGACCATGGGAGTCCATTCTTAAATGAAGCAGTGGAGTTACTGATGGATCGCATGGGTATTGATCATCGCACTTCTAACATCTATTATCCAGCATCCATGGGTCAAACAGAGCAGACCAATGGCCTCCTTTGTAAAACCATGGGAAAAATGGCCATAGGAAATAGGAGCCATTGGGATCAGAAGGTCACTGAAGCTGTGTGGGCTTACATCACTCATAAAACGTCTACAGGTCATTAAGGGAGAAAGAAATGGTTGAGAGGGATAGAAGATGAAGAAGTGAAGGAAATGGAATAGTGGAGGCTTGAGATTGCAAGGGAGAATGAAATGTTGAAGAGGGATAGAAGATGAAATAGTTAAGGGAATGGAATAGCAGTTTGTAGCTCAACTACACTTGCAAGGTAAGAGCCACCGTAGTGGTTGGCCTGAATTTTGAATAATTCAATGTGACGATACTGACTTGAATGGTAATGAATGATTAGAGGTGGTGGCATCTAAGATTCCCAGCCACGTTTGTGGTGGTGGCTAAGACCCACCGGGCTGGCAGTTAATTACTAGCCACTGCAGTGGCCTACAATTACTCAGCTTCCAGTTACCACCACCCGGCTTGCATGCATGATTACTATGAGTGCAGTAAATTACCAGTCACCGGGCTTGCAGGCTCAGGAGAGTACTAGAGTGCATGGTAATGAGGGATTAGAGGTGATTTGGCCTCATGATTTATGGGAATTGCTTCTCGATGGTGGTGGCTTTCATCAGCCACGTTTGTCGTGGCTATGATTCCACCATGCCACCGCTCACCCACCACCGTGCTTAAGCATGCACGATCACTACGAGTGTAATAAAAATTACCAGTCACCGAGCTCACATGCTCACAGTAGAGAACTAGAGTGCAATAAATTACCAGTCACCGAGCTTGCATGCTCAGGAGAGTACTAGAGTGCATGGTAATGAGGGATACTTTTATGGGAATTGCTTCGCGATGGTCGTGGCTTTTATCAGCCACGTCTGTCGTGGCTATGATTCCACCATGCCATCGCTCACCCACCACCATGCTTAAGCATGCATGATCACTATGAGTGTAATAAAAATTACCAGTCACTGGGCTTGCAGGCTCAATAGAGAACTAGAGTGCATGGTAATGAGTGATTAGAGCTTCATGATTTACCTTTGTGCATGGTAATGAGTGGGAATTACTGCTTGGTGATGGTGGCTCTCATTAGCCAGTTTTGTCGTGGCTAAGATTCCATCGAGCTAGCAATTAATTACCAGCCACCAGAGTGGCACCACATGGCATCTTCTTCATAATTACCAGCCCGCTGTCTGGGGGATTCCATCGCGGTGGCTTACAATTAATATGGATGGAACCCCGGGTTCCAGCCACCACGTTGGCTCGAACTTTATAATATATAAGATCCGTGGCATTTGGCATTTTACTACATTGATGTGATCTACCCATGGTCTGCTACTTTGCTCCATCATCTTTTGGCTTACTGGATGTAATGTTTTGGGCTGGATGTAATCTTTTGGGCTCTCAATGATCTTTTGGTTTACTGGATGTAATGTTTTGGTCTCTAAGGCATTTATGTAATCTTTTTTGTTCAATTTGAGGTTCTCAATATGCACTGTTGTTAACTTTTATATTTTGATTTGAATGGTTATGGCTGCTACATGTAATCTTTTGGCCTTTAAGGCTCTCAACAATTGCCAAGTTTTTATAAATGTAAGATCCTCTATTCAATTTTTGCTCGGTATAAGTTGATAATTTTTATATAACCTATTATTGGACGTAGATGTATATTGTAATCTCTCTTGCTCGATTTTTACTCGATAAATTGTACTTTTGTCCTCATTTATGTCTAATTATTACGCCAAGAACTAGCGCGGTGGTCACTCCAAGCCAACCTTCAATTTTAATGATCTTCATGGGTGCATGCCCAGTGACAGGTAGCAAAGTCAGCAAAAGGATACACGATGATAAGTGATCAGGCAGTGTAGGCCAAAGACTGTGCTGCGTGAAGCAGTGTAGAGATGTGGGAGAGATGCCTTGTGTTGAACTATGCGGTTGCATCTCATTATTATGCCAATTCGCTTTCATGACATTGGGAAATTTTTCGACGAGAGCACGGGTACACACAAAATTCAAATATTACACCTTGAAATTTGGGCAACACATGAGAAAGTTACATTAATTTGAAAGTAGATGGGTTTTCATATTTTAGTGTATTTTTTGTTTTACCTCCCCCCCCATCCAAAAGACTCCCCCCCCCCCCCCCCCTTGCGCCTCACATATTATGAAAAAGTACAAATCTTAAAATCTTGTATATTTTTCAAGGTATATACCTTATATTTTGTGGGAGGGACGACATGAAAATTTCATATTTTTCCCTTGCATATTTGATTTTTTTCAAGGAAATATATGCATATTATATATGGAATTTCTCCCTGCATACCGTGGATTTTGGATGAGGGTAGTAACATATTACATATTGAGTTGGTGCCCCAGGCCTCCAACACAGTATACAAGGATCAATATTCTCACTGCCTTTCCTCTTTTACTATAGTAATGCAAAATACAATACTTGGAGGTATTGTACATCATGTTGAGATATGGTGCCATGGGCACATAGATTAAGAGGCTAAGGTATGTGCTAAGGAATGTATTAAAGTAATCACCCTAGGATGTGGACTACATGATGTGAAGATGTGGATTGAGGATATCCACAAGGAGAGACGTGGACCAGAGGATCCTACAAGTGTTGACTATTCAAAGGGCACTCTCTATAAGAGGCCTATCATGTATTGTTGAGAACACACATTACAAGAGATATAGATTTGCTATCTCCCTCTCATGTCTTATTTAGTGTACTTTGAACCTCCTTAGTTCTTTCGTTGATCTTGTGTGCACTAGGCTAAGTACGATCCGCACTTTGTTATGGTATCAGACCATACGTTGCCCACAAGCCTAGGTAGTTTAGAGTGAGTGGCACACTCTTATCTTGATGTTAGGGAGAGTTTGTGAGATTATGTCCATGATATAGTTTCAATTCATGGTGGATTCTTGAGTGTTCATTGAGAGCTTTAAGATTTTGTGAGACAGAGATGGAGAGGTGTTCTAAGAGGTGAGAGGTGTTGATCATACAGAGTGAAATAATCCACATCCTCCTCTACAGTAGCAAGCTATTAACTCCATTTAGCCTTAACTAGTCTGTATGTGACTCTACAAAGGTGCTTCAAATCAAGCCCTAGCCAACGCCTCAGCTGCTCAGCTCCAACCACATGTAGTACCGATCTACTCACGAGCCTCAGCAAGATAACAATACACAAGGCAAGCAATAGTACCTTAGCATGCCGATAGCCAGCCCCACTCCACACAGCAGAAAAGCTCTCTATAATAGGCCTTTAGATGCCTTCTACAACAGGCTCATCTGCAGTAGATCTGCAATGGTCTCAGCAGTGCCATAGCTCGATAGATTCTACAACCCAACTCCTATGGCTAGCCTGCTCTCCCTACTACCAGCACGGAGCCTTCTACATCCATAGACAACTCTGAAGCTGCTCCAACTCTAGCTACAAACGACCAGCACCAGAAATGCCTTCCAGTTACTGCAAACGACTGAAGTTGCTCCAACTCCAGTTGCAAATGACCAGCACTATAAATGCCTCCACAATAGTCATGCTCCACCTGACCTCATGATAGTAGCTCCAATGCTACAACTCTCCAAAGGGCCTACAAGCCCATCTTCTCTCTAGCCAAGACTCCACTCCAGTTTTGTTGACAAGGAGAAGCTGTATGGCTGCCCAGTGTATTGTGAGATTCGAGCCCGCTCCTATGAACAGGTGCCTTGCTCATGCACAACGGACCACA
This sequence comes from Dipteris shenzhenensis, assembly GCF_047967505.1. Classification (NCBI taxonomy): domain Eukaryota; kingdom Viridiplantae; phylum Streptophyta; class Polypodiopsida; order Gleicheniales; family Dipteridaceae; genus Dipteris; species Dipteris shenzhenensis. The sequence goes on along the minus strand of NC_141602.1, from coordinate 6,974,251 downwards.
TCACACCAAATGTTTGGTGCTTTAATTCCCGGAGAGAAGAAATAGAGCATTGGAATGTTGAAACGAAGTCAGATGCAGAGTGGTAGATGATGCACAGTGTGCGCATTCTTTGGAATGAGTCTAAGGAGAAGCTTCAATCATAGAAGTTTGCCGATTTGGAGTCTAGCAGCACAGGAACGTTTACACAGCTGCTCTGAGCCTTCTGTCTTCTAGCAAGAGAAGCAAGCGCAGCAGCAACAATAGCTATGGCAGGGGGAAAGAGCAGTAACAATGTAGTGTGGGTGGTGCTAGTGAGCTTGATGATGATGGGAGGAGCGATGAGCTAGCCAATGCCTCCACCTAGTTCAATATCCAACTCGAAGGCTTCATTAGGTAGGCCTTGAAGCAGGTAGTGCGTCATCCTCCTCCTCTGCGAGCCGTCACCCCCTATAATAGATTTCCTTCAAAGCTCTTCTTTCTCCAAGGTCACCAAAAAATGACATGTGGAAGATAGGGTTAGTAAACCTTGTAGTTGTGGTTAGGTAAGGTTAACACATGGCAACTCAACCCACACTAAGCCATGGTTAGGAGTGGTTAAGTTAGTAGGGTTACGTTCAGTGATTGGACCCTAGTTAAGTTTTCTTAACCTTGGGTTAACTCCTTTGGGTCAGAAGATTGCCACATGTCAGCAGTGCCACCTAAGGATAGAGGCCCTTATGAAGCACAGTTTGAATTCTGCATGTGAATCCCTATGCCACATCATCAAAGGCCCTCTTCTTCACAAAAACTTCGACAATCCATAACTTACAATCCAAGAAGAATTTGCACATGCTCCAAAAAGAAAAAGTCATCATCTTTTTGAGCTTTACACATTGTCAAGTCAGAATCATTATATGCAATTAGACACTACCAATATTGAAAGAAATCAATTGGTAAGACCTTTGCAACAAATGGAAAAGCGACGCATGAATGCACAAAGCGTGCCAAAAGCACAAGTGCACGAGATGACCATAGCACAGAACATGGCATCCACATATAAAGCATCAAGGCACATGGTAGAACAAAGCATCATGCATCAAGCTACATCAAGCAAAGAAGACAATGCCATTGACATCAAGCATTGAGAAGTAAAAACCTTGCCACCTTCAGCCCATATGTTTGTAAATCAAACCTGATCACTTGAGAATAGCCATGTAAGCATCCAAGGGAGGATTTGATCTTGTAATACCTACACTTGACCACCTTAAGTAGCAATGTATGCACTAAGGGGAGGTGATGGAATGTAACTCACATCTGACCACCTTGCAGTAATGAAAGGATCATGGCACCAAGGGGAGGTGTTGAGATATGGTGCCATGAGCACATAGATTAAGAGGCTAAGGTATGTGCTAAGGAATGTATTGAAGTAACCACCCTAGGATGTGGACTACATGATGTGGAGATGTGGATTGAGGATATCCACAAGGAGAGATGTGGACCAAAGGATCCCACATTGCAAGAGATATAGATTTGCTATCTCCCTCTCATGTCTTATTTAGTGTGCTTTGAGCCTCCTTAGTTCTTCCGTTGATCTTGTGTGCACTAGGCTAAGTATGATCCGCACTTTCTCACATCATTTCCTAGAATAAGCTATAGTCACCTTGTTTGGGTTGCTTTTTGAACCCTCCAACATGGTATAGAAGGATCACATTCATTAGTTTAAAGTAAAATAACTCTACGCTATTATGTGAGGCGGCACATTGAATTTCGATCATAATGCATTGCAAATATTGACAAACTTATTTTTAAAAAAGGACCACATTGGTGTGTTGGAGCCTCCAAATTGTGTTTTCCTTGATTGGCCTTTGCATAATGTATAGGTTCATAGTGCAACCTAAGACACTTGGAATTTTCTCATTCAGATCTCTTCTATAATTTTGTGTAGCACATGTTAGCGTCACATGTGAAACACCTTTAGAAGTGTAGAATATTACAACTTTCATGTTGTTGGGCACTTTATGACTTTAGTGGGCAAGATAGCAGGTAATTTCAATAGAAGCGGTTTTATGTTCTTATGGAGTTATAGGAAAATACTTAAATTCCTTTGTTTAAACACACGTGATATAGGGGGTTTCACATAGTGAACACCCCGGTGGGAGCCATGCACTCAAATATTAATTTGCTCTACTCAACATGTCTAAATCTAAAATAGTAAACATATAACAACAAACCAAAACCAAGATGATCTAGACCAGTTTTGCCAATCACACGTCTAGTTGGAAAAGTCATTATCACAACGGTATATGACATTATCACAATGGCATATGCCATCATATATAAATATGGGAACCATTGAACCAGATTATAACCAGATCTAGTTGATGCCTATATATTATACATACATATATATTGGATCAAAACAAGGTAATATAGGCTAACAAGTGTGAGCCGCACCCAAATTTGACCCCATTTCCCCTTCCCTCTTTCTCTCAAGTTAGTAAGGTCGAGATGATTCATGCTAGAAATTATAGTACACACACCTCGACCTAACTGACAGACACAAAATAAAAAGGAACATTCTTCAAATCTGTGTGTGTGTGTGTGTGTCTAATTCTCTCTCTCTCTACATGTCTGCTAGGGAGGGGTGGTACAAGCTAACAATTTGCAAGCCACACACCCAACTTGTGGCAACACGTGGTCCAAGAGTTGCCATGTGCTAAACACATGTAAGACATGCATGGCATCAGATAGGCATGATAATATCCAAACACCATGAGGTATAAACTAGAAATATCATGTGATAATTTCTCGATCAATTGGTTTCATGGCACCAATGGGAATAAACCTGTTTTTTGCATTCTAGGTGTTTTTAAATTGAAAAAAACATATTTTTTGCATTGGAGAATTGCGTGCTTTTACAATCCTTTCCTTATCCTTTTTGGACACTGATTTTCTCTCACATCATGATTCGCATCTGGATTTATGACCCGCTGAGGGGTATTCAAAATCGTGCGAATTTTCAAAGTAGGATTTGGATTTTTGGATGGCATGCAAGGGACTCCACTTTCTTCTGTGCCTTGTCGCTAAGGGCCTTCTTGTTTGTGTCCCACCCACTTCTTTCTTTTGGCTAGTCTCATCTTCTTTGTTTTAGACTCTCTCTCCCCTGCCCCCCCCCCTCCCCCCCTTTTTCCATTTCACCCCTCCCCTTTCCTCTTTCACTATAGTAATGCAAAATACAAATCCTAGAGCTACTGGACATCTTCCCCTAGAACACATTATAGCCACCTTTTTAGGCTAGTGCTTGTATACTTTTTGGCCCAAGATGGTATACAAAGATCACCTTGATTAATTGGAAATAAATTCGCTCTATGCTATTATGTTAGGGGGGCACATTGACCTTCAATCATAATGCATTGTGAATATTGAGAAACTTGCTTTAGGAAAAGGACTACATTGAGGCGTGGGAGGCTCGAAATTGTAATTGAAGTGCGTTACTTTCCATGCAATGCATCTCTTAGCCATTTTGTTGAAGCATTTTCCTTGATGGGCCCTCTTTAATGTATAGGTTCATATTCGAGTGTAGGATATTTGCAATCCTCTTGTTCACCCAAAGTTGTTCACTTAATGTAGAATAATGTTTCAGTGTATCTTGCATCCCATATTCTATAAGTTTGTGTAGAGTTACATGTGAAACACATTTACAGATGCAGAATGAGCATAGTTGCTAGGCACTTTGTGACATTGGTGGGCAATAAAAACAATGTTCCAAGTTACATCCAATCAACTTGGGCATGTATATCCAATCAACTATTTCATCCACTATAGTATGAGGATTTGTAGTTATTACCATTTAGCATCAATGTACACTCTTGTGATTGGAATGCTGGATGGCATGCCAAGTGGTTTATTAAATGTATGACAAGGGACTCCTCCCTTGGCCCTAAGGGCCTCCTCCTTTGTGCCCCACCCCCTTCTTTCCTTTCACTAGTCTCATCTTGTTTGTTTTAGCCTCTTCCTTTTCATGCCTCTCTCTCTCTCTCTCTCTCTCTCTCTCTCTCTCTCTCTCTCTCCTTCTTGCTTTCATTATAGCCTCTTCTTTGTTTTAGCCCCCTCCTTTTCATGCCTCTCTCTCTCTCTCTCTCCCCCCCTTTTTCAGCTTTCACTATAGCATCTATTTTCAAAAATAATCAAGAAATGCTTGCAGAAAACAAAGGAACCTTGGAGGATTGCTACTGTGGGGGTTAAAGGTCACTGTGCCTTTACCCCAGTTATGTACAATACTCAAACACATATATAAATGAATGAAAAAGAAGATTAGGGTGGTTCTGCACCCACCAAACTTGTGTGGCTCTCTGTCTTTCTCTCCTTCTTCCATTCTTGCTTCCGTTGAGAGCACTCTCAACTGGTATCAGAGCTCGGGTGATCTAGCTGAGCGTGCGTGAATGCTTGGAAGCTCAGCAGCTCTGTGGGAGGAAGGAGAAGCTCTGTGGGAAGCTTTGTGGACTTTACTTGCATCCGAGTGTGCAGAGACCTTGGAGAAACCTTTGGAAAAGTCACTTTGGCTTTACGAAGTGGTTTTGAGAGCCTGTTAAGTGGTTTCAAAGAAAAAGTCGTTTTTTGAGCTTTTCCCTGTTCCATTCGATGACAGAGACTCCGTATTGACTTGTAAAGGCAACTATTGCTTGCTTTTGGTGTCCACATTACTTCAGGAGCTTGGAAACACCTTCATTCTTGAATCCGGGATCATTTCATTGGATTTCTGACTCACTGTGTCAGTTCTTGCGTTTTTTGCCCGGGTGTTGGAACTCAAGTTTGGAGCAACCATTTGCAGATCTGTCAATTCCGGTGGACTCAGGAGGTCCTAAAACTTCTATGTTGCTCATCATTCGCACTCTGGTGGAGTTTACAGATAGCTCTGTTTCAAAAAACGTTTTTCAGTCCGTGTGTTGGACCCAGTGATTGAGACCACGGTTTCCAAAACCGTCTGTCCCATTGCGTTCCGGACGCCCAAAAACCCCTACCTATCAGTTCTTGCGCGATTCGATGAAGGATTTTCAGAGTTATAAATCTATGTGTATTCGATTTCGTCTCTCTGTTATGCATTTTTTCATACTAAGGTTTTGAAACCTTAGATTTATGCCACATGGCAGTGGATAAGTGTTGACTCCCATTTCTCATTCATTGGTTGGGATTTTGGAGTTTTGGCAGAAGAGAGATATTTGCAGATTTTCTTGTTGAGTAATGCAAAATACAGAATTTGGAGCTACAGTTGTACATCATCCCCTAGAAAAAGTGATAGTGACCTTGTTTGGAATGCTTTTTGGCCCCTCCAACATAGTAAATAAGAATCACCTTTCCCACCCCTTTTCCTCTTTTACTATGGTAATGCAAAAATACAACACTTAGAGATATTGTACATCATCTGCTAGAACAAGCTATAGTCACCTTGTTGAGACTGCTTTTTGGCCCCTCCGAATGGTATACAAGGATCACCTTGATTAATTTAAAGTAAACTCGCTCGATGCTATTATCTGAGGGGGCACATTGACTTTAACATTGACAAACTTGTTTTTTTTAAAGGACCACATTTGGGTGTGGGAGCCTCCAAATTACGTTTCCTTGATGGGCCTTTCCATAATGTAGAGGTCCATAGTAGAGGTCCATACTGCAACGTGGGACACTTGGTATTTTCTTGCAACCTAGGACACTTGGTATTTTCTTGTTGAGATCTCATCTTCTATAAGTTTGTGTAGCGTTACATGTGAAACACCTTTAGAAGTGTGGAATGTTACAGCTTCCGAATTGATGGGCACTTTGTGTCTTTGGCGTCCAAGTTGCATTCAAACAATTTTGGCGTGTATTTTCAAAAATTTGAATGAACTATTTGAGATTTGCAGTTTTCAACATTTAGCATCCACGTACGTTCTCGTGACTCCTATCGTTCACGGTTGTTGGGTGGTCTCGATCATAACGAGTTACAATCCCACGTTGTCGAGCATCCACTCAAAGTCGGTGTATAATTATGTGGCTGGACATCTCAGGCTCCTTGATCTTCAATCTACTGATCAGAAAAAGGTCCCTGGAAAAGCTCTAGCCCTCTGCTTTACCCCCCCGAATCCCGTTTTGCGAAGACTCGTACAGGAGTTGACAACCTTTTAGAAACCTTCCAGACGTTGCGCCAACGCTTCAATTATCTACAGGCGCTTTCTCTGCCTGCTCCACTCATATATTAGCATCTGCCTTGTCGCTGCACAAATAATAGTTGTTTAGAGCTGAGTCTTGAGGACTCGTATCTAACGTCGCTTCAGTGCAAAAGTGCAAGCATCTTGCACATTGCTCTGAGCGATGGGTTATGTGTAGGCCTCCGTATGCGAGGGGCAGGGACTGCCGGAAACATTGCCGGAAAACCCATTGCACAGATGTGCAAAAGAATTTGTACAAGGCCCGTTCACGTACAGCAACTATTTGAATCACGGCTATATTTTCCAATCATACATGTGCCCAGTAGACTTGTAGCTCCCGTGAACTTTCTCGTCTTACGGATCGGCGTTCGGTCCATGACTGACGTAGTCTGTGCCCACGACATAGCCACATGCACCTTGTGAAGTATTGGCACTTAAACCCCGTCGTGGATTGTATCTGGCATCCACGCACCGACGCCCAGGCTCCAGCAGCGCCCTTGCTTGATTTAACGGACTCCAGCGTAGCGGTCCCTCCAGGGACTTGTTGAGCACTGTGACTCGGAGAGCTACAGTTGCTTGTTCTATTCGATCAACGTTCTTGTTGTCAGCAGGAAGCATCGTGTTCAACGCCCATGCCCTTAATTGCTTGGTGAGTGCGCTTTCCACCCAGAGTTGGGAGCACTCTGGCGGTGAACATTCAGAACCGCGTTTCACATTGAATAACTCCTTGTCTCGTTTATTTTCCTCTCTATTCATCAGTTCATGATCACGGCTGTTCTGATCACGGTTGTTCTTCAAGTTCATCAGCACGCTCCGTCCAGCCAGTTTTGCATCGTGATTCCACCTTCCGCCATGGTTCCGGCTTGTCTTCTCCTTGCATACTTAACGTCCGCTATATTCCTGCAACTTCCCGCTGCATATTGTTCTACGCACCATCGGCTAAATTTTGTTGTAAGTTCTCTTTTCACACAACTAGTTAATAGGAATGTTCATTTTTTCAATGTTATGGGGACATACTCGTAGTATGAGCCCGTTATCTAAGTCGCAATGTTATTTAACAGATCGATTATTTGAACGTGACACGCCTTTGCCACACGAAGCCGCTAGTAGCGGTTAATGGGATGTTTCCAGGTCCGACACTACGCGTGAATGAAGGGGACCATGTGTCAGTAAATGTGACAAATTTAGTCTCTTATAACATGACTATCCACTGGTAAACGAACTCTTGCTCTCATTCTTTTGCACTTTCGAAGCTCCCTGTTGTGATCCGTCTATCTGCACGAAATATTCGATTTGCAGAAGGCGACAATTTAAGAATGAGTCTAATCCCGCAATACTGTTGCAAATTTGCAGGCACGGAGTCCGTCAAGTATTGTCTGCTTGGGCCGATGGACCTGCATACATCACGCAATGTCCCATCCAGACTGGACGCTCTTATGTGCAGAAGTTCCGGATTGTAGATCAAAGAGGAACTCTCTTTTGGCATGCGCATATCAGCTGGCTTCGAGCTACCGTTCACGGAGCTATTGTCATACGGCCAAGGCATAAAACGCGGTACCCATTTGCCAAGCCAAAGCACGAGTATACAATCATCCTAGGTAAGTCGAGTTAAATGTGTTCAATCAATTATGTTTAAGATACAATCGAAATTTGCGTTTGTTTCGCATTCAAATGTCCGGGTTATAAAACTGAAGACGGAGGGCTATTGACGCCTTAAAACTCTTACCTTGTAAACTTAGGTTGCGGATTGAATGGATAGGAGGCAAGTTTTTAAATACGGGGCAGGTAATGGGCATGACGAGAATACGTGGAGTCGAAATCTTGCCCTTTCCAAGCCCTTCCCTGGGCAGCCTAGCTTGGTTGCCCAACAATGAGCACCCCTCAAATCTACCAATAGGTTTCACAAATGACAAAACTATCGATGCGTGGTGTGTAAAGGGGGTGCCATGGGTGCCCACTCAAAAAAGCCATGATGGGCAACTAGTGTGTAATGGGATACGCCCATTCAAAATTGCCGAGGACTCTTTTTGATCACCCGCATGTTGGGTTGTAATTGGACACCCTTTAGCGGCATGCAAACAGCTTAAAGTATACGACCGAAAGTAGACTCTCAATCTAGTTCCTATATTATTACGATTGAAAGTTTTACTTTCAACCATCTTATTTGTTGAGGCAAAAGAATTATAGTTGGGATCTTTCTTAGGGCAGAATAAAAAAATGGTTATTCCAAGTTCTAGTTGAATGCAACATGTTAGGTTCGAAATCCGATGGAGGAAACAACCAATTTGGAGGGTACGACAAGTTAGAGAAAATACATACTACAAGGTGAGTAGATAATGATATAAAACAATTGTAAAGTTGCTCATATGTTAATAAGATTAGCTAGTTATGGGTTGATGTTATGGATAGAAAAAAGAGGGAAACATGTATTTCTCTTATGTTGTGCAAAATGGACAAGGGAAATATTACCCGAATAGAGGGGTCCTAAGGAAAATGTTACTCCATGCTAGAGAGGGGATGAAAGGGAAATAGCACTCAATGCTTTTCTATATTCCTATCCATGGGAACCATTGATTCTACACTTCTCTAGAGCCCTCTCTCATTGATGTGATATTTTTTTCCAGGCCTCTCTCATTTTCCTTTTGACATTATGTCATGCTCTCAAGGAAAACTTGAGAATTGTACTCTTCTAAGGAAAAATTCTTCCAATAAAGCCATCCCTATTTCCCCTATCTTTCTCCTCATGACATAAGCCTATTAGTCTATGTTACACAGATTTAGTTTGGTGTCTTTACATCTTCTTTACATAGGTAGATTTGAAATCGATGCATATACTAGTAAGGAAGTAGTTGATCAATTGCAATGCTCATGCATCTAATTCTATAATTACATTAATGCAATCCAACTAATACGTAGAGCCATTTTGCCTACAACTTCATCTCTCTTCTTTATTTTGGCTTAATTACATGTGGCTTCTCTATTGTATTGTTCTAGTAGATTTAGAATCCAAGCATGACATTAGAGTCATTTACACTATCCTATGTTGGCAGTCCTTTGGCAAGCTATGGTAACTGGTTTAAATAGGAGCCATCTTTAATAGAAAGGGCATTCGAAGCCCTTGTGGAGAGAAATGATAACTCGTGTAGTTTGGGGTCACTTTGAGGAAGCATGATGAGATCCCTTTTAGGAAGGAATGGTAACTGGCCTCACTATGTTGAGGGAAATGAGGGACTAGGCTTTGATAATGTATCTCTTATATTCTTGTCCCTGCTAGCCATCATCAATTGAATAAAAAAAATGAGCACTTCAAAATGAGCCATCTCTTTCATTTTTTGGACTAGTAAATTGGCTTTTCTCCTAGACCCTTAGGGACTAGGATTTGATAATGTATCTCTTGCATTTCTATGCCTACTAGCCATCATCAATTAAATGTTGAGATATCAAGCTCTACCCCTGACAAAATATGAAGAGGGGGAGAGGAGAAGAGTGGAGATGAGGAGAGAGGGCACAGCTAGAGAGCACACCACAAATGACTAACTGTACACTAGATTTAGTTGAAAAAATAGAATATATACAAACCCTTTTAGGGTTAGGGTTAGGGAAGCTAACCCTTTCCTTTATAGCACTCTATAAGGTTAGTGCTATGCACATATGATCACGTGATGGTGCTATGCACACATGATCACATGATGTTGAGCATGAACTCTCAACACCTTCCCTCAAGATCAACATCATGAAGTAGGCCTTCCCTCAAGATGATGATTCTGGGGAATCGAAGAAGGACTGAGCATTACATTCCATCACACCCCTTTAATGGGAATGTCCTTCCTCTGCATCAAACCAAGAGCTAGTCGGTGTTTCTCGAATAGCTCTTGACCGAGTGGTTTGGTAAAGATATCTGCAACATTTTCTTTGCTATCACAATGCCGCAGTGTGATGTCACCAAGTAACACTCTTTCTCTGATGAAGTGCTCTCTGACATCAATGTGTTTTGTTCTGGAGTGATATACTGGATTTTTGGCCAATGCTTGAGCCGATTGATTATCACAGTATATTGTTGTTGGCTTTGACTCATCAAAGTAATCTGTTTCTGACAATAGTCTTCTGAGCCATATAGCCTCACATGCACCTGTAGTGAGTGCTCTATATTCTGCTTCAGTCGAAGACAAAGAAACAGTTGGCTGTTTGTTTGACAACCATGATATAGCACCTTGACTAAGGAAAAATGCATATCCCTGTGTCGATCTCCTGGTCTCATGATCTCCAGCATAGTCACTATCACAGTATCCATGCAACCGTGGATGACTTCCTCTGTATTCTATCCCAAATTGTCTTGTACCTCTGATGTATCTCAAGACTCTTTTGGCTGCATTCCAGTGAGACTGTTTTGGATTTGCCATAAACTGTGCTAGTGAGCTTACTGCATAACAAATATCTGGCCGTGTGATTGTCAGATATATAAGAGATCCAATGAGTTGCCTGTAGTATCTGTCATTGACTGTAGGCTTTTCTGAATCTTTAGTAAGTTTCAAACTCTGTTCCATGGGAGTGGCTGCAATCTTGCAATCTGCCATATGAAACTTCTTCAGGAGATTGTCAACATATTTGAGCTGACTCATGAATGTGCTATCTGAATCTCTCCAGAACTCAATTCCAAGACAATAGTGCATAAGTCCAAGATCTTTCATGTCGAACTCTGCAGATAAGTCTTGTTTTAGTTTTCTGATGAAGCTATCCTTGCTTCCTGTCACAATCAGATCATCTACGTACAAAAGTGCAATAGTAATATCCTCCCCTTGAACTTTGTAGTAGAGAGTATGATCTGCATTTGACTTCAGGTATCCCAGATCAGCAAAATACTTGTTAATTCTGCTGTACCAACTTCTGGGTGCTTGCTTTAAGCCATAGAGACTTTTCTTGAGATGGCAAACCTTGTTCTCCTGTCTTGGTTCAACATAACCGGCTGGTTGTTGCATGTAGACTTCCTCGTCTAGATAACCATTGAGAAATGCATTCTTGACATCGAGCTGATACACATTCCATTTACTAAGTGTTGCTAGTGATATCAAGAACCGTATGGAATCCATCTTTGCTACTGGAGCATAAGTCTCATCATAATCTTGACCATATTGTTGTGCAAATCCTTTTGCAACTAATCTGGCTTTGTATCTTTGAATACTGCCATCTGGATTGTACTTCACTTTGTATACCCATTTGTTGGCTATGGCCTTCTTTCCTGGTGGAAGGTCGCATAATTCCCAAGTGTTATTTTTATACAAAGCATCCATTTCCTCATTCATTGCAGTTTGCCATTCGGGCTTATCTACTGCGTCTTCGAAGTACACTGGCTCTTCTGTAGCCATGATGGTAGTCATAAGAGCATAGTTGGTGGTTTCCACCTGAATTGCTTTGCCTTTCTGAGCATATGTCAATCTGGCTGGTGGTCTGCTTTCCCTAGTAGACCGTCTGAGCTGCTGTGACGCTGATTGGGGTGTTGCTGGCAATTCTTGCTCTTCTTCATCAACCTGTTCTGTAGATGACTGTGAAGTCGATGCTTCTATCTCCTGTGTAGGTGAGGTTTTCCATTCTGATTCCTCATCGAAGATTACATCTCTGGAGATAATGACTTTGCGGTTGATGGGATCATACAATTTGTATGCTTTACTTTCTTCACTGTAGCCAACCATGATGCATTTGCGTGACTTAGCATCCAATTTCCTGCGATGATCATCATGTATGTGGGCATATGCTATGCAACCAAATATGCGGAGATGCCCAATGCGTGGCTTGTGTCCAGTGAATGCTTCATAAGGAGTCATACCTTCTATCGGTTCGGTAGGAAGCCGATTAAGCAAGTAGTTAGCTGTAGCTATTGCTTCTGCCCAATACTGATTCGGAAGATGCTTTTCACTAAGCATTGCTCTAGCACTGTCTGCTAAAGTCCCATTTTTCCTTTCAGCTATTGCATTTTGCTGAGGAGTATCTGCACATGTGAATTGTCTTCGAATGCCGTGTGTTTTGCAAAAGTTCATGAAGGCTGAAGACATGTATTCACCTCCTCTGTCTGATCTCATGACCTTGATCTTTCTGCCTGTTTGGTTCTCTACCATGGCTTTAAATTCTTGAAATCTGGCAAACACTTCAGATTTCTCTTTCAGAAAGTAGACCCAAAAATATCTACTGTAGTCGTCGATGAAGGTCAAGTAATAAAGTGAACCATTGATGCTGCGGGTCTGGGCATAACCCCATACATCTGTATGAATTAAATCAAGAATACCTCGTGCACGAGAGGTACTTCTGACAAAGTTGGTTCGCTTTTGTTTGCCGAAGCAGCATGCTTCACAAACTTTTCCAAGAAACTGTAGCTTCGGAATCCCAATTGCCATATTTTGATTCCTTAGATCTAACAAGTACTTGAAGTTGACATGACCATATCTCTTGTGCCATTTTGCAGATAGTGGCATCTGTTGCATTTGGGCTGACATGGCATGTTGATCTGGTACTGTAGCTAGCATCCTGTATAAGCGTCCTTCCTTGACACCTTTTGCTACTAGCTGACCTCTTTTGGATTTGTCTCTGATAGTGCATTCATCACCGTCGAAGATGACTTTGTAGTTGTGTTCCGTCATTTGACCTACTGACAAAAGGTTCTTGCTGAGCTTCGGAACATAGAGCACATCTTTGACTAATCCTTTTGTACCAGTGAAATTATTCATAGGGATAACACCTGTCCCTTGAACCGGATTCGGTGTATTGTCTGCTGTATAGATGACATTCTTTTGACCTTCTAATGGCTTCATTTCTGTGAACCATTCCTGATGATTTGTCATATGAGATGATGCACCGCTGTCGATGTACCAAGGATCCTGTTCCACTTGGTCGACTTGATAACTGAAATCTTCTTTGGAATTGAAATCAGTGTCTAGGTGCATTGTATCAGTCTGATGCAATTCCTCACTTGCAAGAAACATATTGCCATGTTCATTTGCAAAATGACTGTGACTAGAATGTCCACCACGATGATTTCCTCTTCCTCCGGAATTCCCTCGATTACTGCTGGATTGACCGCCTTGGTCATACTGCTTCTTGCGGCAATCTCTTTCATAGTGTCCAAACTTGTGACAATAGTTGCATTGAATGTTTGACACATTGGTGGATGCATTCCCTCGTCCTTGGAATCTTCCTCTGTTGGAATGATTTCCTCTTTGCTGATTTTGATGTTGCTGAGGATGCTGCTGATGCTGATTCTGACTTTGATTTTGACCACTTTTCTGATATGATCTACCTCTGTTTCTGCCTTTGCCTCTGCTTCTGTCTGAAGCGGTGAATGCCTGATCATTAGAATGACCTTTACGTGCTTGAATGGCCTGAGTCCTGAGTTCTTCACCAAGTAGAACTGACTGAAGTTCTTCAAGTGTTGGAATTTGCCGTTGGATGGCAATACTCTGGACCAGATTCTCATATCCTTCTCCTAGTCCATTCAGGATTACTTGAACCATTTCTGCGGGATTCATAGTCTCTCCTGCTGCTGCAAGTTGATTGTTGTAGTCTTTGATGCGGAGTACATAAGCATGACCGGTTTCATTGCTGTTGCGGAAACTCTGGTTGATCTGGTTTCTCAAGGTGAGAATCCTGGATGTGTTCTTGGACTCGTAGAGAGCTGCGAACATATCCCATGCTTCTTTTGATGTCTTGACTGTGTTGAGCTGTGCTAGCATGACATCTTGCACATTCTGCTTGATCAGGTGATAGGCATACTTGTCTTTCTTATCCCATTCTGCTTGAGCTCGGGCAATGGCAGGATCTGCTACTGGTGCGGAAACTGTTTGTGTAGATGTAGATCCCGATGTAGATCCCGTTGCTGGTGCTGTGACAACAGATGGAGTAGAGCTACTGGTGGCTGGATCGGCCAATGGTCTAGGTATGGATCCATCAACATAATCCCATTTGTCCTGAAGCACAAGAATGGTCTCCATTCGGTATTTCCATGTACCGTAATTGGAGTTGTCTAACTTAGCAGATGCCTCCAGATTGAGGTTGCTAGTCGACATGGTGCAAACAATGTACTCAAGAAGTGTCCTGGAAAACTCTGTATGAATCAACTGCAAATACACTGAAGATGCCAAGTGAAATCTCTGTACTGTCGGTGAAGATAGAACTGCAGTAAATAAGATCTGACCTGTATTACAAGGCTTGTGGCAATGATGCCGGGAATAGCCAAGAGGCTTTACAAGGCTGAAAAAATGATGTGCACGATGCCGTGAGATAGCCAACTAGGCTTTACAATGGTGGCATGTGTGTGTGAAATCAAGTGCTATCTGCCCACTGAATCAATCTGCAATGCCTCTGAACTCTGAAGTCTGCTCACTGAACTGATGAACGTAAGATTTCAGGTAATGTAATGATGTGAAATCGGATGTGAGCGTATGGACTGACTCCGAGTAGGTACTAGTCGGGAATTTCGGGCATGGCTTAGATTGGCAACTTGGGGAATTCAAAGCGTCCCCTCTATGGCGATCTAGTCTACTCTGATCTAGATCTAAATCAACTGTCGATCGATGAAAGAGCAGCAAATAATTCCTTTTCCTTTGTTCTTTTTAAGTGCTGGGTCAGATGCGTCGATGTAGAGGCAAATGTGCGTGAAGGAAAGTGGTTTTGTTGGCGAGGCTTAAATGTGAGTGTAACTTGCGCCGAAATGTGCGCGTGATGTAACGAGCGCGTAGAGCACGAAAAATCGAGCGACTTTCCTTTTTGGAGCACCCTCAAATTCTTCCTGGATCAAGAGATATGACTTGATCTAGGTGGAGGGGCAAAAGGAGTGCAAATGTTGCTCAATGATGATGTGTCACTGTGAGTCACATGCAGTGATGATGTGGCACTGTGCTTAGCAAGAGGTGTGCCAGTGAAGCTCTGTGCTGAGGTGGCAGTGCTAAGGTGTCACTGATGACGTGGCACTGATGACGTGGCACAAGTGACGTGGCAGATGACGTGGCACAGATGACGTGGCAGTGCTGACGTGGCTGATGACGTGTCACTGGTGACGTGGCTAATGACGTGTCACTGATGACGTGGCAGGTGACGTGACCTGATGACGTGTCACTGATGACGTGGCAGTCGGTGCTGACGTGGCAGTCGGTGATGACGTGGCAGATAGGATTGGCTGATGACGTGGCAGATGGATAAGGTGGTGACGTGGCAGATGCTGAAGCCTGCTGACGTGGCCGGATAAGATGTCGTTGCCACGTGTCGATAGGAGGGCCACCGGAATCTTTCGGAGATTCCGTCGAAGATGCCGATTCCGTCCGTGATTCCGTCGCGGAGGAGCACGTTGTCGTTGAAGACGAGGCTTAGTTGCAGAGCTGGCTTTTGGAGTTAGGTTGGAGCGCAAGAGCTCGAAGCTGCTTGTGGCATCATCATCTGCTGCTTGTGGCGTCGTCTGCTGCTGCTATTGGCGTCGTGTGTTGGAGAATGCAATGGAGCAGCCCGTCGTTTAGTTGCAGTCGGACGTTGATGGCGCTGTTGGAGAAGGCGTCAAAGCTCGTGGATGCTGGAGCTCACTGGAGGAGCTAGGAGCTTTGCTGCGAAGCTGATGGCGGCGGTTGGAGCTTGCTGTAGATGTTGTAGCTAGTCGGCCGCCGGTGGAGAAGGTCTCGTAAGCCTGAGTAGTCGGAGGTCTTGTGGACGTCCGTCTGGAGGTGCCGCTTTGTAGTCGCTTCGTAGTTCGTGGAGGCGTGCCCGTAGGCAGCTGTTGTTGCAGGCTGCTGGAGGCTCTTCGCTTGAGTTGGTGCCTACAATACCACTTACCTGTACTGTGTGTGTCGCTCTTCGTTGAAGGTCGTCGGGAGCATAGATGTCACCCGTGAGCTCATAGATGACTACCTTGTCGAGTCGAGTTTGCGGTTGAAGCCCTCGTTGGAGGCTACAAGGCTAGGTAGTTAAGGGCAGTCGGGCGCTCGTGCTGTCGAATGGAGGCACTGGCCGTGAAGGATCTTGAGCCTGGCAGTATGGCTTGCAACTGTTCGCGATCTTCAAGAAGATGTAGAACCTTGAGACAGTCCGTCGGGTCATCGAGTTGAGAGCTAAGTGCCCGTGTTAAGGTAAGATGCCCGTATGGGCTGTAAAAGAGCCTTAGTGGTCGTGGCTCTTGACAGTGAGAGATGGAGCTTTGGTCTCTATTGCACGCTACTCGCAGGTCGTGAGCTATTTTAGAGCCTTTGGCTTGTGATAAGGTCTCTCACACGATTCTCTTGCAGAGATCACTCACAATCTCTCTTGCTTTCAATCAAGGAAGTCTTTCAAGAACAATGACGGAAATTTCTTTCAATGGACGGAAATTCTCTCAACGGAAGTGAAGGGAAGGATCTCACAATCACTCAAGAGAACTCTCACAAGAAGGATGGCGCCTCAACGGAAGGCAGAACCATGCTCTGATACCATGACAAAATATGAAGAGGGGGAGAGGAGAAGAGTGGAGATGAGGAGAGAGGGCACAGCTAGAGAGCACACCACAAATGACTAACTGTACACTAGATTTAGTTGAAAAAATAGAATATATACAAACCCTTTTAGGGTTAGGGTTAGGGAAGCTAACCCTTTCCTTATAGCACTCTATAAGGTTAGTGCTATGCACATATGATCACGTGATGGTGCTATGCACACATGATCACATGATGTTGAGCATGAACTCTCAACAACCCCCGATATATCTCCTGGATGACTATCATTTATGTCACCGCCTATGTTAGTTGTACTCGTGGTGTAGTTAGACTACCACGTATGTTTTTGGTTTGGGTTCACATATGAACCACGTATTCTAGGTTTTGACATATAGGGTATTTCCCTCTTCTATTGTATGGTTGTTGTGTGCAAAAGTGAAGATAGGCTTCACCCTCCAACCTTGTGTCCTCTCTTTTGTGTGTTGTCAAGAAAGCTGCACTTGAGTCTCCTATCTCTCTCCCTTATTCTTTACATGGTATCAGAGCCTTGTTCGTGGTAAGGAGCTCAAGAAAGCAAGCCAAGTTTGTGGTGTCCTGGTAAGAGGACCAGTGTTGCTTTCCTATTTCGAGTTTGGGAGCAAATCTCTGCAGGTAGCACAGCCAGAAGTGCAGGAGTGCAGTGTTTCAGATTGAGAGGCCCTTCGCGGTGTGGCGAGAGCGCAGTATATGCTGCGGGAAAGGGCGCAGCCCGGTGTGACTTTATTTTTTTGATTTGAGGCCGTTTCGGAGCCCGTTTTGAAGGCGGAAGTTCTTCGCAGGCACTCAGAAAAAGGCCCTGTTTTTCGCTGTGTGACTACTGCGTGGCTAGTCGGTGGAAAGGTGCCACAGAAATTGCTTCGTATGCCCGTGTGCAGAGATATTGGGAGTTGCAGATTCATGCCTGTTGCCTGTTGATGCAAAATCGTCACTAGGAAGTGACTGTGTGGTGAAATACCACTTTCGTCAGTGTTGCAGATCTGCCCCTGTGAGGCTTTTTGCAGAAGTTTTGCTATTTGCCCTTGTGAGGCATTTGCTATGTTTACAGGTTGCTGTTGCAATTCGTGATTTGTAAAATGTCTGAGAATCTGTCTACCATTGTCAGTGAGAAGCTTGACAAGAACAACTTCCAAGCATGGAAGTTCAGGATGACAAACTTCCTTATGGGAAAGGGAGTTTGGGATTACATCAGTGGTGAAACTGCAGAACCAGTTTTGGGTACTGCTCCCACTCCTGCTGAATTGAAGGCCTTTAAAGAGTGGCATGAAAAAGCCAGAAAATGCTTGTATTGGCTGTTTGTTAGCATTTCAGATTCTATGATTGTGCATATACAGGATGTAGAGACACCTAAGGAGGCATGGGATACATTGGTGAAGCTGTATAGCACAAATACCAAAGCACGAAAGATGCAGCTAAAGCAGGAGTTGCACAATGTGCAAAGGAAAAATCTGAATATAAATGAGTATTCCTTGAAGGTGAAAGACCTTGCAGATTCTCTTGCCTCCATTGGAGCACCTGTTGATGAGGACTTAGTGTCTGTGACCTTGAATGGTCTTGGGAAAGATTATGCACAGTTTCGGACATCCATTGGAGTGCGTGAAACATTTCCTGATTTTCAGGAACTTATTGCTCTCTTGCTGAGTGAAGAGCAAAGGCATGGTGGTTCAGCCACCTCAACTTCTCAAGAGACTGCTTTCTACTCGAATACAGGTAGAGGCAGGGGTAGAGGAAGAGGCCGTTTTGGTGGCCGTGCAGGAAATCAGAACCAACAGCAACAACAGGAAAACCAGTCCTATGGAGGAGGACGTGGTAGTTCTAGAGGCAGGGGGAGCCAAAGAGGCCGTGGTTCATGGCAAAGGAACCAGCAAGTAAATAGCAGCACAGAATGCTATTATTGTGGAAAGCCTGGACACAAGGAGAATACATGCTATAAAAAACAGAATGACATCAAAAGTGGGAAGTTGCAGCAAAGCAACTATGCATCATCAAGTGGGCATGGTGACGACAGAAATGAGTACCTTTTTGTGATGCAGCATATGGTTAACTCCATGTCAGGAGATGTTGCAGCTTGCAATGATGTTTGGTATGTTGATTCAGGTGCCTCTAACCACATGACCAGTCATGGTGAGTGGTTTCATGATGTTAGAAATTTGGATAAGCCAGGTTATGTTGAAACAGGTGATGATACTGCGCACCCAATTACGCAGGTTGGTAAAGTGCCATTGGCTATGCAGGATGGCAAAACGAAGTACTTGGCAGATGTACTTCATGTTCCAAAAATCACAAAGAACCTGGTTTCAGTTGGCCAGATGGTTGAGCAAGGTCTGCAGGTTAGATTTAATCCTGATGGATGCTTTGTTGAGGACTTGAAAAATAAGTGCCGCTTGGTTGCGAAAGGCAACAAAAATGGAAGAATGTTCACCTTGGATGTTGATATGCCTGAGGTGAAAGCTGCTATGTTTGCGCATGGGAGAGGTGTCATTGTAGATATTGAGATATGGCACAAGCGCATTGGGCACGTGAATATACAAAGGCTGAAATCTATGCAAACGAAAAACATTGTTGCAGGTTTGCCTAAATTCAGAGTTGAGGGAATGCAAAAGGTATGTGAAGCATGCCAAATGGGTAAGCAGGCCAGACATGCATTTCCCAAAAATGCTAAGGTGAGCAGAAGACCTTTGGAAGTGATCCATTCAGATGTTTGGACAACCAAAGTTGCTTCTATTGGTGGATGCCATTATTATGTGACGTTTATTGATGACTACACTAGGAAGGTGTGGATTTATTTTATGAAGCACAAAAGTGAAGTGTTCAGCCATTTCAAGGCTTTTAAGGCCATGGTTGAAAAAGAGAAAGGTGTGCATATTAAAGTGCTAAGATCTGATGGAGGGGGAGAGTACTTTTCAGAAGAATTTTGTGAATATCTAAAAGAACAGGGAATTCAAAGGAAGTACTCATGCAGGTCTACCCCTCAGCAGAATGGGGTTGCAGAAAGGAAGAACAGGCATATTGCAGAAGTAGGACGGGCGATCCTAAATGAGAAAAACATGCCTGATTATTTTTGGGCTGAAGCAGTAGCAACTGCTGTTTATATTATGAACAGAACCCCCACTGCAGCTGTCCATGGCATGACGCCTGAAGAAATGTATACAGGCCAAAAACCAGATATTTCTCACTTGAAGGTATTTGGTTGCATAGCTTATGTTCATGTTCCTGATGAGAAGAGAACAAAGCTGGATCCAAAGGCAGAAAAATGCATCTTTATTGGATATGCTCTACACCAGAAAGGGTATCGCTGTTATAACCCTTCCACCCGCAAAATGCAAGTGAGCAGAGATGTTGTTTTTGATGAAATGAGCAGCTGGTATGCACCAACTGTTATGGTAGGAGATGCAGATGCAGGAAATGGGCTGCAATAAATGCAGAGCAGCAATCTCAAGCCTTGAGTGGACCCAGAGAGTCCTCTACTAGTGGATCTAATGCATGGACAGGGAGATTGAGATCTAGTGAATCGTCACATGGCAGCCCTGATAGTGTTGTGCAGGTATCACATAAGGGAAAAGAAAAAGTAGACCATGCTCCAGTGTTTGATGTGTCTGCTGGTAGCTCTCATGTTGATGGAGAGTCAAGTGGCTCTGAAATGAGCCTTGATGAGGAACTTGGGATTCCTTCTGTTGTTACACCTGGTGCAAGGAAAAGCAGGCATGATTTAAAGACTCCTGCAACTGATCCAGTTGTACGGAGGTCCACTCGTATTAAGTATCCAGTTGACAGGCTGAGATATGATGGGTATACAGCACATCACTATGCTTATATGGTCAAGGTTCTAGAGGAGCCAGAGCCCACATGTTTTGAGGATGCAGCAGGGCATAAAAATTGGGAAGCAGCTATGGATGAAGAGATGGCTGCCTTGGATGCAAACCACACTTGGGATTTGATGCCTTTGCCTCATGATAAGAAGGCTATTGGCTGCAAGTGGGTTTACAAAGTAAAGCACAATGCTGATGGGTCTGTTAGCAGGTACAAGGCAAGATTGGTTGCCAAAGGTTTTGCACAGACATATGGAATTGACTATGAGGAAACTTTCAGCCCAGTTGCAAGGATGGCAACCGTGAGAGCAGTAATTGCTATGGCTGCTGCAAAGGGATGGTCTTTGCATCAGATGGATGTGAAAAATGCCTTCTTGCATGGTGATTTGCAGGAAGAGGTTTATATGATGCAGCCAGAAGGTTATGAGGATAATTCACACCCTGATTTTGTATGCAGGTTGCGCAAAGCCTTGTATGGCTTAAAACAGGCACCGAGGGCATGGTCAGACAAGATAGGGCAATATCTTGTCACTATTGGATTTCAGATTTCCAATTCAGATTTTTCACTTTATGTGAAAAGGACAAACAGAGGGATTGTGCTTGTAGTCATCTATGTTGATGACTTGATTATTACAGGTGATAGTGATGAAGACATTAATGAAGTGAAGCTGCTGTTGAAGCAGAAATTTGAGATGAAGGATTTGGGAGAGCTGTGTTACTTCTTGGGCATTGAGGTTATTAGATCCCCGAGTGGGATATGGCTATTGCAAAGGCAATACGGTTTGGACATGCTGTCCAAATATGGGATGACAGGCTGTAAGCCTATCTCTGTTCCATTGGAGCAGAATGTGAAGCTCAATGCAGAGACAGGTGAGCTTCTTGAAGATATTACTATGTACAGGCACATAGTAGGCAGCTTGATTTACATGACTATAACCAGACCAGATTTGAGCTATGCTGTGGGGCTGGTGAGTCAGTTTATGCAGGCACCGAGGAAGCCACATTTGGATGCGGCTAGGCGCATACTGTGGTATGTGAAGTCCACATTGCATTATGGACTGTTTTATGAAGCTGGGTGTGCATTACAGGTACATGGGTACACAGATGCTGACTGGGCTGGTAGTGTCTCAGACAGGAGATCTACTAGTGGTTTTATGTTTTCCCTTGGGAGTGGTGCCATCAGTTGGAGCAGCAAGAAGCAGCCAACAGTTGCCTTGTCGAGCACAGAGGCTGAGTACAGGGGTGCAGCAATGGCTGCATGTGAGGTAGCTTGGTTACGGAAGCTACTTGCAGATATGGGACAGTCAGTTCATGCAGCAGTTGTCATTCATTGTGACAACATTAGCAGCATCATGCTTGCTAATAACCCAGTTTATCATGCTAGAACGAAGCACATTGAGGTGCATTATCACTTTGTGAGAGAGAAGGTTCTAGCTGGTGAGATTGATCTTGTCTATGTCAGCACTGAGGAGCAGGTGGCTGATATTTTTACGAAGGCATTGGGTACCAAGAAGCTTCGCAGATTTAGGAGCTTGCTTGGTGTACGTGAGATGGATTTGAGCTTGAGGGGGAGTGTTGAGATATCAAGCTCTACCCCCGATATATCTCCTGGATGACTATCACTTATGTCACCGCCTATGTTAGTTGTACTCGTGGTGTAGTTAGACTACCACGTATGTTTTTGGTTTGGGTTCACATATGAACCACGTATTCTAGGTTTTGACATATAGGGTATTTCCCTCTTCTATTGTATGGTTGTTGTGTGCAAAAGTGAAGATAGGCTTCACCCTCCAACCTTGTGTCCTCTCTTTTGTGTGTTGTCAAGAAAGCTGCACTTGAGTCTCCTATCTCTCTCCCTTATTCTTTACATTAAATTTATAAATCAGCACTTCAAAATTATGCTTGATTATATTGGCGTAAAAGCATATGGATGAAGCTCATATAAGTTGGGGTCTTCTTGTTGGTTTCTAATTATTAAAAGTGAGGCTCGAAGTTAATTACCAAGTAGATGGGCTATAAGGCCATAGCTCTATTTCTTTTCTATCAGGGTGTTTCTTGCATTTTCAGCTGCATTATTGAAGTTTCTTCTCAGGAAAATACATACCAATGTAGTTGCTAATTTCTCTCTTTACTATATTGAAATTTGACGCTTTGGCTTAATGCTTTCGCCATAGAATACATCAAAAGAAATACGAAAACATCACTATGACATGACATTACTATTAGAGATCTGTGATTTCTAGATGGATTAAGGGACTTTATCTTTGAATTTCACATTCTCGGCATTTGTATACTTTTTTTTATGGTAAAAGCTTGTTCTATTGCGATTCAATGATACTAATGAATATGTTTCTATGTGGCCACACAGGGGAATGGTGGAATGCAAATGTTGAAGATATCATTAGCGAAGCACTGGCCACTGGTGCAGCATACAATATCTCGGATGCCCTCACTATCAATGGGCAACCTGGCGCACTCTACAATTGTTCAGAGCATGGTAGACTTCCCCATAACATTTTGTAGAGACTAAGTTCATTGCATGACTCAATATTATCTTTAACCTCTTAACCATGGACATCAAAAAAAAAGGAGAGGAGACGTGGCAGCTTGGAGGAGAAGAGCCTGCCACGTGCCACAAAGAAGGAGCTCTTGGATGGAGGCTTAGAGGGGGGAGGAGATGGAAAGACAAGAGGCATCTTTAGGGGCAAGGAGGAGATAGAAGGTCAATGGAATGGAGGAGATGGAAGGTCACCTTCCGAATGAAAGAGGAGATGAAAGGTCTGAGAGCCATGGGTTAAGACTTACCCAAAATTTAAGAATCAAAGACCCAGCTTCAGATAGGGAGTGGTTGAGGATGGTCATGCATCTTTGCCTATGCAAAGCACGGGTTCAATACTCATTTTATCCAATTCAAATTCTTCCATAATTTATATACAGCCTTTTGATTTAGAAGGCATGCTTTTTGAACAGATGGTAAATCTAGAAATGTGGAAACTTAGCTATATCGCATTGCATGCTAAAGGATAGCTCACATTCTAGATGTTCATCATATCTTGCAGTGAGTGTTGAAGGATTGCTCACTTGACTCTTGAGTAATTGGGGATGAGGTGGTTCCTCACGATATTAGATTGTATGCTAACTGTAGAATGTTTGTTGCCCGTGCAATTGAGCACGGGTGTAGGTCATCATGGATCAAACAAGATAGAGCTTTTGACAAGTTTAGACTTGGATAACTCACATTCTAGGTGTTGACCATAAATAAAACATATTGCAGCAATTGGGGATGAGGTAGTTCCTGATGAGATTAGACTGTACGCTAATTGTAGAAGGTTTGCTACCCGTGGGGAGTAGGTCATCTTGGATCAAACAGGATAGAGCTTTTGATGAGTTAGACATGGATTGATGTTTATTGATCTTGGATTGCATGCACAGGTGGGAGTAGACCAGTATGCTTGATCAGGGTTTGCTACTTTGAGATCAAGTTAGTAAGCTGACGGAGTGATGAGCCTGATCAGCTTGAGTTGTGTGTGCAGTGACACAGGTATTCGATGTTGAGCAAGGACAAACTTATCTGCTGCGTGTGGTAAATGCTGCCCTCAACTTCCAACTCTACTTCGCGATAGCTAATCACACTCTCACAGTAGTGGAGGCCGACGCAGAATACACACAACCCTTGAAAACGGATGTGGTTGTGATTGCACCTGGGCAAACCACCAACGTGCGGATCACTGCCGACCAGCCTATTGGAAACTATTTCATCGCAGCTTCAGTCTTCTCTCCTGCCGACAATACCATCATACCTTACCCTCTAGTACCTGCTAGTGCAATCCTCAGCTACAACAAATCACTCCCCCAAAATGTATCTTTCTCTGCATTGGCTTTACCTAGTTTTCCGGCAGCCAATGACACCGCTTATGTTGCCAACTTCACACAGTCCCTCAAGGGCCAATACTATTCCAAGGGATACTACTACTATGACGTACCTGCCAAGATTGATCAGGATTTGTTCTTCACTATTGGCTACAGCTTGCAACCTTGCTCCACTTGCTCATCTGGTTTCACGGATAGTCGCCTAGTTGCGAGCGTCAACAACGTCACCTTTAATACACCAAACATCTCTGTACTGCAGGTACATTTGATCTTGAGTTAGGCTTTAGAGTCGAGTAAAATACTAATAGCGGTTCTTAAAATATCTCTTCGTTCGATGAGTGATTACCTCACGTGTGAGGCTATTGAGTTGTACCGTAATTCACTTGTTTCTAAAGCTTCTACTTTAGAATCTATCGATCATCACGACAAGCTATGATCATGCTTTACTATCTCTATTTAGTCAATGGCATTTAATCTGTGACTTTTTAATGATTTGGTGGTTTTTGCTAGGCCTACTACAATCATATCAATGGAGTCTATGACCCGAATTTCCCAAGCATGCCAGTTTTCCCTTACAACTATACGGGGATTGACTCATCGGACATTTTTGATTCCATTTTGGCGACCAAGGTAAAGGTGTTGGAATTCCATCAAAGCGTACAAATCATTTTCCAGGATACTGCATCATTGCTCTTCGAAAGCCATCCAATCCATCTCCATGGCCAGAACTTTTACATAGTGGGGACCGGTTTTGGGAACTACAACGCGAGTTCTGACCCTACGAACTTCAATCTCAAGGACCCACCATCTCGGAACACAATCGCGGTGCCATCTGGTGGATGGGCTGCCGTGCGTTTCCAAACAACAAATCCAGGTTTGACATCATCGATTCAAACACGTCTTCACAATAAATTCAAAGCATTTGTTGCTTCAATTTAAAAGACAGAAACCTACACAAAAACTCCGATTGCAAATACGCAAAGCATCTTAGCAACTCTGCACAAAAGCATCTGCATTTATATGTCACAGTCTTTATTGCCTGTGTGCAGGGGTGTGGTTTATGCATTGCCATATCGACTTGCACACATCATGGGGAATGTCGATGGCATTCATAGTGAAGAATGGGAAGGGACAAGATGAAGTGTTGCCGCCCCCTCCTGATGATTTTCCTCCATGCTAAGTAAAAGTTGGACCTAAGGCATTTCTCCAGGTTGTTTCAAACAGAGTGGATCGTTCTATTCAACTTTATAGAGCAAGCTCCATTGCAAATTATTAGCTTTTGTTTTGTCATTAAATTATTGGATTGCCATTAGTATTTACACTTATCATTCATTACAATAAGTCACATCCATGAGAAGCCCTTGGAGGGCCATGTAAATAGGTTCGACCATCATCCACTTATTTGAACATGAAATCAGTAGGAAAAAATGTTAAGGAGACCAAGACCAATTACTTCATTCAATTGTAGTCTCTTCAAATAAATATTTTTATGATTTTTATCCATAAGAATGTAAGTTATAAGTTCCATATTTTTATGTTCCAAGCGAAAAATTACTAGTACAAGACACAATGCTTTGGTTAAGATTACAAGTTGGAAAGTGTGCATTATAATGTTGTGGAAAATGTGTGCATTCCTAAACGTCCACTAAGTTATATGTGACGTTCCCTCAATAATCCTTACCACCAATAATATTATAAGTACCACCTGGGATTTGTTTAGTATGTTTTTTTAAAGAAAAGAACGTGTTTTTCGAATTTAGAATGCTTGTGGATGTTCAAAACGCAAAAATGTGTTTTAAATAATTGGCCAACATACACCGGTTGATTGGCTAAACGCCGCTCAGTGTATCACAACACCGGTCGGTATTTGACTAAATATACCGCATGGGGTAGTAAAACATTGCTCGATGAAAAAAATACCGATCGGTATCATATACATGGATGGGTAAATACTTACACCGAGCGGTGTATTGGGATTATACCAGGTGGTGTAGTGATACACCGATCGGTGTGCATCGACCAAACACACGGCCTACATGTGTTGGCCAAGAAACACCAACCGATGTGGCGACATACCAGCTGGTGTGTTGAGTTGGGCCTATAAAGGGCAAGCTCCGCGGCATTTTTTTCACCTTTGACTGAAATTGACCACTATTTTTCGTTGTTTCCTGCATTCCTACTATTTTCCATTGCTTTCCGCCTTCTCCTTCAGGCTTTTGGTAAGCTTCTAGCCTTACTTTTGTTTTCAATTAGGGCCGAGTCATGGCTCACTTTGGTCAGCCAGATTCACCTCGCCTGAGCTAAGAGAAAAGAGAGAGAGGAATATGTAATGTGTTTATGCTTGCTTGCTTTTGTGTGTGTGCTTGCATGACGTGTATCACTTGGGATCAGATGATGATTCGCTTCGGTCGGTTGGATTCATCTCGCCTCGACTGACATTCCAGTAGTATCATGATTAAGGCTGGGTGATTGTAAACTCCACTTGTGCCAAATAAAGCCTCAAGAACGAATGACAATGGACTTGTTGCTAACTAAACTTCATGCACACAATGTTGATGAAAATGATGCAATGCGTCCAATGGACGATATGGAAACTTATCTATAAAATTGTAATTTTGACATGTCATCATATTTCAATTTACAAGTCTTGTACTTTTTTAATATTCCGAAATCATATTTTGCACTGTTTTGAAATGGATGTTGGATAACATCATTGGTTGTTTAGGGTTTATGTTTTGATATTTCTAGGAAACAGTCTTCTACAACTGCATGAGAAGCAAATGCTTGAATGTATGTATGTCTCATGTCTTGAACTCGTATCTTTGCTATTATGTTTAGGCTTTAGCATTTCATTAAAACAATGGCATCATCATCAAGAACACGCTCTCGACCATCCACATAGGTCAAGTACCAAGCCCAAGACAAAGGCACATGCTATAGTGAAGCGATGAAGTTCATGATTGATGTGGCTGATGCCACCATGCAACTGCCCAAGAAAGAGCAAACAAAGGCAATTAACACCATATTAGAGAATTGGGAAAATCCTGATAATTTGGGAACTTTTGAGGGGTTGTAATTATGTAACATTCAATGTTTTTCATTGATTTTTCCCATAGATTTGGTAGTCCATCCAAATCTCGCAAATGTGCATGGTTTGCATCAACATAAATAAAATGTCAAATGTTGAGGTTTCGACCAATGCATGGTATTTTTTGAGGGGTTGCAATTACAATGCATTGAGTGCACTCCATTGACTTTCTCCCTAGATTTGGTCGTGCATATGAAACTCACAATTTGGAGTGTGCCTGTTCTGCATTAGCCGAGGAAAACACATCATATGTTTGAGTTTAACGAAGCATTTTTTGCCTCTTCTCGAAAAAAGGTGGTGTTCAAAAACACCATCTTAGTTTAGTTGGAGAAAAAGTAAGAATGCAACACTAGTCCTTGATATTTTGTCGAGTGTGTAGAACTTACAACCACAAAGCAATGGTCTGCAAAAAAAAAGATAAAGAAAAAAGATCAATGCCATACCTTCCAAATATTTGTCAGTATTCAATTAAATTATCATTGTGCAAGGAAAAAAAAGTCATGCTTTTCAAGTACCTTCACTCCATTGTGGAGTCAGCATCAGAGTCGGAATCTATTCTATGAGACAAACTGGATAAAGCTTGCTTGCGTGCAATGGTTGGTATCTTCACCCTGATGGGGAGGTTGCTGCTCTTCGAGGAAACCTTCTTTGAGAGGTTACCTTTTGGAACCCATGACCATACAATAGCATCAACAGATTCCCAACGTGGAGGATCACCTTTATTGCACATCCAAATCTTGTTCCAACAATCTGCATACACCTCCTCAATTTGTGCATTGTGTCTTTTGCATACGGGTGCCCAATATTGCATGAAAACCTTCTTGAAATTTTTAGATTTATTATCCTTCTGTACTTCAGTTTGAGCAATGCCTAGCCAAATTGGGTAAATTTTTTCTGCTGGTCGAACCAAAAGAAAGTGTCCTTTTTGTACATCAACCATTGGATCAAATGATTGTTTTGGCTTTTTCCTTTGAGGTCCACAGTAGTGATCATTCAACTCTTCAATTCCTTGAAACTCATCGTTTTCATTATCTACTTGCACACAATCAATATGTTGCGTCTTTGGCCAAAATCTCTCGTACATGCCCTCTACACTATTGTTTGGTTTATCAAGCTCGTCAATCATGTTCTTCTAGTACTTCACTACCGGCTTGTAAAACTTTGTGAAAGATGCTTCTGGACCTTGCAGGTGCACCCATTTTTCCCAAAAGCATACATACTCCTTGATACCAAGTATCACATCTAAGTGATCCTTCACATACTTAAACATGGTTACACAAGGTGGCTCTCCACTTGGTAGCATTGGATGACCAATTGGATGTCTCTTCCACAACTCAATGCCACCTTCACTTGGTTGCCAATCTAATGATCATGGATGCACTTTATGTTGCATGATAGGAACTTCATTTTGCATAAAGAACCGAAATTGGAGAGGCTTTGAGTGTCCCACTAAAGCATCTTACCCATCGCATAGGCATCCATCAACATAGCTCTTGAAATCAGGGACTTCCATTACCAAAAATGGCATTGGAGAAGACTCCTCACATTGTCCAAAAGTATCCACGAGATGTGCAAATGTCAATGTTTGGCTAGTTCTTAACCTCTCTAAAAACCTGCTAAACATTGCATCAATATCCTCATGTGTATGCCCAACCATTGACTTGAAAATCCCTCGAGCAACAAGTAATGATAGGTATGCAAACAAGTACCTATTCTTGTTTTCAGAATCACAATTATCCAACTACAACAATAGGTGTTCGGGTAGTTTCTTATAAGGATTTTCTTGATGGGAACTTCCAAGTCCAAGGTCTTTGAATGTTCCACCCACTGTTCCAAGATGAAGTTGTTGCTTGTCATTAGAAACATAGTGAGAATCCAATGCTTCTCTTGAGGTTAGTGCGTTTAGCAGAGCATTGTCAAACCTTGGCATCCCATCATGTACCAAATCTCCAAGTGCATGGTTATCAAATCTTTCAAGATTTCTCAAACACAAAGCCAATGAACCAATTGTGAAGTTAGGATCCGACGACCATAAGGATAAAGAAAAGTGACCATAATGTCCTTAACCATGTCCATGTGTTATCATGCCAGTCAAAGCCACTGGGAGCTGAAAGGATTTGTCTGTGTCCTTTGAACGATTGCGTAATCTAGGGATGGCTGTCTTCTTTTGGTCCATCTTATCATGGATAATGCACAAGTATGTCTGAGGATACATTTCAGAAAATCTGCACCGTGTAGTACACATTTCTACAATTTTTTGTTGTAACATGTGCTTTCTTCTATCTTCCATCAACTTATTACGTTCATTTTGGCATTTTGTCGCTGCAAGCTGAGCCTTGATTGCACTACATAAACCACACTTAGAGAATTCACTTGTTTTTGACAAAGTTACATGCTTGAATTTAGAGTTCCATATGTGGTTGAACGTGGAAGTTGACATCTCCTTACAACCCAAACTATGCTTTAACTGCATGTTAACCTCATAGAGAAAATCAACCTGCTTGTATATATCCGGTATCACCAACTGTGTTTCCCTTGATCCATCCTGAAGTGTTCTACTTTTGTGTGGCATACGCTCAGAATTGTTATCCACAAAATCTTGGATTATGGCTCTACCCAGTTCTGTGTGATCCCAACCTCTCCGCACAATTCCTTTATTACCATGCATGCACCTTCGTATACCAATTTCAAATTGCTCCCTACATCGATAAAATGTTGTTTTTGGAATACCATGCATTTCATACCATGCTCTACAACAAACTTGAATACCATTCAATGAAAAGACATATTTGAACTGCCCATTGTCATCTTTTTCACAAGCAACCCCAAGAGTGTCATATACATAATTGGTGTGAGCCTCCAAACTTTGGCCCCAATTATTCTTTATGCGTAATTTGGATATCATTTGATGATCGGAAAATTGAC
Organism: Dipteris shenzhenensis; assembly: GCF_047967505.1. Taxonomy (NCBI): domain Eukaryota; kingdom Viridiplantae; phylum Streptophyta; class Polypodiopsida; order Gleicheniales; family Dipteridaceae; genus Dipteris; species Dipteris shenzhenensis. The sequence goes on along the minus strand of NC_141602.1, from coordinate 6,943,947 downwards.
AACAATTTTGTTTACAACAATCAATCATAGATACTTTTGTGATTGCATCCCTTGTGAGTCTAGATGATGCTAATGGCATGCCATGTTTTTTAGCTTTCTGCTTTATCATGCAGTAACGCCTCTTTTTTGTGGATTTTTCCATTGGGTCCTCATCTTCCATGTGCTTTTTCCTAGAACCACTTGGAAAATTCATGGTGTCATCGATTCTTAATGAAGTTCCATCTAAAAAGGTTATTTGTGCAATGGGCCATTTTATTAAGTGGATGGTATCGATGCCTGATACATCACTATGATACTTTTCAATTCCCACACCTAGATTACCTTCACCAAGCATCTCAAAATTTATAGGTTCAAATGGGTAGACATACAAAACAACACCCTCTACAATGCTCTTGGTTTTCTATTCATCCCATATTAAAACTTTATTGTCCTTCCATGATTCTCGAATGGAAAACTCATCATATTCACATAGAGGTTCAACATCAATGGTATCTGATGTTATATCATTCATTGGTACAATAGCTCCATTGACATTGTCCACAAAACTCATTGATCGTGCTTTCCAACGAACAACACTACCCAAAGCCTCATAGACTAAGAATGCATCCATTGTAGGAAATGGAAGAAGTGCACTTTCATCCATACAAATATCGATCGCCACCGATACATTGTTTTCTCCCAAGGGCACACCTTGGCACATGTCATCATGTGATGTAGAGAATATTGTCCCAATGGCAACAATCTTTCCACTGACAAGCAAGTTGACTTTAACTCCCACTTTCAATGTGGCACCTGCATAGTACATATTATTTGTTATAGTTTAATATTGATATCTGATGGTGTGACTTAGGATGAAAATGCTTTACAAGATTTCATTGCAAGACCAAATCTTCCTAAACCTTGGTGCTTTAAATTTTAGGTAGCAAAATTTGGCTACATGGCCAAATCTTCACAGACCATGGTGCTTTGAAAGGGAGATAGCAAGATTTGTCCACACAACCAAATCTCTTGAGACGCTGGTGCTTTTAAGAAACCATCAAGATTTATCCACACATCCAAATCTACTTAGACCTTGGTGCTTTGAAAGAAGCCAAATCTCCACATACCCTGATGCTTTGAAAGAAGCCCACAAGATTTGGCCACATGGTCAAATCTCCAGAGAACCTCGTGCTTTGAAAGGAGCCAACAAGATTTGGCCACATGGCCAAATCTCCTAAGACACTACTGCTTTGAAAGAAGCAATAAGATTTGAAAGAAGCAATAAGATTTGCTCAGACCTTGGTGCTTTCAAAGAAGCTAGCAAGATTTGGATGCACGGCCAAATCCTTCAAGACCTTGGTGACTTCTTTCAAAGCACTGAGAAGATTTGGTTGTGGCGTCCTTTCAAACTTGGGGAGATTTGGTCGTGTGGCCAAATCTTGTAGGCTTCTTTCAAAGCACTAGGGTATGGGGAGTTTTGGCCGTGCAACCTCCTCTTGCATGCTTCTTTCAAATCATCAGGTTCTGGGAGATTTGGCCGTGTGGCCAAATCTTTTAAAGCATTAGGGTTTGGGAAGATTTTGCCATGCTGCGAAATGTTGCTAGCTTCTTTCAAATCAATGGGAAGATTTGGCCACATGGCCAAATCTTCAAACGTTAAATCTAAAAATTGAAAATTCAGATTTTAAAATTTAAAATTTAAAGTTCAAAATTCAAATTTCAAAATTGAAATTAAAAATTCAAATTTCAAGTTTCAAGTTTCAAATTTTGAAATTCAAATCTAGAGATCCTACTTTCAAAAAAATCGTACATGCTTTTCATGATTCATGCTATTACACTTTAAAATCATACTATTACTTTAAAAGCAAACCAGAAAATCTAAAACTATTAAAAAAACAAAACTTTAAAAGGCAAAGCTAAACAAACCTTTTAAACCAAGCATAAAAAGTAAACCTATGAGAAGGAATTAAATTCATCTTCATGGAGGATCAAGTGCTAGGCTCACCTTGTTCTCTCCCTTTCTAGATCTCAAATGTGTAACTGGGGTTGTTTCAGAGCCTAAGGACAATGTCTTAGATGGGGCAGTTCTTGGAAAACACTCCTCCACCCTTGGTTAGCTAATTGCAAGCAAAAAAGTTCAAAACTATGTCAAAATAAGAGGTCCCGGGAGGCTCACCATCCCAGATTTGTCCTAACAGTGTGCACTTAACTATGTAAGTTTTAAAATTCCATTACCAATGAAACTCTCCATAGATTCCACACTCAATAGTGGAATTAGAAAGAGGTCTTTTTTTCTTTTTTTTTTGGGCTCTACATGCTTTTGGGGAGATTACTCCTTCCCCCAAAAGTATGCTTTTTTTGGGGACCTCTTCCCTCCCAAAAAATGGAAGCTGCTGTGGGCAGCGGAAGCCGGCCGGGCCACCGCTCCTCCTCCTTCTCATGGGACCTCCTCTCCGTCCCTCCGACGGAAGCTCTAGTCGAAGCCGAAAGGATCGCCACCGCTCCTCCTCCTTCTTCTCACGAGACCTCTTCTCCCTTGCTCATGCTCTGCTGTCCTCACGGTATTCCTCTCCGTCCCACCAACGGCTCGCTCTCTTCTCTCCGTGCTTCTCCCCTTTGGCTCCTCTTCCGTTTGCCAGCAAGAAAGACAACTCCTACAATTGCTATAGCTACTCTCTCTATAGCTCCTACAATTGCTTGAAATCCTAAGAGCATAAGCTCACGAACAACAATGGCTACTCAATCATCCAAGCAAGAAAACGAAAAAAATCAAAAGTGTACCTAATTCTTGCATCTTCTCCATTTTTTCCATTTTGAAACACCACGATTTGAAAGAAAGAGTCTTGTAAAAGTAGGAATCTCGAAGTGTGATTTGAAACTAGGGTCTTTATTATATGATTTGACTTTCAAATCTTGAAATTTGAAATTTGATTTTTGTATCTAAGATTCAAATTTCAAATCTGAAATTTTCAAAATTCAAAATTTTGAATTTCAATTTTAAATTTTGAATCTAAAATTTTGAATTTTGAATTTTGAAATTTTCAGATTTGAAATTTGAATCTTAAGATTTGAATTTTGAATTTTAAATGGGGAGATTTGGCCATGCGGCCAAATCTTCTTGGCTTCTTTTAAAACATACAAGATTTGGCCATACAGCCAAATCTTCCTAGACCTTGGTGATTTGAAAGAAGCTATAAATACTTGGCATCACAACTAAATCTTCCTAAACCTTGCTGCTTTGAAAAGATTTGTCCACATAGCCAAATCTTCTTAGACACTCGTGATTGGAAAGAAGATGGCAAGATTTGGCCGCATGGCCAAATCTCCCTAGACCCTCGTGATTAGAAAGAAGCTAGCAAGATTTGGCCGCACGGCCAAATCTCCTTAGACCTAAGTGATTTAAAAGAAGTTAGAAAGATTTGACATCACAACCAAATCTCCTCAAATACTGCTGCTTTGAAAAGATTTGGCCGCATGGCCAAATCTCCCTAGACCCTCATGATTAGAAAGAAGCTAGCAAGATTTGGCCACACGGCCAAATCTCCTTAGACCCAAGTGATTTTTAAGAAGCTATAAAGATTTGACATCACAACCAAATCTCCTCAAATACTACTACTTTGAAAAGATTTGGCCACATGGCCAAATCTCCCTAGACCCTGGTGATTAGAAAGAAGCTAGCAAGATTTGGCCACACGGCCAAATCTCCTTAGACCCAAGTGATTTTTAAGAAGCTAGAAAGATTTGACATCACAACCAAATCTCCTCAAATACTGCTACTTTGAAAAGATTTGGCTGCATGGCCAAATCTCCCTAGACCCTCGTGATTAGAAAGAAGCTAGCAAGATTTGGCCACACGGCCAAATCTCCTTAGACCCAAGCGATTTTTAAGAAGCTAGAAAGATTTGACATCACAACCAAATCTCCTCAAATACTGCTACTTTGAAAAGATTTGGCCGCATGGCCAAATCTCCCTAGACCCTCGTGATTAGAAAGAATCTAGCAAGATTTGGCCACACGGCCAAATCTCCTTAGACCCAAGTGATTTTTAAGAAGCTAGAAAGATTTGACATCACAACCAAATCTCCCCAAATACTGCTGCTTTGAAAAGATTTGGCTGCACAGCCAAATCTCCCCAAACCTTAGTGCTTTGAAATGATTTGGCTGCATGGCCAAATCTCCCCAAACCCTAGTGCTTTGAAAAGATTTGGCTACACGGCCAAATCTCCACAGACCCTCGTGAATAGAAAGAAGCTAGCAAGATTTGATCGCATGCAAATCTCCCCAAACCCTAGTGCTTTGAAAAGATTTGGCCGCACAGCCAAATCTCCATAGACCCTCGTGATTAGAAAGAAGCTATCAAGATTTGGCCACACGACCAAATCTCCCTAAACCCAAGTGATTTAAAAGAAGCTTCAAAGATTTGACCGATTTGAAAGAAGCTAGCAAGATTTGGTTGCACGGCCAAATCTCTCCAGATCCTAGTGCTTTGAAAGAAGCCCACAAGATCTAGCCACAAGGCCAAATCTCCCCAAACTTTGGTGCTTTGAAAGAAGGCCATATGATATGGCCACACATCCAAACCTCCCCTTCTAGTGCTTTAAAAGAAGCCCATAAGATTTGGCCGCACGACCAAATCTCCCTAGTACAACCAAATCTCCCTAGAATCTAGTGCTTTCTCAAATCTACTAATATGTCTAGTGTCAATTCTGAATTCTATTTCAGATATGTTTATCGATAATGTGTTTTTTCTAACATTAGAGATTATAAAGATGATACTTTGTATATTGCTTGGGTTTTTTACAGGAAAGACACAAATGTAAAGAAGGTTGAGAAAGTTGTAAGTGGATTTGGAGAAAAAAGCATACCTTGGTACTTTGACATATATAGTATTGAGGGAGCACAGTTGACACGAGTTCACTTATTTGTTTTGTTACCTAATAAAAGTGCATACACTTCTGTTGGATCAGTACATCAAATCACAGAAGATGTGGTTGGAAAAGAGGGAGATATTGGATTGTTGATCATTATAAATCAAAATAAGAAATTCCTCTTGGATCCCAGTGATTATGAAGCATCTCGTATGAAGTCTGATGTAGATGACAATATGCACTCAAGAGGCTAGATAAGTGTTGAATCAATTGATGGAAATGAAATTCACACGGTGACAACAATCATTGAATCATATCGCAAAGTTTCAGCAACATTAAAGAAGCGTAAGAGTGGGGAAGATAGTGGAGAAGGAACAAATAAAGGAAAGTCGACTATGGTTCAAGCACCAGGTGGTAGCGGAGAAGGGGCAAAGAAAGGAAAGCTAACTATAATTGATGTACCACAAGAAGTAACACCTCCAGAGGGTATGCTAGCAGTTGTGGAAAGAAGCAGTGGTAGTGAATTGGAGCCAAGTGGAAATGTCATAGGAAAAAAAGGGCAAAAGAGACCATCAGGCTTGGTGGAGTATGAAAAATACTACCCATTCAGATTGCATGCAACATTTCCAATTCCAGTTGCAAGATGTCAAAAATCTCCTCCAAGCTATGTATATAGAGGGTTGCACAAAGAGCATGTGGAGAAGCTTGCTGCAGACTTCGATTATAACTCTAGGCCTCCTGCTGCTGTAGCAGATTTAATGCCTTTCAATCCTGAAACAAAGCAGCCCCTAGAAAGGGTAGATAAAAAGGATTTAACCAAGTGCCACTACTGGATACTATCTAGACAACATTCAATATATGCTGCTAAAATATTCACATCTAATGATGATAACAGCATGGCCCAAAGAAAGAACTACTACCACACCCGCCAGGCGAGGATTGTAGTCAATTGTCCCGCATGCTTTTGTGTGGAGATATCAAAGATGGCAAACCTGGAGTCTCAAAATATCTTGAGACAATCTCCATACATTGATATACTTAAGCAGGTGAGGGGACAATGGATTCTCTTTAATAGACCCAAGAAAGTACAGCAAGGGCTTTCAAAAGGACATCTAGATCATGAGAATTGGGATGTAAGTACAAATTTTAATTATGAATCATTTTTTACAAGTCTGTTTTCTTAATTATTGCATTCTAATGGATTCATATATTTTGCAGGCTTTCATTGACACTAGCAAGGTAACATTGGGCAATAGCTTTGCCACGAAGGATGTACATATGATAATCACAAGCGATGCCATTTATGATGGCTGGATCTCCATCCTTGAGGATTACATTGCAGGCAAATATTCACAAGATGGAAAATGCCGTAGGCAACCCACAGTCTCAATGTTTAGATGCTTGCGTGGATTGAGTGAAGATCAAATTGGTCAAATTCAAAATGACATTAAGGAAGGTAGAGTAATCATAGCTAAAACAAAGACTGATGCCATGATTCTTGATATTGAAGGACGAGCTATGCAGATCAAGAGAGATGCTGCACTACAAGAAGAAATTTATATGTTTATATCGGCAGAACGACCTTCTTTAATTTTAAAAAATTGGGATGAGTGTAGATTACATTTTAAAATTACTCCAGAATTGTATCATCGGATTCGTGGTTGCTCTGACTCATGGTTAAAATTGAAGCTTCAACAGAGCAAGGAAACTCCACCATTGCCTGATGCTGCAAAGGGGTATCTAAGGTGGATTATGGGACAAAGTGAAGGTGCAAGTCATGGACCGAATTCCACCCGGCCTTGGAGGTTCTACACAGTCGGTTTAAACATGGAGGGAATGGAATTTATACATAATGTGTACCAAGAGCCAATGGCAATGTATGTAATGTATGGACCAAGCAGAAGTAGAAATTGGAACGAGGATCGCTTTGAGTGTTTGTTGAACTTCTCCCCCAGTGCAATTCCTTCTTGTGGTGTTCTTGACCATGAATCATGTATCATGTTTGAAGAATGCATTAAATAAGACATGAGGACAATATAAAATACACTTTGGTTGCCTTAATTTTGAAACTGTAGATATATTTGTCATTGGATCTATGGATGGCTTAATTGCCTGTGTACTGGTAAGCAAGGAAAAGCATTTCAACGATATTGAGTGCTATACCAATGCACAATGTAAGCCATCAATATATGTTGCAGATGAAAAATATGAAAAATCAAGTGGTGTAGAAGAATCAGGTGACGAGGATGATGATGATGAGGATGATGATGATGAATTTGAAATTGAATTGTCCTTGAAAACAAAACGTTCAAGTATCATGAAAGACATGATCATGCGTTTCTGTCGAGAAGATGAGTATGTATTGAACTTGTTCTCTGAGGGGCTTGCTGCAATAGAGTCTCTTTCTTGTAAGAGGCGTGTTGTTTCAGTTGTTGAGACTTATGAGGAGTTGGCAAAGGTTGAAAGTATATGTTGCACGTATGCTTACAGTAATCATGAAATTCGACAATGGGCTGGCTTGCAACAAGAACCAATATTGGCAATAGAGGGGGTACCAAAAGAACATGATACAATTGAAGGTGGAGGGGATAAAGAAATTGATACCATACCAAGACAAAAAGAGCTTCAACCCTTCAATGAAGAGCAGCGTGAGCATTTACAAAAACACGCTTCAAAGTTTTGGGAAACAGAAGAGGAAGCAACAGGTCCTTGAAATTGTCCTTTTATACGGTGTTCGTGTTTTCCATATGTTATCTTGCTATATTCTCCATATGATGTATTAATTTCGTTCCAAAGATCTTTTAATATTACTTGGAAATTTCTTCTATCTCATTGCCATAATTCAAACATTCATATGTATTATTGAATATGTTTAATTTTCTGTATTTCATGAAAAGATGTGTTTGCATGTTGTAATACCTTCGGATTGTGATACACATCCAAATTTATTTATGAGTTCATAAATGTTAAAAAGTGTGTTGAGTCTTGATCGTGATGAATGAATTAGTGTAAATTGTTGTTTCTATCCTTATTCACTTCATATGAATGCTCAAATATGTTTTGGCCACTTGGCCAAATCTTTTTTTAGTGGGAACACTCGGGAAATGCTAGATAATGTTGGACTCCACTCTATCTATTACACAAAGGTTTTTGGCATTGTAAGGATATATAGTTTTGGGGATTAAAATAACTTGAAAGGGTATAGATTCAACAACTTTAGGGGGTATACTAAGCATATGAACATGAATGCTTTCTTTTTTTTAGTAATCCAATTTTGTTTTGAAAAAGAAAAACATGAATGCTTTCACACAAACAAATTGCATTGAGAGCACACAACCTAAAGTTTGAAAATTTAGTTTTCCATCTCAATCTTCAGTTTGTTTCTACTTATGAATTTCATTTCCTTGTTTATCAACAGATCTTGGCCATCTCAATTTCACATCGCTAGAAGCATTGCCTGTACATGTGACACCTGATCCAATGATTCGTTATGTGCCTAATTTGAACATTAGCATGCAAGTTCCAAGCTCAACATGGTTGATTGAAAACGTTGAGGATGCAATGTCTGGAGTTAATGTTCCATTGACAAATGTGGATGCAAGCTTAGAAGGTAAAGGAGAAGATGCAATGTCATTGTATGAAGCCATGGTGTAGGAAGAAATCTTAGAAGGTAAAGGAGAAGACATAATGTCACCCTCAAAAATAATGTCAAAAGAGGTGATAACAAATATAAGACTAGCAGTGATAATAGATTTGAAGGGGTTATTGCTTGAGCATTATTTTTCGAAGTCAAACAAACATATGAGCTTGCACAATGGGAAGCATTGGCTTGTTCTCCGTCCTGGGTGTTTAGAGTTTCTACAATGGTTGCTCAATCACTGCCATGTTGGCATTTGGTCCACTGGAGGAGAAAAGGGCACGGTGCAACACATGCTGGACACTTTGGAGCATCATGTTAACAGAAAGTTACATTTCTTCATGGTTTGGGGTGCGATGGCATGCCACAAACATACAAAGAGTAGAATCATTCGACCAAATAGGATGAATGTGGAAGCGGAGTTTAAACCATTAATGAGAGTGTGGTGTTATTTTAAAGAGGAATGCAAACCAGCAAGAACAGTGTTCATTGATGTTTCACCTTACACGGGTTGTGTTAATCCAGCAGAAAATTGCATTTTTCCTACAAAATTTGATATAGATTGTGGTGATTCTAGTTTGCTTCATGAGTTATTACCATACCTACAGATGCTAGATGATGCTGTAGATGTGCGTAGTGCCATCTCTTCTAATAGATTTGGTCAAGCTCCGATTGTCGAAGGGCATGATATGTTCTATTATTTTCAACCAGTGATCCTTGAATTCAAAGAAAAAAACAAAGAAGTGCTCGAAAGGATGAATGTTGAATCTCATATGTCTACTCGTAGTTCAAAAAAAGACACAGAGAAAGGTATTACTTCACCTGTAACCAAAACTAGAGTGAGAGGGACTTGTTCGACTACAAGAAGTATGGTGCATGCTCAACATGTTACATTGAATGAAGAGGAAGAATGCATGCTAGGAAAAATTGCCAAAATGGGGCCATTGAAAGATAGTGAGGCTAAACGCTTTGCTATGGTTCTTGGATGCAAGGAAAGGGGAATCACTGCCGATGCTGCAAGGGAATTCTTAGCCAACTTGATTTGATTTTATTGCATAGACAACCCTTAGTGAATCTGAGTGATCTTGTTAATTAGAGTTGCAGACACAAATGCTCAGCTAAAACATTTGTACCTACATTTTGAATTATATTTGGACACTATTTGGTTAGATTCGATTTGCAAAACATTATGTTTCAATTTGTTTTGTGAAAGAATTAATAGACATTGAGTTAGTACCTTGTCCAAAAATTGCTCTGTGCTTTGTGATGTGAGTTTGTATTCCTCCACTAAAAGAATGATTCTTTGATTTTAAACATATGATAGGTGTTGCAGATTGTCCTGAAAAGTTGAAGAGCTATCTTATTACAAAATTTGATCCTGCATCCAATGGTGTATGGAAACATGAATTGCCCATACCCATTGAGCACGTGTTCGAAATGAATGGCATCCATTATGAAGTAAAGAAATCAACAATACCTGGGGCAGGATATGGTCTTTTTGTACATACGAGCATCAAGAAGAAACAAGATTTGATGGTATATAATGGTCCAAAGTATGATTATAATACTTGGAGATCTCTCCTCAAGTTTTTCCCAAGGATGAAGACTTATGTTATGTTTGAAGATCCATTCATTGAGCCATTGACAGATGTGAAATGTATTGTGGGAGATGTATTGTATGGAAACATTGCTGGATATATAAATAGCTCAATGTATTATAAAGAAAGAACAAATGTTATATTTGTATACATCCCTAAACTACCACCTTGGGCTCAAAAGTCACAAGGAGATTTGAGTGCCCATGCCTACATTACTATGCAAACCATAAAGGATATCTCCTTCGGAGATGAGTTACTTTGTGAGTATGAATACTAGTATGGAATTGTTAATGATTATGTTAAACGATGTGGTGCAAAATTGGCTATGTGTCAATGGTTTTGATTATATTTAGCACAAGAAAGCATTTTTAAAAAAGGTTTTTATCAAGACCACGTCTCTGAGTTTCACGAGCTCTATTGTGATGGAGAGTTTCACGAGCTCTATTGTGATGGAACGGTGTTTTTGAACACCACATTTATATGATGGATGTCAAAGCTCTACCATAATCCTATTGCTGCATATGTCAATACTGCAATTTATCAACATAGAAACCTATGCATTTGGCATTAATTTGATACATCTAATATACCAAATAAAAATTGACAGTTGTTGCAAGTTTAATTTTATTTTTGAGCACCACATTTATATGATGGATGTCAAAGATCTATAACAATCCTATTGCATATACCAATAATACTACAATTTAATTTACTCCAATGAATCTTCCTAACGCAACATCTATAAATTGGCTTTTGTTTGTGGTTTTGATGCATATGAAACAACAAACATCTTTCTTTCACTAGCAAATCAACAAATGTTTTGGCCATGGATCCATGTTCACATCTATTAAGGCCTTTTGCCATAGCAACATATGGAAGCTTGTTGCTTGGGTTGTAGGAATTGGGAAAGTATTGTGCATGGTCTAGTCTCCCCCAACATAATTGAAACTTGGGTTCTCAATAGAGCTAATGTTTCAATAAAAAACATCAAATTTTACTTTTGAAGTGACTATATTTTATTTCGTGGGAATTGGGATTTTCCCAAATTCTCTAATATAGTGTTAATTGCCATTGCCAGTCCTTTCCACAACCCTAATGGCATGAAGTGGTCATCTGTAAAGGCCCTCGTCTTAAATGATGATTCAGTTAGTATATGGGATTCGAGCATAGTTGCCGTAGGACACGGACGGTGGCCCATTTCACGGTGTTATAACCAAGCCATGAAAGAGAATGTAGCCTACATCTGGGAGATGGTTTTTGCAAAGAAATGTCACTCTGAAATTCCCCAATACTATGCAAAGATGCTATATGCAAAGTTTGTGCTTGGGCGTGAAGTGGACTTTGACTCAATGACTCGAGTACGCAAGGAACCACATCCTCCAAGCGCCAGACCCGTGGTAGCCGAACCTCCACAAAATGTCGGTAGTCCACTGTCAGGTGAATATAATATTTAAATATGTTGAGTATTTACTTTCGGGTTTTTTTGGAGAATTCCAATCCAACATCAATTGATAAGTTTGTATGTGACCTTATTGGACATGTAGCCTCAATGAGGACCTCTATATGAATATCAAAGAGGAAGTTAGAGAGGCAGCATGTGTCGAGCGAGATGTCACGTTTTCTATCGCAACTATATGAGATACAACTATGGAGCATCGACAGGTGCTGCAAGAACTTGAGTGGGTGAAAAGTGACAATGAAAGATTGTATGCATTGTTATCTCAAAGTGGCCAACGGCTTGATATCGACAATGCATACATGAAGATGTCCCTAATAGCAGCCAATTATTCTCAACAGATGTGTGATGCACAAGCTGCCTTGCAACATATCAAAGAAGGGGTCATAGTCTCAGAAATCAGTCGCGATTTTATTGGCCTTGCCGTATGCAAACCATCCACGATACCTGCATAATTACAATTCATCGTGGACAGGCCATGTTGTCCAATCTGCCAACACAACAAGACAAAGCAACTATAGACACGCTTGATAGACGCGTAAAATAGCGGGTGTGTCTATAGGCGCAGTTAGAATAGTGAAAATACGAGCGCATCTAATAGCGCATCTATTTGTGCATCTAATAGCGCATCTATTAGCGCGTCTGCACTGTGAATTAGACGTGGATTTAGAAGCAAAGCAGAGAATACAGAAAGTGAGATTTTGGTGCAAGCTGATAAATGTACATCACTACTTTCCAAACATTGCCCATGATTACCAAGGCACATAATTTTAATAAAAACATCAATGCTTTTTGGCAAACCCACATATACAAAAATTAAGTGAGGTGAGGAGAATGAGACAATATGTAAAATAGTTTGCCAATATCAATGATGGGCTACGGTTCATCAATCTCATCCTCAATGAGATCAACCCTTGTCAAACTATCTACTTCAAAGTCCAAACCAGTGTTGAGATCTACAAATACATTCAGTCCACTACCACTTGTGCTACTCATGTGCTCATCGAAATCAGCATCACCAATGGTAGGCTCATCCTCACGGGCAATGGCCTCAATATCTATATCTCCTATCTCATGATCATCCTCCTCTCTCGTATCACGGTCATCATCACCTCCATGGCCATGATCATCCTCCATATGCTCCATATTAATAAATGTACTATACATCACTTTGGAACGTGGCATAATAGGTATGACATGCCACCACATATTATTATCGACCATTGGTTGATAGACAACCTAATTCAAACACAAATACAATCATGTTATTTTCCTTGCATGGAAGGTATCAAATATTTAAAAGTGAGTATTTTTATATGTGTGTGATATGCATCCCCTCGTCTCTCTCTGCTCTCTTTATTTCGTCAAGTAGCCAATCAACATGACTATCCTTTGGAAGTGCTCTTAGATGCTATGGGTATGGCACATGAGATCCGTGGTGTGTACGAAAGAGGACCCTTTCTCCTTGTCTTCTTGCCTTTGCATCCTCGTATCTTGTCACCCATCTTTTCATCACATCAATATTAAGCATGCAATAAAGGTTGATATTATTAAGCAATCCGTGTCTATTACTTTGCTCCATCCTTTCCCTTGAGGCACAATAGAGGTCATCCTTAGGTCTTCATCATCTCTGCATAGTCATGGGAGAGAGCTATCTACATCAACAAGAAACTCAGAAATATATACAAGTGACTCTTGTACCAACCAACCCTCGACCATGCTACATTTGGGCCTTGCATTTTGTCTCACAAAACCCTTCAAGGTCTTTATGAAGCGCTCGAGGAAGAACAACCATCGTGCATGTACAGTATTGCATATAGCAATCTCATCCACCACATGCACTATAAGATGTAGTTGGCGTGTGAGAATGTAATGTGGAAATGTCTCCTCCACTAAACAAGCCACCTCCACTGACATAACTCGAGCATTCTCAAGTGTGGTGGGATCTATATCCTTTGAGCTCATATACCTAGAAAGAAAAAAGTACACCATATCAGCAATATGAAAACCTTGCATGGAGCATTGACACGCTTCACATTTTATATCCTGTAAAGAACATCACAAGCTTGCCCATCTTGTAAATACAATCCTTCACGTCCTTTGATGCACTACGAGAAATGCTAGTAGGTAGTATGAACTGAACACACAAGGAATGGTTGATTAGTTGCTTCTAATTCACTCACAAATTTGGAAGAAAAAAGATATTATCCACATAAAATACTTGGAGCATCCTTTACCAATCATGAGATTTCAAGCCATATAATTGCTCTACACCTCTTTTCTTGCTCTTTGTGAAGGCCCTCATAAAACACCTCATGCGTCTAGTGGGAGTACGAATTGTAGTGATAGCTCACTTCACCGCCACCATCTCTAGCTTTGATAACCTCCATGGTGCATGAGGTAAAAAGACATGCCCATTTGGCCTCTCTTGTGGCCAAGCTTCATGTATCCTCCCTGTGGTGTGTAGATTCTCCCTTATGCATATGAAATCTCGTGTCCATTCAAATATTTCCAAATGGTAGAGGCCACATTCTTAAAGATATGCATGGGATCAAGCAGGTGATTGATCTTGAGGTGGGACTTATATGGTAGTCGATAAAAGATGGAGTATCTAAACAAAAGATCGTGTTAGCATGCAATCTTTATTTCCATTCAATATAACACACAATAGTTACAAATCCTTATCGACTCATGCCAAGTGATAGAGTCATGGAATTGTCCCAAATTCTCATCCAATCTCCTGCAGTGAGTGATTATGGGGGAAATTCATTCCAAGGGGCCACATATCTAGGATGATCAAGAGGGAGAAATCGATGGTGATTCTCATAAATGACCTTATTCAATGCATCTGCCTGTGAGGTGTAACTATCGAAGGATCACAAATAAGACATGCATGGTAACCCGATGTAGTGAGACCTGAATAATAGAGGCAATTAAGAGTTCAAAGTGGGTTCAGAGTACCACATCAATTGCCTACTCATCATTAAAAGTTCAATGCTTACTTGAACACTTGCCATAGCCTAAGAAGTCATGCAACCTCCACATCAAGACTGCTTTGCAAGTGAAGTCAGTGACAACGAAGGCCTACTCACATCATGCACCTCGATACCTCTCCAAAGTATCTCTAGCTCATCAATCAAAGGCTCCAAATAAATATCAAGATTTTTGACTTTATGTTTTCCTGGAATTAGAAGGGATAACATAACATGTCCTTTCTTAATCGCCATAGAGGATGGAAGATTATAATTCACCAATATCAGTGGCCCATTAGGGGAATTTTGGACTCAAAAAGGACCTCATAAGGAGTGGATTAGCGAAATGGATTAAGAACTAATAAGGTCTATAAAGGGTCCCATCACCCCCATATGAGTCTAAAAAAGTACACCTCCGTAGACTTTGGTGCTCCCAATTTGTGGATAGGCATGAAGAAATAGAAATTACGTATCTTGTGTGTGCATGCCATCCATGAGAGGCTGTGACGAAATTTATGATGCCATTGCCTGTAATTTGACGAAACAGTAAGGATAGAAAAATTGAGCTTAACAGATACCACCAACCCTCTCGTCGAAGTGACCTTCCCTACCTTTCATGCATAGTTGCATATGGCATTCTGAATTAATCTACCTTATAAACAACGTAACGTTGGAAAATTAGACGAAAGGCCTTACCTTAGTCACGAGTATGAACTTATTGGGTTCATTTGTCCTAGTGGAAGCAAAGAGTTTCGAGGTACTCATGCAATTCTGAAAAATGGGGCTGAGGCAGTTATGAGCATTATGGAGTTATAATCGCGCAGGTATGTCCCCCCTTCGAGTTTAAAATCAAATTTTGCTTTGCAATAGTCTGCCCCATCAGTATTTTACACCCAATAATTGGAAACGACGAGAATCCCAAGCAAGCCTGTTGAGCGTATGGCAACATTCAATAAAGGATAATTATATGCATTGACCTATAATTATAATAGCATGAACAGTTTCTTTCAACTTTGAGAAGCTGAAAACAGCCAGGTAGTTATTAATTTAATGTCTTAACGATTGTCACTCAGAGAATGGTCAAGATATCTTCAACATCTTAGAATGTCGGAAGACCTGGGTCAAAAGCATGTATGATCACGTATTCTCTTGCATCGAACGCTCAAGGACATGGTGCATATTGCCAGTGGTTTAGCTCCTTGCAAAGAGCTGACATGCAATTCAGTCTCAAGCTCTTGCCCATTCCAAAATCTCTGCAATGTTCGATGAGTTCACAAGATAGCTTAATTGTAAACAAGCAACCTGTCAGCCAAGTCCTGGGCCAAAAGGGTTTCTGGCAAGATACCTGCCCCACAAAAAGGAGATTTAAATTCAAGCTTTGAAAATCAGTACTGGTTTGACACCTGGAAACAAGCAATCTCAGCATAGAGATTTGTTTCAATTGATTGAAAGGAAGAGATTGTCAGAAACCAGTACTGATGTGGTGAAAACCACATCAGTACTGGTTTGACACCTGGAAACAAGCAATCTCAGCATAGAGATTTGTTTCAATTGATTGAAAGGAAGAGATTGTCAGAAACCATATATTTTTCATTCAAGAACCATGTACTCTGGATTGACAAGCAATGTCAGCATAAAGATTGTATTCACTTGATGGAAAGGAATGGACTATCAGAATACGCACATGTTTTAGAAAAAGAGGTGACTAGAGATTAAAGCCAGCTAAAATGTCCCAACAATTCATTGCAACATCATATGCTGCCTGTAATCTTCAGTTCGAGCAGGTGTTAAACGAGTGAACTAAAACTCAGCTGTGGAGAACGTTTTTGCGTCACTTGCTTGCCATACTGAAGTCTGAATGAAACCAAAAGCTCTTCAACCTGAAACCATAAAGTTACTCTCAAAAAGGCAGATGGCCCACAAGCTCTTTCTCTGTTTTGCAATGTCCATCAGACAATAAAGCTAGAATTACAGGTGATAGAAAGACAAAACACAAGTAGGGCTTGCAGGAATAAAATTTCCTTTCAAGATGCTTCATCCATTTTCTGAAATTGACCTAACATACCTATATTCAACTTAAACACTGGCCGTACCTAAACACTGACATATTCATCCAATGCTTGACATCAGTAAATAAGATATTGTCATAGCAATCGCGCTGTACCTTCATCCAAAGGACCCCTGGATTTTGGGCAAGTGATCTGCTTTAGAGGCTCCCCATATGGTATTTTCTTGCACCCATTGCTCAACACAGGTTGAAAAATTGCCATGGTAGAATTTCAGCAGTAGCTTAACCAGGCAGGGTGCAGAGACTCATACCCCAATGTGTGACTGCTGCTATGCACTGTGTTGACAAATCAGCAGCATCAATAGGCACAGCTGCAAGAGACGCCATGACAGCACCCTTACCCTCAAAATCCAAAGGGCACAGACAGGTAAGCATTTTCATTTGAAAAAATACATTGATAAGGGTAGAGTTTAAAGGACAATGTTGTAGGACAGCTTTCCATTGGTGACGCAGTCTATGAGGGGATGAGGAAAGGTTCATGCAGATCTTGCTCATATAGGATAGAATACCTTCAGCATTTCTGACAGCAATTAACACCGGGATTCGGACGATTCACTTTCACAAATAGTTGATTGTTTTCCTCCACAACCGAGGTATCCCATGTCCTTCTCCCCTTCAAGAGGCATAAAACTTAAGAATCAAAATTCCAGGTGTCCTTGTCTGACCCTGTATTTGATAGAAATCTAACCCCCTCTTACGATATAAATAGGTTCCTTGCAGGCACCAAGTTAACTTCCCACCTAAAAGCAGGCAGAAAATTATAATAAGGTAAAACCATTGTGATGCATGCTGTTTGACAAACAACAAATCTCAGAATTGCCATATACAAGGAAATTTACAGAAAATTACCTCCTCTACGCTCTTGTAGTAAGCCTCAAGCAAAGGAGAATTCGCAAGAAGCTCACAAATGGCTGGATCTTGATTAAGTTGACCTTGGTCCCTCTTAAGCTTATCTAGAACATGCCCCTGCACAGCCTGCAAACGAAGTAGCTCGATGCAAATGCTAACAAGGAGCCTTCTCACATTCTTCTCCTGTGTACTTTTGTCCAACATCTGACGACCATTGCCAGATAGTTCTGCAAAGAGCTTATATAGTAGAGTGTGAACTAATTTTACTATTCTGTATGATACCTGTGCCATATTTATAAATCTCAGTAAAACGTTTACAACGCCATGCTTAACCGCTTCAAACCATGTATCAAAAGTTTTCCATGGTTCACTGTGTAAGGCTTGAATCCATCTCCAAGGAGAAAGAAATTCAATTATGAAAAAGCTAGCCTCACATATCCCGCAGTTAACTAGAGCTTCCCATGTGCATAATAGACCCAGCAGGAGGCCCCCCAGTTGATAGTTCATTGGACATTGTAATTCCCCTTCAAAAAACTTTGAACTTTCCACATTCAATATAGGTTCAGCGTTCAGATCATACTCTAGGAAATCCTTTCTTGTGTGCAATTTGTTCAGTGTAGGCTTCATGCCCATAGCGAAGTAGAGTTTATGCATCAATTGGGAGTCTAACGAAAAGCACTGACAATCCGCCAGCCCATCTGGCTTGTATCCAAAGGCATCCCCTGGCGATAGCAGGCACAGATGTAAAGCTAGGGCTACACATCGTCGAGCTAGTCCCCTCTCTATTCTCAATCTCACTTCAACAGCACTCTCGTCTGGGCATGACACAGAGTTTGAGTCGATTTCGCCTGAGAGATCAGATGAGAAAGCCATGAGTTCGCTGTTCACATCACAGTGAACAAGGGCATCAAAGCCACCCACTGGCAACCCACCAAGCTCTAATGACAGCATTGCTTCAATAGCAGTACAGACTCCTGCCATTTTGATACGTAGTAGATGCCTCTGGTTGTCTCTTAGGCCATTACCCCTACAGCATTCATTCACCGAGGCACAGCAGCCAAGTGTCCTATCAACAAGAAAACTGCTCCCAATTTTTGTAGTTTCTTTTCTTTCATCGTGAAGATCCATGTCCACGTTTACAGCCCTCAGAGCATTAGCTTGGTCACAGGTTGCACTTGTGGACTCCTGAAGCTCCCTTTCTTTGCTGCTACATTTTATGGCCTTCTGTAGATCTCTTCGCCAACTCTCAACCTTCTCAGTTATGTGCTTGCGAATATTAGAAGAGATGTTTGCAAGAGTTTTTTTACATGCTGCTGAGCCGGCTGCATCAGCAGCAATCCCTGCAACATAGAAAGAGGATGTAAAGAAACTTAACTAGCCAGATGGAAAATACACCTTCAATCAATAAAAGAACAAATTATTGAATTCAAAGACAGGAAGGGGAAAGAGCTTACTAGCAGTAATCCCAAGAACACTGGGAGCTTCATCTGGAGCTGCAAGTGCAGCCAACGCCTCAGATGTTCTCTCTAGAGAGTGCTTTTTGGCATACTCCAGCGCTGGACCTAGGGCTTGCTGAATGGCAACAGTGATAATCTAACCAAATACATTTTTTTAGAATTAGATTGTACCCAAGTGACTTAAACAATCATATATTTTGCAAAACAAGGTTTGTGAAAGGCACATACGTTTTCAGCCATTGCCTCTACTTGGCTTTCCTTGTGTAGTTCCATGCCTTCTTTGTTCGCTGCAACTTCAACACTAATGGAGAGCGCTACTTCCAATTTTCCAAGGGCTTCTTTCAGGACAGGGGGCACACATCTTAAGGAGGCAGCACGAGCAGCATTGGCTGCACCAGTATCAACTATAAAGTCCACCAGCCTCTGCAGCTCTGGTCGTTGCTCAAAAAATGTTTGCTGCAAGTTTGAAACCCATTACGTGGCCCCAAGATTTAAAGGCTTGTAGTTCTCGAGTTACAAGATTAAAGAAAACAAGCCAGAAAAGCATTACACACCTGCAACTTAACCTGGATATTACTATCTGTAGTAGACGTATCGTCTAGAGATAGAGAACTTCCTTGATCAAAAACCTGCGTCTTTCTAGAGTGTTGAACAGGTGTTATTTTTCTGAGAGCTTTCGCATGAACAGCATTTGAGTTGGGAATCTCGTTAAAGTTTTGCATTTTCTTCTCACCCTCTGTAAGAAGCAAACGCAAGTCCTGGATAAACAAAACACAAGAAACCCATATAGCTCTAAGATTTTTCAATTATAGGGCCCAACAATTTATCAAGAGCAAGAATCCTGGAATGAATGTACATTAAGTCTTTGACAAAGATGACACCAATGTCAAGAGTTTTTTCTTCACCATTAATGTAGGACAACAGTGCTGAATGTAGCAAGCATCAACTACACCAATGATTCTGTCAAGTCCAGAACTTGCCCCCTTCTGATCAAGCACAAAGCCAGCCTCATCTGCAAGGCAGAAGATGCTGCCCGATTTGGTAGTCTTGTGATGATTATTTATATCCCATGCCGGTAAGTCCATGAACTCAAAGAATCTGTCTAACGAGGAAAGTATGCACATGCTAGCAACCTGCACAAGTTCCAGAAGCTTAGGGATTGGCACCAGCAGATGGGCATTATATCTTCAAGTAAATCCATTTTTCATAAAAAAGTTTTTAGAATTGTAAACAAAATCCGATCTCATTGGCTGAAGAAACTTGGTGTTTTGCTGAGAGAGTTACTCCAAAACTGTCACTCTCAGGATCCAGAATGGAATATGAATATACATCCCGTAATGCAGAGAAAGTCTTCTGAAAATATGGGAGAGAGAATGCATGATGATCAGCCTGCCAAAAAAAAGAAAGACAGAGCCCATAAATATTAGAGATACCATTTACACATCCAAAGAAATGAGAGTCCAAATGGACCCAAAAATCTGGTCAAAATCAAAACTCTTATCCCCCATCTTTTATAGCGAAATTCTGCACCTTGATCCATTGCAGGAAATCCAAGACCCAGGGCAAAGTAAGCAGCACCGATTCCTTAACCATTGCCTTCTCAAGCATTTCCACTATGTCAATTGGTGGGTCAGTCCTGTGCACCTCTAGATCACAATTTTGACTCCCAGGAGAGTTTGACAGTCCAGCTCCTGGGAGAAAGCACAGAAATCTGGCTTTGCCAGATTGAAGAGTTAATAGAGATATAACAGCCAATAATGGAGCAAGATAGCTGTGATAAAGCAGGAAAACAAAGATCATAGAATGTGTACCCAAGAAAACCAGCTAATGCTTTTAAGCTGAGCACTCGTTGTGTCAAAGCTGAGCCAATTTCAGCTGCATCACGGGAGTGCTGTGGAATTCTGGGATTTCTTATAGAATTAGGTTTAAAGAGGAGAAGGAGAAATCCAAAAAGCTATACCAGTTCTATACATGCATACATAAATGAAGAGACTCAGTAGACCAGAGTTCCAAAAACTGTGCAATGAATCCTTCCGGCATACTCTAGCAAAAGGGGACTTGTAGAGATTACTCTGTCAGTTTGCAGATTTTTGTCTTCAGATTCCATATCATTTGCATGTTTAACCGGTAGCTATCAGCAGCCTCCACAATCCAAACATAAGTCCGCAGTGATTGAGGGAAAAAGCTTGTAAATTCAATTCCACCTAGTATGTCTGTCTTAGCATTGGTATTGCTGATGTTTCGTACACTTGCCTTAGGTGCCCAAATAGCATGCTTTGAACCACTTATCTCATCTATTGTGTTACCACAGTGGCGGGGCGTTTCAGAGGCCAAATGTCTACGTCTATATCCCAAGGTCAGACGATCATGCAGTCTCTGCAACTTCAGAGGGTCTTGTCGAGCAAGACCAGTTACCACAGGATCCGTCTCTCCCCACATAGCAACCTGTCAAAATATTCAAATGAAAAGGCAGACCGACTCCCAAAAGGATAGAACGCAACACATATTTTACTTTTGCTGCCATGTGAGGTTTCTTGTGATTTGGCACCCAAGTCAACGTTGGCTCACCTGAACAACTTGCTCCAAGAAGAGTTCTGCAATAGCGCAATTTTAATTACAAATTACTATTTAGAATGGCACAACAGAAATCCAAACTATGCCCAGGTTATAAACTCTAAAAAACGACTCTCAAGTTGTTGCCATGAGGGTGCAGGACATAAAAGAGTCAAAATACCAGTAAACCAAGGGTAATTTTCAACCAGCAGCAACTTCATTAGGCTTCTGACACCTTCCTCAATTCTGAACTGAGAGTCATCATTTGCAAACCCGAAAGAATTTAGTGCTGATGCAGCCTCCCGAACAATTGCATAAAAATGATCCCGACAAAGCTCACGGTTATTGTAAATCTTCTGTAACTCCTGCAATACAACCAGATTCAACAGGGAACACCTGTCCACCGATCAAGGGACTGCACACGTAATACATTTCGGTCAAAACATTTAAAAATAAGGCTCTTGATAATAATCAGCAGTAAAGTCATTCCAAACTTACACGACTTTTATAGTTATTCCTAGAGTCCCTGGCTGCCTGGAAAGGTAAGGAGACAGGCATCCCAGGTACATCTTGCCTCCTATTTGGTTGGAAAGATGAATCATTTCTTGTTTGGGGATGGGTCTGTTTACTTGAAACTTTGTATGCTTTGAATGAATGCAATGCTGCCGCTTGCTGACTCGCCAATGATCCCTTCATCCGCAAAAGTAATGTAGGGGAATGATGAGCTACGGCTGGATGTTGTATGAGAGCTGAAAGCAGATGTTCTCCAACTTCACAAGCAGGCAGAGCAACAGTGAGACAAAAGCAGGATTAAACGATAAAAAAATAGAGCCTCTACATTGCGTGAAGCTGCGTGTTGAATTACTACAGCTTAGCCAATGTTAAAAGGGAAGGGGTCAAACACATTGGCAAATTCTGGAACCAGGTATATACCGAAGTCTAAAACTCGGCCCAATTTCTCCATAACGATGCAAGCATATAAAGAGCAATCGAGGCCGCGTCCGAATAGTCTTTGCTCCCCACTCTGCTGCTTTGTAGAGTGCTCTAAGCTGAGAAGCCGGAACAGATATTGCAACTCTCCTATCAGCGATGGTACCATTTTAGCAGTTATAAGTTTGGCGTGCACGGTTGCAAACACCTTAAGCTTTAAGACAGTGCTATCGGCAACGACTAGTCTTCCTTCTGGAGCTCCATATTTATGGGAAACAGTGCACTGGTTCTGGCGAGCAACTTCAGCCTGATTGGAGATGAAGCTCCTGCTTTCAATGGTCTTGTGCTTCGATTTTCCGCTTTTCTCGCATCGCCGCATCAGGACATCCATATCGACTTTCAAAGATGCCGAGTTCGGAGTCCTGGGCTTATTTTCATCTTGATCGTCGAAGGACTCCATTTTTGCGAAGACAAACGCGCTGTCAACCTCTAGATTCGTCATTGGCGTCGGATTGACTCGCCGCTTCTGCAGCATTGCAATGGGATCAGCAAGAAGAAACAGAAGCTCTGAGCTCAAATCGTCAAACATTTCGCTGAACGCTACGAACTCACCGGTTTTAATTGTGACTGGATAGACTTCTGAGAAACGTTCGCCCCTAATACTGGAAAGTTTGTGTCATACATTTCTTCGTGAGCCTTGAAGGGTACCCTGCCGTCGGGACGAGGAAGCAATGTCGACGCTGTTTGGTTCGATGCAGCGGCCGGTCTGCTTGTTTGCTCGGGCGAAACCTTGGAAGCTGAAGGCGCATTGGAGCCTTGATGCTCCTGAGAGTTCGAGAGCCCAGGGTGTACCTGCTCGTTTTCAATGCAGGGCTTAAAATCAGACTGCTGTAGCCCGAGGAGGCTCTCTGATTCAGCCCTGAGATAGTTCAGGAAGGATAACGCGAAGGAGGAAGGACTAGTTTCGCGGAGTGTTCCCATCCAGCAATCAGCTGACCCATTCTGCAAGCGAAAAGAAGAGTAAGGCAAACCTTGGGGGAAAACTGCTGAGGGGGAGCTGCGGAGGGGAATCGAAGGGGAACAAACCTGGTCATCGGGAGGCAGGGAGGAGCCAGCGATCCAAAGGAGAAGGGAGGAAAGGAGGCGGTGCGGGTGCTGCTGAGAAAAGGTGTCCTGCTGCTGAAGGAGATGGCGGGGAGGGATGGGCAAATGCTGGTGCTGGTGTTGGAGCTGAGAGGTGTGATATTGCTGCTG
Source organism: Dipteris shenzhenensis (assembly GCF_047967505.1). Classification (NCBI taxonomy): domain Eukaryota; kingdom Viridiplantae; phylum Streptophyta; class Polypodiopsida; order Gleicheniales; family Dipteridaceae; genus Dipteris; species Dipteris shenzhenensis. Next base: position 6,920,326 of record NC_141602.1, on the reverse strand, counting down.
CTGTGGGAGCAGGAGGAGAGAGCGAATCAATGCAGAGTCAGGTTCGAAGGAGGAGGAGGACATAGCCATAGCTGAGGAGGGCAAAGGAAGAAGATGATGCAGAAGAAGAAGAAGAAGAAGATGATGAAGAAGAAGACGATGAAGAAGCAGCAAATGGCTCTCTCTTTTTGAATTCGAATGGAAGCATGTATTCGTCCAGCCCTTGCCGATCCCTCTCGAGACGGCCAGGCTAATGCACTTCCGGGTCGGCGAAGTTTTAATCCCACCCGTTCGATCTACGATCTTGCATAATCGTAAACGAAGCCCTAACGTCCACCGGCTAAATTACAACACCCATTTTAGCATTTAAATTAAACTTCAAACTAATTCAAAACACACATGAAAAAATCAAAAACTAACACAAATAACACGTTAAATATATAACATTTATATTTATATATCAAATATTTACATGAAACCACACAAACCGGTAAACCTCCCCCAAAAATCAGCATATTGATGGTTCTGCTGCTCGTCTTTGCGGAGGTTCTGCTGGTGTAGATGTCGGGGTCTGTGGTGCTGCTGTTTTGTTGATTCTGGAAAGGGTGGAGGTGGCGCAGTTGCGGGTGGTGTGAATGCTGATTCAGGAAAGGGTGGAGATGGAAAATCGGGCGCAGCTACGGGTGGTGGTAATCCTGGCGAAGTGAGTGCTGGTATTGGTGGCTCTGGCTTTGATTATGGCCCTCTGTATAGTGCTGACGAAGATTATGAGATGCTGGAAGAGTTGTCGCGTGTTTCTCCGAAGGCTGTCAACGCGTTGGGCCTTACATATTGTGAGACTCCTGTAGCTTTGTTTCATTGCGCAGTTTTTATAAAGGAGTAGTTCCTGCTGCTGGGAAACACCTACAGTCGAAGCAGAACTAGAAAGATTGACAACCCTAGCTTCTTCACCGCACAAATCAATCGCGACAACTTGACAATCCATAACAGCACCACAACCAGTAGGCGGTAACAAAACCTGCAAAACAAAACTTTACAGTCTCAACAAAACAAACATCGATTTCTTATAACAAAGAACAAAGAAACATCAAAAACACAAAACAAATACCTGCAAAACAATCATTACCAATGGAAAGCATTCTCATCTACTTTCTCAAAAAAGACCTTCATATTTTCTTCAACAACCTTTGGGTAAGTCCTCAGAGCCCTGCAATCATCATAAGGCTTCGCAATTATACTCTGAGCAGCAGCAACCTTCAGAGCATTGCTTTTCTCATACTTCCTATAGCTTGAAACATGTTTATGACCAGTAACAAGCTGGCTTACTTCCTCAGGAACTTGGCAAAGGCTGAGTCTCATTACAATCAATGACCTCACACTCTTATTTGTTCTCTTAACACCACCAACACCAACAATAGCTACCATAGAATGAACGTGCTTATTCAAAAACTTCTCAGAAACACGATTGCAATTAAACCAAACCTGCAAACGCACAGAAAATCAACATACAACGAAACAATACACAAAAGCAAAACACAAGTACACTAAGCACTTACCTCTGTTCGGAAATTCTCGATAACCTGCAAGAAGAGAAACTTCGAATTCACCGCACACTCTTCAAGAGGAGGAAGATGACGAACAAGCTGATTGTAGGTCTGAACAACATCAACTTTATGTACTCGAACTCCAAAACCAAAATCAGTCTTTTGATACCTCATCAAACTTACCACATAATTCTTGCTAACTCTTTCATTATACCTGCACCACAAAACACACAAACCATCAACTACATGCAACACCCACACAATCAACTGCATGCAAGAACACTGCAATACAAAACACAAACACAGATAAACAAAAATCCAACTCATCACTATGATGAGAGAAATTCGACCTCAACACAGAGTGCAACTCCTCACCACCATGAATGCAAAACCTCGAAAGACAATAATATGCAAACCACACCACAAGGATGATCATGGAAAAATCGATATCCTCCAGAATCTTACACTCCTTCCTAACCCCTACCACACAATCTTTCTCCATCTCATTTGAAGTAGCATTCTGAATAGACCGGTTCATAAACACCACCACAGCATTTTGGGAAGACTTGAAGATAAGATTCTTCACTATATCAAAAGGGACCTCCATAACACGGCTCGCAGCAACCCAAACATCTTGTGCCCTTCTCAGAATACGCCCAAATCAATGAAACATGCCCATAATAGACTCCGGAGGATAAAGAGACCCATAACGCTTTACAATATGAAGAAAGAAAGTCTTAAGCATATCATTTAACATGCGAAGATCTAAATCCTCTATCCTCACACAATCATCCATCCCATTCAGTCACCCCCCCAGCTGTCGAACCTTCGCCTTGGCCACTCGTCCTTAGCCAAAGAATGATTCAAACCTGACTCACTCACCATCCTCTCCTCATCTTTGTCCAATGGCAGAAACGGAATATCAAACCCATGCACAGCTATGCGACCTACAGAAGATGCAACACCGCAATGACTACCAATAACCTTTCCACCCAACCCAACACATGCAACCCCGACATCATTGCTAGTAGAATCTACAACTACACAAATAGAACCTACAGAACCCCCGACTTCCCTAGTCTCAATTCCCAAACTAAATGACAAAGCATCATCTCCGTCCATTGAAAGACACACCCACAAACGAACCAAGCCAGTATCATCTCCGTGATAAAATATGAAGAGGGGAGAGGAGAAGAATGGAGATGAGGAGAGAGGGCATAGCTAGAGAGCACACCACAAATGACTAATTGTACACTAGATTTAGTTGAAAAAATAGAATATATACAAACCCAGTTAGGGTTAGGGTTAGGGGATCTAACCCTTTCCTTTATAGCACTCTATAAGGTTAGTGCTATGCACATATGATCACGTGATGGTGCTATGCACACATGATCACATGATGTTGAGCGTGAACTCTCAACACCTTTTGTCAAAATCAACATCATGAAGTAGGCCTTCCCTCAAGATAATGATTTTGGGGAATCAAAGAAGGACTGAACATTACATTCCATCACACCCCTTTAATAGGAATGTCCTTCCTCTGCATCAAACTAAGAGCTAGTCGGTGTTTCTCGAATAGCTCTTTACCGAGTGGTTCGGTAAACCACACCATGAGGATGATCATGGAAAGAAAGAAAGTCTTAAGCATATCATTTAACAAGTGAAGATCTAAATCCTCTATCCTCACACAATCATCCATCCCATTCAGTCGCCCCCCCAGCTATCGAACCTTTGCCTTGGCCACTCATCCTTAGCCAAAGAACGATTCAAACCTGACTCACTCACCATCCTCTCCTCATCTTCATCCAATGGTAGAAACAGAACATCAGACCTGCGCACAGCTATGCGAGCTATAGAAGATGCAACACCGCAATGACTACCAGCAACCTTTCCACCCAACCCAGCACATGCAACCCCGACATCATTGCTAGTAGAATCTACAACTACACAAACAGATTCTACAAAACCCCCGACTTCCCTAGTCTCAACTCCCAAACTAAATGATAGAGCATCATCTCCATCCATTGAAAGACATACCCACAAACAAACCAAGCCAGCATTATCTTCGTCCATTGAAAGACACACCCACAAACAAACCAAGCCCAATAGCCATTGAATATATAAGCATAGAGCGTAGAACCTACAACCAATTTGAAATTCAAACCAAAAATCCCACAGCAGCACTCCACGATGAAACGCAAAAGCATCGCCACATGAAAAGCCTCCAGAGAATCCCAGCCCAGCAATAAACCCAGCATGTAGAAGCTCGCCTAGAAGCTCACCCCAGAAGACAGCACAGCAACCAATGCCCACACTCAAAACCTCGCCCCTTCAGATGCTCCACTCACCAACCTAACCCATCGTAGCAAAAAATGCCAATCAAAACAAACACTACATAACACATATATCACACACCACAACCACATGATCTGAACAAATCAAATGGTCCACAATCACAATCCCACAAACAAACAATCCACCAATCATAAGCACACACACGGACCAACCACAACTCACACACATGTCCAACCACCCACTCCCTAAGCAACCACTCACAAAACAACACGTCTACCACTCACTCACCCAACCGTCGCCAAATCATCGCACACATGTACACAGCAACTAGAAAGACCAACAAACTAATGACACATAACCATGCCATGCCAAACCATGCCGCCAAAACCACCAATCCAAAAACAACACATGTAGCGACCCCCTCCCCAAGCCACTGACGGTCGAAAATTGGTGTCGGTCGTCGTTGATTCCCGGTTGAAAACTGAGCCATAGGTGACTCTCGGCCTACGGCCAGTCACAGGGTGGCATTGGTTTCCTCCCAAAAATTGGCTCTCGACACCGATTCCCTGCCCCATCAAGGTCAAGGCATGAGGCTGAAAGCATTAGATCTTCATTCTACTAGTGATGAAAATGACGCTCCATCCATTTCAGCCAGTTTTGGAGGTAATAATGGCAAGCACCGACCTTGATGGATTCTTTTTGCCATTCATCTTTCTATTGCAAGCAACTCATAGCAATGTTTAGCTGAGGCAAACTCCATCTCATTTGTCTCCCCCCACCCCGGACCTACCATGCAACAGTGACCATGCAGTGTCCAATCGAAAGGGACTTTGCCTCCTCAATAGTGCAAGGGCTATTTCCATCAGTCGGCCTTTACTCTTTCCATTGTAATTTTCCTTTATCCCGCAACTTTGGGCAACAACTCAGGTGATCTCATGTTTCATGGGAGTGGATGAGAAACGTTTTGACTTGCCTTAAAGCTTGAGCTTGCATTGGATATTGGGTTGAACTTTAAATCAAGGTAGAGGAATCGGCAAGCTTTTTTTAGAGTGGATGGATTTTTTCTACGTTTGTCCATGATTTTCATGGCCTGCCATCACTCTCAATTGCATCTCAAGAGACACCGTTCTTAGCCACCTGTGTGAGCCATCATTTCCTATAATTCGTGGCTCTTCACATATTAATGCCACCTTATTAACTGCCGCCACGATAAATAGTTCATGTACTATGTTAAGGAAGCAGAGATGTATGAGAGAGCATGAGGATTAGCATGTGATATTTGCCTTGGAGCCGAATGGGTCTAAGTGGTTGTAAAATGAGAATGAGAGAGGCACATGAGAGTACAATGGTTAGCCCTCCCTTCAAAAGGTGGAATGTATATAAGGCCAAAAGTTTGACTTTAGTCTTCATTGTATACTTTCAAGTTTTGGAATAGAATCTCTCTCTCTCTTTTCATTCTCTTGCATTGAGTCTTCTTGCTTCCTATTGCTAAGTTGTCTTACGATTGCCACTCTCCCCCTTTTATCCCTCCCCCTTGCTCTCTTCCCTTTCCCCTCTCTCTTTTCCCCTTGTGGAATGACTCTAGAATCCGGTAGACGCTTGGGTGACACAAGCATGAGGCTTGACAAAATATGAAGAGAGGAGAGGAGAAGAGTGGAGATGAGGAGAGAGGGCACAGCTAGAGAGCACACCACAAATGACTAACTATACACTAGAATTAGTTGAAAAAATAGAATATATACAAACCCTTTTAGGGTTAGGGTTAGGGTTAGGGGATCTAACCCTTTCCTTTATAGCACTCTATAAGGTTAGTGCTATGCACATATGATCACGTGATGGTGCTATGCACACATGATCACATGATGTTGAGCGTGAACTCTCAACACCTTCCCTCAAGATCAACATCATGAAGTAGGCCTTCCCTCAAGATGATGATTCTGGGGAATCGAAGAAGTACTGAGCATTACATTCCATCACACCCCTTTAATGGGAATGTCCTTCCTCTGCATCAAACCAAGAGCTAGTCGGTGTTTCTCAAATAGCTCTTTACCGAGTGGTTTGGTAAAGATGACTGCAACATTTTCTTTGCTATCACAATGCTACAGTGTGATGTCACCAAGTAACACTCTTTCTCTGATGAAGTGCTCTCTGACATCAATGTGCTTTGTCCTGGAGTGATATACTGGATTTTTGGCCAATGCTTGAGCCGATTGATTATCACAGTATATTGTTGTTGGCTTTGACTCATCAAAGTAATTTGTTTCTGACAATAGTCTTCTGAGCCATATAGCCTCACATGCACCTGTAGTGAGTGCTCTATATTCTGCTTCAGTCGAAGACAAAGAAACAGTTGGTTGTTTGTTTGACAACCATGATATAGCACCTTGACCAAGGAAAAATGCATATCCCTGTGTCGATCTCCTGGTCTCATGATCTCCGGCATAGTCACTATCACAGTATCCATGCAACCGTGGATGACTTCCTCTGTATTCTATCCCAAACTGTCTTGTACCTCTGATGTATCTCAAGACTCTTTTGGCTGCATTCCAGTGAGACTGTTTTGGATTTGCCATAAACTGTGCTAGTGAGCTTACTGCATAACAAATATCTGGCCGTGTGATTGCCAGATATATAAGAGATCCAATGAGTTGCCTATAATATCTGTCATTGACTGTAGGCTTTTCTGAATCTTTAGTAAGTTTCAAACTCTGTTCCATGGGAGTGGCTGCAATCTTGCAATCTGCCATATGAAACTTCTTCAGGAGACTGTCAACATACTTGAGCTGACTCATGAATGTGCTATCTGAATCTCTCCAGAACTCAATTCCAAGACAAAAGTGCATAAGTCCAAGATCTTTCATGTCGAACTCTGCAGATAAGTCTTGTTTTAATTTTCTGATGAAGCTATCCTTGCTTCCTGTCACAATCAGATCATCTATGTACAAAAGTGCAATAGTAATGTCGTCCCCTTGAACTTTGTAGTAGAGAGTATGATCTGCATTGGACTTCATGTATCCCAGATCAGCAAAATACTTGTCAATTCTGCTGTACCAACTTCTGGGTGCTTGCTTTAAGCCATAGAGACTTTTCTTGAGATGGCAAACCTTGTTCTCCTTTCCTGGTTCAACATAACCTGCGGGTTGTTGCATGTAGACTTCCTCGTCTAGATAACCATTGAGAAATGCATTCTTGACATCGAGCTGATACACATTCCATTTACTGAGTGTCGCTAGTGATATCAAGAACCGTATGGAATCCATCTTTGCTACTGGAGCATAAGTCTCATCATAATCTTGGCCATATTGTTGTGCAAATCCTTTTGCAACTAATCTGGCTTTGTATCTCTGAATACTGCCATCTGGATTGTACTTCACTTTGTATACCCATTTGTTGGCTATGGCCTTCTTTCCTGGTGGAAGGTCGCATAATTCCCAAGTGTTATTTTTATACAAAGCATCCATTTCTTCATTCATAGTAGTTTGCCATTCTGGCTTGTCTACTGCGTCTTCGAAGTACACTGGTTCTTCTGTAGCCATGATGGTAGTCATAAGAGCATAGTTGGTGGTTTCCACCTGAATTGCTTTGCCTTTCTGAGCATATGTCAATCTGGCTGGTGGTCTGCTTTCCCTAGTAGACCGTCTGAGCTGCTGTGGCACTGCTTGGGGTGTTGCTGGCAATTCTTGCTCTTCTTCATCATGTTCTGTAGATGACTGTGAAGTTGACGCTTCTATCTCCTGTGTAGGTGAGGTTTTCCATTCTGATTCCTCATCAAAGATTACATCTCTGGAGATAATGACTTTGCGGTTGATGGGATCATACAATTTGTATGCTTTGCTTTCTTCACTGTAGCCAACCATGATGCATTTGCGTGACTTTGCATCCAATTTCCTGCGATGATCATCATGTATGTGGGCATATGCTATGCAACCAAATATGCGGAGATGCCCAATGCGTGGCTTGTGTCCAGTGAATGCTTCATAAGGAGTCATACCTTGTATCGGTTCGGTAGGAAGCCGATTAAGCAAATAGTTAGCTGTAGCTATTGCTTCTTCCCAATACTGATTCGGAAGATGCTTTTTACTAAGCATTGCTCTAGCACTGTCTGCTAAAGTCCCATTCTTCCTTTCAGCTCTTGCATTTTGCTGAGGAGTATCTGCACATACCGAACATCCCTTCAGTGGTTACTATACTTTTTTTTAAGCAACAACAGTACAATGTTATATTAATTTCTCTAAAGATACATATTTTTGTTCCATTACATTCCACCCTCTAGACAAGGGGATAATATCATATAGAGAGAAAAACATATTTCTGTTACATTCGATCTTTCTTGGGGCAATCTCCAAGAGCATGCTAAACAACTTGAAGAATGTAAAGGGTGGCAAATCCTTGAAATTAACATTTGAGATTGCCAGAGTTAGAGTGCACCTGATGAGCACTTGCCTCAAAATAGTGTTTTACCAATGCAAGAAGGAGATGAGGAGGCTGTATTTGGAAGCCACCCATGCAACATTGATGATGCAACAAGAGAAGATGTGATTTTTGCAAAAGTTCATGAATGCTGAAGACATGTATTCACCTCCTCTGTCTGATCTCATGACCTTGATCTTTCTGCCTGTTTGGTTTTCTACCATGGCTTTGAATTCTTGAAATCTGGCAAACACTTCAGATTTCTCTTTCAAAAAGTAGACCCAACAATATCTGCTGTAGTCGTCGATGAAGGTCAAGTAATAAAGTGAACCATTGATGCTGCAGGTCTGGGCATAACCCCATACATCTGTATGAATCAAATCAAGAATACCTCATGCACGAGTGGTACTTCTAACAAAGTTGGTTCGCTTTTGTTTGCCGAAGCAGCATGCTTCACAAACTTTTCCAAGAAACTGTAGCTTCGGAATCCCAATTGCCATATTTTGATTCCTGAGATCTAACAAGTACTTGAAGTTGACATGACCATATCTCTTGTGCCATTTTGCAGATAGTGGCATTTGTTGCATTTGAGCTGACATGGCATGCTTATCTGATACTGTAGCTAGCATCCTGTATAAGCGTCCTTCCTTGACACCTTTTGCTACTAGCTGAACTCTTTTAGATTTGTCTCTGATAGTGCATTCACCACCATTGAAGATGACTTTGTAGTTATGTTCCGTCATTTGACCTACTGACAAAAGGTTCTTGCTGAGCTTCGGAACATAGAGCACATCTTTGACTAATCCTTTTGTACCAGTGAAATTGTTCATAGGGATAACACCTGTCCCTTGAACCAGATTCGGTGTCTACTGTGTAGATGACATTCTTTTGACCTTCTAATGGCTTCATTTCTGTGAACCATTCCTGGTGATTTGTCATATGAGATGATGCACCGCTGTCGATGTATCAAGGATCCTGTTCCACTTGGTCGACTTGATAGCTAAAATCCTCTTTGGGATTGAAATCAGTGTCTAGGTGCATTTGTCTAGGTGCATTGTATCAGTCTGATGCAATTCCTCACTTTCAAGAAACATATTTCCATGTTCATTTGCAAAATGACTGTGACTAGAATGTCCACCACGATGATTTCCTCTTCCTCGGGAATTCCCTCGATTACTGCTGGATTGACCGCCTTGGTCATACTGCTTCTTGCGGCAATCTCTTTCATAGTGTCCAAACTTGTGACAGTAATTGCACTGGATGTTTGACACATTGGTGGATGCATTCCCTCGTCCTTGAAATCTTCCTCGGTTGGAATGATTTCCTCTTTGCTGATTTTGATGTTGCTGAGGATGATGCTGATGCTGATGCTGATTCTGACTTTGATTTTGTTGATGATGACCACTTTTCTGATATGATCTACCTCTGTTTTTGCCTTTGCCTCTGCTTCTGTCTGAAGTTGTGAATGCCTGATCATTAGAATGACCTTTACGTGCTTGAATGGCCTGAGTCCTGAGTTCTTCACCAAGTAGAACTGACTGAAGTTCTTCTAGTGTTGGAATTTGCCGTTGGATGGCAATACTCTGGACTAGATTCTCATATCCTTCTCCTAGTCCATTCAGGATTACTTGAACCATTTATGCGGGATTCATAGTCTCTCCTGCTGCTGCAAGTTGATTGTTGTAGTCTTTGATGCAGAGTACATAAGCATGACCAGTTTCATTGCTATTGCGGAAACTCTGGTTGATCTGGTTTCTCAGGGTGAGAATCCTGGATGTGTTCTTGGACTCATAGAGAGCTGCGAACATATCCCATGCTTCTTTTGATGTCTTGACTGTGTTGAGCTGTCCTAGCATGACATCTTGCACATTCTGCTTGATCAGGTGATAGGCATACTTGTCTTTCTTATCCCATTCTGCTTGAGCTCAGGCAATGGCAGGATCTGCTACTGGTGCAGAAACTGTTTGTGTAGATGTAGATCCCGATGTAGATCCCGTTGCTGGTGCTGTGACAACAGATGGAGTAGAGCTACTGGTGGCGTCTAGGTATAGATCCATCGACATACTCCCGTTTGTCCTGAAGCACAAGAATGGTCTCCATTCGGTATTTCCATGTACCGTAATATGATGTGAAATCGGATGTGAGCATATGGACTGACTCCGAGTAGGTACTAGTCGGGAATTTTGGGCATGGCTTAGATTGGCAACTTGGGGAATTCAAAGCGTCCCCTCTATGGTGATCTAGTCTACTCTGATCTAGATCTAAACCAACTGTCGATTGATGAAAGAACAGCAAATAATTCCTTTTCTTTTGTTCTTTTTAAGTGCTGGGTCAGATGCGTTGATGTAGGGGCAAATGTGCGTGAAGGAAGTGGTTTTGTCGACGAGGCTCAAATGTGAGTGTAACTTGCACCGAAATGTGCGCGTGATGTAACGACACGTAGAACACGAAAAACCGAGCGACTTTCCTTTTTGGAGCACCCTCAAATTCTTCCTGGATCAAGAGATATGACTTGATCTAGGTGGAGGGGCAAAAGGAGTGCAAATGGTGCTCAATGATGATGTGTCACTGTGAGTCACATGCAGTGATGATGTGGCACTTTGCTTAGCAAGAGGTGTGCCAGTGAAGCTCTGTGCTGAGGTGGCAGGAGTGTGCACATGCAGTGTGTGCACAGTGTGCCTGGCAAGAGACTGTGCCTGCAGGGGTCAGTGCTGAGGTGGCACTGCTGATGTGGCAGAGATGACATGGCAGTGATGACGTGGCCTGATGAAGTGGCCTGGTGATGTGGCCTGGTGATGTGGCCTGATGACATGTCTTGATGACGTGGCTTGATGATGTGGCCTGATGACGTGGCACTGATGATGTGTCAGGTGACGTGGCCTGATGATGTGGCTTGATGATGTGGCTTGATGATGTGGCACTAATGACGTGTCAGGTGATGTGGCAGGTGATGTGGCCTGGTGATGTGTCAAGTGACGTGGCAAGTGATGTGGCACTGTGGATAAGGGTGCTATGTGGCAGAAATATAACCAATGAATAAACACAGGGTCAATTGACCTAACCCTGGTCAGGCTATCTGCCACGTGTCAATACACAGACCAACACTATTTGCTTGGTAACCTGGGTTCGGTACGTGGGTTACCTTAACCAGATAAGGTGATGTGGCACCCTGAGGATAAGACCTTGGCATGTGTCGCCTCGTGGTCTGCCGGAATCTTATGAGATTCGACGGAATGTTAGAGATTTCATTGCAGAAGAAGCTAGAGGTCTATGCGCTGCGAGTGGGTCCGCCTCATATGGAGTTTTTGGCTTAGAAGTCCGTCGAACGAGTTGGTCGGCGTGCAGGTTGCTGTTCGGTGGTTGCCTTGGAGCTTAGTTGATGGTGGAGTAGCCCGTGAAGCTGGTAGATGGCGCGATGAAGCTGGTGTCGCATCAATGGCCCGTAGCGATTGTTGAAGGGAGCCTTGGCCGCTATGCGTCCGCTGCAGAAGGCATAGTCCAGTCAAGCAAAGCTTGAGGCTATGCTATAGTCGTTCTGTCATAGATTTCGTCGATTGTGGCATTGGCTGCTAGGTGCATAGTCGCTGGCTGTGGTTGTTGAAGGTGTCCAGCCGATAGAAGTTGTGCTTGGATCGGACAGCCCCCGCGGGAGTGAGGTGGCTGCTGGACCGAGAGCTTTGAGAAGCGCTATGGAAGCCCATTGGTGAAAAAAGGGAGGCGGCCGTTGATGCTTTGAAGAAGAAAGCTGCAACCCGTGTGGCGGCACCTTTGAGGCTTGGAGCAAAGGAGCGCTTGTAGAAGGGCTTGGAAGGAGCCGGTGTGGGGGTTAAAGGTCACTGTGCCTTAACCCCGGTTATGTATAATACTCAAACACATATATAAATGAATGAAAAAGAAGATTAGGGTGGTTCTGCACCCACCAAACTTGTGTGGCTCTCTGTCTCTCTCTCTCCTTCTTCCGTTCTTGCTTCCATTGAGAGCACTCTCAACTGATATCAGAGCCCGGGTGATCTAGCTGAGCGTGCGTGAATGCTGGAAGCTCAACAGCTCTGTGGGAAGAAGGAGAAGCTCTGTGGGAAGCTTTGTGGGTGACTTTACTTACATCCGAGTGTGCAGAGACCTTGGAGGAACCTTTGGAAAAGTCACTTTGGCTTTGCGAAGTGGTTTTGAGAGCCTGTTAAGAGCTTTCAAAGAAAAAGTCGTTTTTTGAGCTTTTCCCTGTTCCGTTCGATGATAGAGACTCCATATTGACTTGTAGAGGCAACTATTGCTTGCTTTTGGTGTCCACATTACTTTAGGAGCCTGGAAACACCTTCATTCCTAAATCTGGGATCATTTCATTGGATTTCTGCGTCACTGTGTCAGTTCCTGCGTTTTTTGCCCGGGTGTTGGAACTCAAGTTTGGAGCAACCATTTGCAGATCTGTCAGTTCTGGTGGACTCAAGAGGTCCTAAAACTTCTATGTTGCTCATCATTCGCACTCCGGTGGAGTTTACAAACAGCTCTATTTCAAAAAACGTTTTTCAGTCCGTGTGTTAGACCTAGTGATTGAGACCACGGTTTCCAAAACCGTCTGTCCCATTGCGTTCCGGATGCCCAAAAACCCCTACCTATCAGTTCTTGCGTGATTCGGTGGAGGATTTTCAGAGTTATAAATCTCTATGTATTCGATTTCGTCTCTCTGATATGCATTTTTCATACTAAGGTTTTGAAACCTTAGATTTATGCCACATGGCAGTGGATAAGTATTGACTCCCATTTCTCACTCATCGGTTGGGATTTTGGAGTTCTGGCAGAAGAGAGATATTTGCAGATTTTCTTGTTGAGTCTGATTATGCAATGACGCCCATGTTTTGAAACATCTCAGGTTCTATTTTCAGTAGCGCTCATTACCGTGGGACTATGATTTCTTGAGCATACCTTATGCAGATCACTCTGGTTTGAGCAGTGTGCGCTCATTCGTGGTATGCATTGGGTTGCAATGGATGATTTATAGGCCATTTGGATGCATTGCGGTCCTTGTTGGATGCGCTGATAGGCCCAAATTGCCTTGTGGGATGCTATTTTTTATGGACGCTTTGCACATGGATGCTATTTTATGCTGAGGGACAGCTTTGACACATTGTTGGTGATGCACTGATAGTGCTATGCTCTCTTGGATGAGATATTATTGATGCATATGCCAGTGGACGATGTTTATGCTTGAGTCATTTGGCACTTATTGGCATTTTCTTTTGAGTCAGATTTGCTCATATGGATGCATAGTATATGCACATGAGTCAGATGCATCTTTTGATGCTTTGAGCTTTGAGTTTTGGTGATATTTCACTCTATTGTGGCATACACATTTGGGTGCACCTAGTATTTGGTGTGATTCTCTCTTGCAGGCACTAGCATTTGGGATTTTGTTTCATTTGCATCATGGCATCCTCTTCCACGTCTGAAAAGGAGTTTTTCAGCATTAAAAAGTTTGATGGGACAAACTTTTCTTTGTGGAAAGAACAAATAAGGGATGTGCTTATTCAAAAGAAGCAGATTAAACCCTTGGCAAGGATTGAAGCTAAGCCTGCGGATATGTCTAAGGATGATTGGAATGAGTTGGATGCATTAGCAAAGTCTACTATTAGAGTTCATCTTGCAGAGTCAGTTTATTTCACAGTAGTAAATGAGCAGACTACGGAAGATTTGTGGAAGAAACTGTGTGCCACTTATGAGAAGGAAACTGCCTCTAATAAAGTTTACCTCATGAAGAGGTTGTTTGAGCTGCAGATGAAGGAAGGGGTCTCCATTGCTTCTCACTTGAATGAATTCAATATTATTTTCAGCCAGCTTCAGGCTCAGAAGATGAATTTTGATGCGGAGACTAAGGCAATATTTCTCTTATGTTCATTGCCATCCTCATGGGATACCTTCCGTACAGCTGTTAGTAACTCTGCACCTGGTGGAGTGCTAAAATTTGATGATGTTGTGGGTAGCTTATTGGCCGAGGAGATTAGACAGAAGTCTATGGATGGCAACAAGCAGGATGCAGCCTTAAATGTGCAAAGGGGCAGATCACAGTTCAGGGGGAAGTCCCAAGAAAGAGGGAAGTCTCGTAGCAAATCCAGGGCACGGAACATTGAGTGTTACCATTGTGGTAGAAGGGCCATATGAAAAAGGATTGCTACAAGCTGAAAAGAGAGCAAAAGGATAAGAAAAAGAATGCAAATTGGGGTGCAAATCAAAAGGAAGAGAGTCCAAGGGAGGACAAAGGAAAAGTGAAGATCGAGGAGATCAATGCAGTCACACATGATAGTGACAATGACGTTCTCTTCATGTCTAGCTTATCTATGGAGTTGCTTACCACTTCAGATGATGCATATTCCCACGATTGGATTTTGGATTCTGGTGCTTCATTCCATGTTACTCCCCATAGGGAATGGTTCTCCACTTATGATAGTGGAAAGACAGGTTGTGTGCATCTTGGAAATGACTATGCATGTGACATAGTGGGAGCACGTGACATAAAGTTTTCTTTTGCAAATGGGTCTGCATTTGTTTTGAAACATGCGAGACATGTGCCTAAGTTGACCAAGAGTCTTATTTCAGTGGGTCAGCTAGATGATGCTGGTTTTCACACCACTTTTGGCTTTCAAAGTTGGAAAATTCAAAAGGGCTCTATGCTTTTGGCTAGGGGTGCCAAGTGTGGGACTTTGTATCCCTTACATGTATTAGGGGTATTTGATCATGTTGTTGTAATAACCAAGTAGCCAAGCACTTCTTTGTGGCATTGTAGGTTGGGGCACATGAGCCAGAATGGAATGAAACTCTTATGCCGTTTGGGTTATGTACCGCATTTGAGTTTCTCTGATTTTGAATTTTGTGAGCACTGTCTCTATGGAAAGCAGACTAAATCAGCCCATAAAATAAGGGGAAAGAAAGAGTTTGAAATGCTTGATTTGGTGCATTCAGACGTATGTGGTCCCATGCCTACACGGTCATTAGGCGGGGCTGAATACTATGTGACATTCATTGATGATGCAACTAGGAAAGTGTGGGCTTATGCTATAGCTCGGAAGAGTGATGTGTTCCAGGTATTTCAGAAATGGCTGGCCTTGGTTGAGAATCAGTCAGGTAGAACGCTTAAATGCCTACGGACTGACAATGGTGGAGAGTATCTCTCTCATGACTTTCAGCATTTCTGTGATACACGTGGGATTAAGAGGGAGCTCACATCCCCTCGTACTTCAGAGCAAAATCCAGTTGCAGAAAAGATGAATCGTACCATTCAAGAAAGGTTGCAATGCATGCTTTCCAATGCAAGTCTTTCTGGTGGTTTTTGGGCTGAGGCAATGAAGACTGCAGTGCATGTGATCAATAGATCACCTAGTAAGAACTTGGATGGTGGTATTCCTGAAGAGGCATAGAGTGGCAAGAAGCCCTCTTACTCTCATTTGCGTATATTTGGGTGTGAGGCATATGCACATGTGCCAAAAGAGCTTCGAAAGAAGCTAGATCCTAAGTCTAGGGAATGCATCTTTCTGGGTTATAGTGAAAGTGGAGAGATGGGCTATCGTCTCTAGGATCCAGAAGCAAAGAAGATCATACGCAGCCATGATGTGGTCTTCAATGAGAAGAAGATGCATAAGGCACCCATGAGGAATGTGGAAATGAGGAGAATCATTTTCCAGGATGTGAATCCACCTGCATATGTTGATAGACAACAAGCTGTCCATGCACCAAATGTGCAAGAAATGGTGCCACCAAGTACTCCCACAGGTATACAATCAAGGGTAGATGATGGATCATCTATTGGTGGAAATGATGAGCCAAATGTGGCTGATATGCAAGTGGGACAGCAAGCTGAAATGCCCTTGAGAAGATCATCTAGAGTGTCTAGACCGCCTGATAGGTTTGTTCCAGGGGTAGACTATGTGATGCTTACTGATTGCGGGGAGCCTTCTTGCTACAGAGAGGCTATGATGCGTGAGGATAAACGTAAGTGCGAGTATGCTATGCAATCAGAGATGAGTTCACTTATGAAGAATAAGACTTGGGACTTGGTTTCTTTGCCACATGGAAAGAAAGCATTGCCATGTAAATGGGTCTACAAGATGAAGGTCACAGGTGATGATGTGCCTAGGTACAAGGCCTGTTTGGTTGCTAAAGGGTTCAAGCAAGAGAAGGGTGTGAACTTTGATGAGATATTCTCTCCGGTTGTGAAGATGACCACACTTAGATGCATGCTTGGACTAGTGGCAGTAGAGGATATGGAGCTTATGCAAATGGATGTCAAGACAGCTTTCTTGCATGGGGATTTGCATGAGGAAATTTACATGGTGCAGCCGGACGGCTTTGAAGAAAAGGGCAAAGAGCATTTAGTTTGCAAGCTGAAGAAGAGTCTCTATGGTCTTAAGCAAGCACCTAGAGAATGGTATCAGAAGTTTGATGCTTTCATTCAGTTTCAGGGTTTTAGAAGGAGTGAAATTGATCACTGCCTCTACACTAAAAGGGCTAAGGATAATAGCCTCATAATCCTAGCACTATATGTGGATGATATGCTATTGGCTAGCAAGAATACTTATGAGCTAGATGCATTAAAGGCCAAGTTGCATGATAACGGAGAATCGGAGTGAGTAGGGAGTAGAGAGACTCACTGCACTCACAATAGTGGGGATAATCACAATGAGTGAGTGGTACCTCCCCAAGTACACACATATATATCTATTATGGATAAGGTAGTAACCCTTAAGTACATCTAAGTACAAATGTGTACATAGTGTACTTAAGTGTCCTACATTAAAGTACAACATGAAGTACTATTTACATAGGGTGGCCAGTGCCTTTACCCCAACAACCTCCCACTTAAAGGCAGTGTGCCCTCAAGGAGAGAAAGAATATTGGCCTCAACCAATACCCATAAGAGATCTGCAGTGTGCAAACCTCTCTGCAGCTAACCCTTTGGTTAACAGATCTGCCGGATTGTCATCTGTATGCACCTTAACAAGCTTAATTTGCTTGTTTTCAAGCACCTCCCTGATAAAGTGATATTTCACATCTATGTGCTTAGTCTTTGCATGAAAAACAGGATTACGTGCCAACTGTATGGCACTTTGACTGTCACAATGCAACAATGGAATCTCCAATGGATAACCCAAATCTGTCACTAGCCGAGATAGCCATATAGCTTCCTTGCACGCCTCAGTGGCTGCAATATATTCAGCTTCTGTAGTAGACAAAGCAATGCATTGCTGCATTCTAGATACCCACGACACTGCACCTCCAGTGAAAGTGAAAACATAGCCGGTAGTAGACTTCCGGGTATCAGGGTGGCCGGCATAATCAGAGTCTGTATAACCCTGCACTTTGGCATCTTGACTGCCGAAACATATACACAAGTCCTGTGTACCCTTTAGGTATCTCATGACACCTTTCACTGCATTCCAATGCTTCTTGCCAGGTTTAGCCATGTATCTGCTAACCACTCCCACTGCAAACGCAATATCGGGCCTGGTTGCAACCATAGCATACATGAGACTGCCACAAGCTGATGCATACGGAATCTTTGACATCTCAGCTCTTTCAGCATCTGTCTGAGGGCTGTCCAAAGCACTGATTTTCACATAAGGAGGTAATGGAGTACCAATACTCTTCCCCCCCTCCATGTGAAATCTCTGCAAGACCTTGCCAATGTATTCCTTCTGAGATAAGTATAGCAACCGCTTTTCCCTATCCCGAAGTATGCGCATACCCAATATATGGTTTGCATCACCAAGATCCTTCATATCAAAGGTCTGGTGCAATCTCTTTTTCAAGGCATTCATCTCCTTATGAGATTTTCCAGCAATCAACATATCATCCACATACAAAATGAGGATAAGTAAACTGCCATCTGAAGCTTTCTTGGTATATAAGCAGTGATCAATGTCACTTCTCCTGTAACTTTGGGTTCGCATGAATGTATCAAACTTATGATACCATTCCCTAGGTGCCTGCTTTAGACCATAAAGACTTTTCTTCAGTCTGCATACAAGCTTCTCTTTGCCCTTCACTGTAAAACCCTCTGGCTGCTGCATAAAAATTTCCTCATGTAAATCACCATGAAGAAATGCTGTTTTGACATCCATTTGGACCAAATCCATATCTGCATGTGCAACCAATGCTAATACAGTTCTGAGTGTTGTCATCTTGACAACGGGAGAGAATATCTCCTCAAAGTCAACACCATATTCCTGCTTGAACCCTTTGGCAACCAGTCTGGCTTTATGCCTTGGCTTTTCACCAGGTGTGACTTTAAGTCGATAAACCCATTTGCATGGAAGTACCTTCTTACCTGTAGGCAAGGGTACCAATTCCCAAGTGCCATTTTTGTGAAGACTGTCCATTTCAGACTTCATAGCAAGATCCCATTGAACCTTGTCTGCCCTCTGCTTAGCCTCTCTGTAGCATGAAGGCTCTCCACAATCAGTGAGCATCAAATAATCAAAGCCGGGAATGAATCTGTCTGGTTGCCGTGATGGTCTAGTTGACCTTCTAACTTGATGTCCATCATCATCATGAGGTGGCTGTCCAGCCTGTTCATTACCCTGTTCTGGCTGCATTTGCATGTCAGGAAGATCATCTAACTGTGGTACATCCATTTGGATATCATGTGCCATGTCTGGCTGTCCATTTGGACCTACTGCAGCATCATTTAGTGGCTGATTATGCTGCTGTAATGGCTGATTTACAGCCCTCCTGTGTTGCCCATGATGCCTGTCATCATCAATAGTTACTTTTGAAGGTTCCTGCTGTACAACAGGCTCCTTGAACATGATGGTTTCATCAAACACGACATCATTGCTGCGTATAAGTTTTCTGTTTGTGGGATCCCATAATCTGTAGCCCATCTCACCTTTGTCACCATATCCTAGGAAAATGCATTTTAGAGACTTTGGATCCAATTTAGTTCTGTCCTCTTTGCGTACATGCACATACACAACACAACCAAAGACCCGTAGATGTTTGTAAGACGGAGGCTTGCCCGTCCATGCTTGTTCAGGCACACCACCACATAGTCTCTTGTTTGGTGACCTGTTAATAAGGTGCACAGCTGTCTTTACAGCTTCAGCCCAAAATGTGTGGGGCAATGCAGCATGTGACAACATGGATCTGACTTTCTCTTGAATGGTCCTGAACATTTTTTCAGCTGTACCATTCTGTGGAGGATCATATGGTGCAGACAACACCCTTTGGATACCCTTTGCCTCACAGAATTCTTGAAATTCTTTGGACAAGTACTCTCCACCATTGTCAGATCGTAAGGCTTTCAGTTTTTTGCCTGTCTCATTTTCAACCAGTGCAACAAACTTAGTGAAAGCCTTGAACGTATCACTCTTCTTTCTGAGAGTGTAAACCCACACTTTGCGGGTGGCGTCATCTATGAATGACAGTATGTACTTTGAACCTCCTAAAGAGAGTGTAGGCATCTCACACACATCTGTATGTACTAGCTCCAAGAGCTGTAATTTCTGATTTGACCTTCTCTTATGAGGTATTTGTACTTGACGACCGTAGAGACAAAATTCACATTTCTGCAAATCTGAATATTTTAGACTCGGCAAGTAACCAAAATGAGCCAATTGCTCCATTCCCTTAATACTCATATGGCCAAGCCGGCTATGCCACAATGAAATCTTTGGTAGCTCGGTGGCATTTACATTAGAATGCGGACAATGTCCAGCATGAAGTGAGTACAAAGTATCAACCTTAGGACCCCTGGCAATAGCCATTGCCCCTTTGCTGATTTTCCATTTCTGATTACCAAAGGTGGTAAGATAACCATCATCATCCAACAACCCTGTGGAAATCAAGTTCTTCTTCACCTCAGGAACATGCCTGACCCCTTTAAGCATTAACTGCTGGCCATTTTCAAGAACAAGCCTGACATCACCTATACCAATGATAGAACATGCATGGTTATCACCAAGAAAGACAACTCCCTTCTGCCCTCCTGCATATCTGACAAACAAATCTCTGTAGGATGTCACATGAAAGGAAGCACCTGAATCTATAATCCAGGAAAACATATCTGATCCATCACCAGCATGAAGTGTATGAGCCTCCAGTGAAGAGGTGAAACATATCTCATGTCCACTGTCACTGTCACTAACATAAGTAACATTCAGCTCCTCTTTTTCTTTGCCCTTAGACTTGCCTTGAGCCTTGCCTTCTTTGGCTCTCTGGTCATTCTTCTTTTGAAAACACTTTTTCTCAATATGTCCCTTCTTGCCACAATAGTTGCATACAAGATCACTCTTAGAGCGGGACTTGCTCCTGTCTCTTTCTTTGTCTTTTCCACGTGTTTTGGACCTGCTGCGTGCATTCAAAGCATTTGACTTCCCAATAGCATTGTTCTTTCTGTTCATCTCTTCCTGTAGAAGAGCACTCTCCACATCTGCAAATACCAGAATGGTTTTTGAGTTGCTGGTAGAAGTCCTGAATGTGTCCCATGACTCAGGTAGAGAACATAGGATGAGTGTAGCTTTCAGCTCATCATCGAGCTTCAACCCCTGGTTGATCACCTGGCTGAATATGCTGTTAAACTCAATAATATGAGTGGACATAGCTGTCCCCTCCTTCATTTGAAGACCAACAAGCTTTTTTAGCCAGTAAGCTTTTCCCGTGGCACTTTTCTTGGCATAAGTATCCTCAAGACGTTGCCACATCTCCCACGCAGTAGGTTCATCCCTGATGCCTACAACCAGTGAATCAACAACTGTAAGCATAATGGTCGACCTGGCCAAGCCGTCCATCTTCTCCCACTGCTCATCAGTAATGTTGGAGGGCTTAACACCCTTCTCCTTTATAGGTTTGTACTGGTCCTTCTGCATCAACACATTGTAGCACTGTGTCCTCCATATGTCGTAATTTTTAGCTCCTTCGAGCTTCTTTATCTGGAACAAGGACGACACGTCGCTGCTGGAACTCATGGTAAAGTGATAAGAGTTTGTTCCTTGATGGAACTGCCTGACTCCCTGCGAGCACTAGTCACTCCAACAAAATTCTCCCGCAGCGGAAGTACGATCAAAAGTGAACTTTGTACTGTTTCAGTGGCACAAAACCAACTGAATATTGTTCTCCCACTTGCTGCAGAAACAGGACAGCAAGCTGATTTTACTGTTTTCAGTGGCGAAAATGCAATAATCACTCTAGAAAAATTTCAGAACTGATATAATATTTTACAGCTGCAATATTTTGCTTTCTGATGGTCAAAATAGGTCAAAACAGGCTGTTTGACAGTCCCGGACTGTCAAAAAAATGTAATTTTCTGATTTTTGGATGAAATCCCTGATTTTAGACCTTCAAATGACCTCCAAATACACCAGTAACTTCCCCCCCAGCTGAATATACAGTCTAGAGTTGAAGTGGCTCAAAAGCCCTCTGAATCATAGCATCATAAGCACATAAAATGGCTGCATATCCCATGCATTAACACGGTAAGTGTCATCAACAACTGTTGCTCACAAGGCATTTGAATACATATCCATTTGGGTTGCATCCAACATAGCATACACTGTAAGTATCAAGCACAGATCTGCCCAATGCATATACTCAGTGCCAACATTGACATACAATCACTGGCCAAGTGATAAGACCTGTCTCGACACTGTTTGCGGCATAAGCAAGCCTCAATGCGAATATAAGCCCTGACACAAGTATCAATTAGCATAGAACTGCCCAATGCATACACTGAGTGCCATCACTGACATACAATCACTGGCCAAGTGATAAGACCTGTCTCGACACTGTTTGCGGCATAAGATAAGCCTCAGTGCGAGTAAAAGGCCCTGCCACAAGTAGAACACCTGCACCTGTATGTGTATATTCACAATACAAGGTACAAGGAAAAGAAAATGGCAGGAATGAAAGATGACAATGCAAGTAATACAGAGTACCTGGCTCAAATGCCAAATGAGCCACGGTTATGCCAGTGGGCTTCACACCGTTGTGTATGATACCTGTAGCTTACGAGCAGGGCCACAATCAAGAGAAGATGCTCGCATGAACAATCCTCAGCATCAGTAGATCAGTAGTAGCGACTCGGGCAGCACAAGCAGCAGGCTGGGGTGCTCCTGGAGAAGGTAGGACTGCTCCAGCACTTGCTACAGCAGCAGCTCTAGTACAAGCGGTAGCAGGGGAGCTCCAGAAAGAGGTCGGGGTGCTGCTACAGCAGGTCGTTTTGCTACAGGGGAGCTCCAGGAGCAGCTTGGGCAGCAAACAGCAGCTCGTTTTTTCTATGGGGAGCTCCAAGAGCAGCTCTGTGTCGAAGAAAATCAGCAGCAGCAGCTCCTGAGGGTGTGCTGAAATAGTGCGCAGTAGAAAATCAGCCCGCAGCAGCTCGTTTTTGCTCTGGGCAGACCCGGAATGGCCTCTGGAGCAGCTCTGGGTAGACCCGGAATGACCTGGAGCAGCTCGGAGCAGCTCCGTAGAGGTGCTCAGGTGAAAAACGACCTGCACAGGGTAGGCTTCCAGCTCTCTCAGCTCAGCAATGAACTCCCCCAGCACACGAACTAGCAGTAGCAGCTCGCGGGAAGAGAGAAGGGAGAAGCAGGAAGTCTCCTGCAGGGTATGGCTCTGATACCAGTTAACGGAGAATCGGAGTGAGTAGGGAGTAGAGAGACTCACTGCACTCACAATAGTGGGGATAATCACAATGAGTGAGTGGTACCTCCCCAAGTACACACATATATATCTATTATGGATAAGGTAGTAACCCTTAAGTACATCTAAGTACAAATGTGTACATAGTGTACTTAAGTGTCCTACATTAAAGTACAACATGAAGTACTATTTACATAGGGTGGCCAGTGCCTTTACCCCAACACATGAGGCCTTTGATATGAAGGATTTGGGACTTGCAGGTCATATTCTTGTTATGCGCATCACGCGTGATCGGAGTAGGAAACTCCTTTGGCTTTCACAAAAAGAGTATGTTACAAAAGTATTACAGCGTTTCAATATGGAGGGGGGGAAGGCAGTGAGTACTCCATTGCCTCCATATGTGAAACTGAGTCATACAGATAGTCCCAAATCAGATGAGGAAAGGGCCATGATGGCCAAGGTTCCTTATGCATCAGCAGTTGGGAGTCTTATGTATGCTATGATAGCTACTAGACCAGACATTGCATTTGCAGTGGGAGTTGTTAGCCGGTATATGGCTAATCCAGGAAAGAGGCATTGGGAGGCAGTTAAGTGCATCATGAGGTACATGAAGGGTACCAAGGAGATGTGCATTTGCTTTGGTAAAGGAGACATGCGTGTACTTGGGTACACAGATTCAGACTATGCAGGGCATGTGGATAGTAGGAGATCCACTTCTGGTTATGTGTTCACCTTTGCAGGTGGTGCAGTGTCGTGGATGTCTCGTGCACAGAAGTGCATGGCTTTGTCTACCACAAAGGCTGAGTATGTTGCAGCCACAGAGGGTTGCAAGGAGGCTATATGGCTTGATCGGCTAGTGGGAGATTTGGGGATTCATACAGGTGTACTGACATTGCATAGTGATTCCATGAGTGCTATTCAGCTAGCACGGAATCCGGTCTTTCATGCAAAGACCAAACACATTGAGGTCAGGTACCATTTCATCAGGGAGGTACTTGAGGACAAGCGCATAGAGCTTGTCAAGGTTCATACAGATGATAACCCTACAGATATGTTGACGAAGAGTCTACCTAGTCAGCGGTTTGAGTATTGTCGTGTATTGATGGGCATTGGATAGTATGCTCACTGGTTGTTCTCCCTTAAAGGCACATTGTCCTTTAAGTGGGAGGTTGTGGGGGTTAAAGGTCACTGTGCCTTAACCCCGGTTATGTACAATACTCAAACACATATATAAATGAATGAAAAAGAAGATTAGGGTGGTTCTGCACCCACCAAACTTGTGTGGCTCTCTGTCTCTCTCTCTCCTTCTTCTGTTCTTGCTTCCGTTGAGAGCACTCTCAGATGGTGAAGAGGCTTGGAGCTCTGATCGTCGAAGAGCCTTCGGAGGCTCAAGGCGTAGCACTATGAGAGCTAATGACAGCCATTCGGTGGGCAATGGCTAATGGCAGCCATTCGGTGGGCTGCGCTGGCCTTCGATGGAGAGGAAGCACTCTTGTTGGAGAGGAAGCACTAGAGTAGAAGCAAGTCGAGAGACTCTCACAAATCTCTCTCTCAAAGACTCTCAAGGAAATAAATCTCTCTCGTTCTCTCTCAAACAGAAATCTATCTCTTTCTCACACCTCAAGAATAGTGGATGGAAACTTTCTCTCTATTTCTCTTAAGAAGAAGAATCAAATCTCTCACAAACTCTTGAAGGAGATGAACGGAAATATCTCACCAAATGGACGGAATTTTCTCTCAATGGAAGTGAAGGGAAGGATCTCACAATCACTCAAGAGAACTCTCAATCTCACAATCTCTCTCACACTCTCAAGAAACTCAATGTCTCAGCGGAAGACAAGGAAGCTCTGATACCATGACAAAATATGAAGAGGGGAGAGGAGAAGAGTGGAGATGAGGAGAGAGGGCACAGCTAGAGAGCACACCACAAATGACTAACTGTACACTAGAATTAGTTGAAAAAATAGAATACATACAAACCCTTTTAGGGTTAGGGTTAGGGGATCTAACCCTTTCCTTTATAGCACTCTATAAGGTTAGTGCTATGCACATATGATCACGTGATGGTGCTATGCACACATGATCACATGATGTTGAGCGTGAACTCTCAACAAGGCTTGCACATACCTTCCTCCCACAAGGAGTTGTTCAGGAGTAGAGGCTTCGATGGCATTCTTCCAAGATTCCAATGACATGTGAGTCACTACCCGGACTACACATTTTTGGAGCCATTGCCGGGGAGTTCGAGTGTTACATCAGCCATAATCTCGGTATCTCCTGGTGTGGTTATGGTGAAGCGGGAAACTAGAGGGCTCGACAGTGCCTGGTTGATGAGAGCCTAGAGGGTTGGGGACTAGGAACTATCCTAGGCCTAGGCAAGAATGGGGAGTGCAATGTTAAGGCCTAAAGGGTAGAAAGGTACTAAGGTCCTTTATGGACATGTGGCACTCAAGTGGGCTTCAAGTGGCAAGCATTGGGTTCAGGGGAGATTTCTAGAGACAGGCTCCTCAAAATGAAGTGAGAGGAGAGTTCACGTAAGGAGCATCTCAGGAATCGTGTTTGGGGGGTGAATCGGACGAGCTCTTTCAATGAGAAGTTCCAAATGATCGAAATTGTGCTTTCCCCTACAGAACTCTTTCGAGGAGATTGAACCTTTCAGAGAACCTTAATCTCAGCTAATGAACCTCAAGAATGAAATCTCTCAAGAATCTCAAAGAAAATCTCCCAACAGAAATCTCTCAAAGAAATGTTTTGATGCAAATCTCTCAAGAACAACTCTCACCCTTAATAAAATGAAACAAAATTTTTTTCTCAAAGGAATGGATGAATCTCAATCACTCTCTCACGGAAGAATGAACGGAAATCTCACACATGAAATGAATGAAGTTCTCTCAAAACGGAAGAGAACACTCAAGCTCACAATCTCTTAATCTCTCTATCTCTCTCACAAGAATGGGACCTCAGCCGAAGGAACCATGCTCTAATAAGATCCTAGGTCATGCTAGGATCCCCTATGAGAGTCGGATGGTGGGGAATTGCGTTGCTGGGACTCTTGATGATGAGAACCACCTTTAGATCCCTATTGATCATTGCCCTATCGGCCATTGGGTCTCAGAGTGCATTCAGAGGCCATGGACTTGTGAGGAGGAGAGCGGGTAGCATCTAAATGATGTCCTGTGGGTCTAGAAGCTTATTTAACTCATAGGGATTTTAGGGTTTTGAAATGCTTTATTTAGTCTTTTTAAAGAACTTTAGGGTTTTTAATTTATAGGCCCTTTTAAATTAGGGTTTTTTGAGTGCACCCCCTCCCTTTTTTGTCGGCATTTCATTAATACTGGATCTTCACCACCCTCCCCGCCTCCCCCCACCCACCCACCCCTACGCCTTGCCATGTCGCACATGCACATGCACATGCAACTCTGAATTTCCAAACAAATTTGTGAATTTTGGAATCTGTAATTGACTTGAAATAGTGTTAACTTGATTCATCAAACATTTTACATTTGGGGCTCTCTTAGGACCCAACCCCTCCCCTATCTTACTCTATGTTGCAACCAAAGCGCAATCCCTTGCTCCCTGTTGAAGACTTCCAAGCAGAACATCTCCTTGTCTTCTTGGCATGTTGAACCTCTTTTACGAGACTTGAGATCTCTACCTTGTCGCACTTGAAAGTCCTGGCCTCTAGACATGTATGAAACTAGTCGAACATTTCATGTAGTGCATTGCTTCGCACAATACCACCCCATGCCTTGTATTCTTGAAGTAGGGTGCCTTTGCTTTGTAGTGCGATTTCTCCATTCCTTGAGTATTCCAAATGGACAAAGGCCCCCATTTCTCCACAAACCATGGTGCATGTGCATAAAGAATTTGCTATAAAGAAAAACATCATATTAGAAACATAAACTAACTCAAGGTTAATGCACACAATTTCAACCTAAGGAGGATTACCATGTAATGTGTAATATGTGACTCCCCCCATGCTTCTAACGTCAATGATATGAATTCTCCCAATGCTACCATGAATCTCTCATAATAAAGCTCATCCATTTGACCCTATCTAAGTAGCTTTATAATTGCATCAAGCTTTGTCCATAGTGTTTCTCTCAAGCTTGATTCGTAGTGCACTCATACAAAGCTTTCTAGTACTCCCAACCTAGGGTGCTCTAAGCCAACATATGTTTTTCTTTATCTACATTGTGGTTGGAAAAGAACCTCCTTTCCTTTCCTCCACCCATAGACACTTTAGCAAGAATATTTTGTGTCTTTCTTGAATGTTTCTTATGTACTTAAGCTTCACATTGCCTTCGTGAAGTCCCATCAGTGAGAGTAGTTCTTTAGTTTTTGCAATGCATTGTACAGAGACTTGCTGTGGCCTCAAATTCCAAGCATAAACTAGATGGAGATAGAGTAACTTGTCAAGTATACGTAGTTCAGTGTGCAAAGTACACACATGTACTTGCTTCAATGGAATTGATAGACTTAGGTCCCACTTAGGATCCTTTTTGTGACAATTAGGGGCTACACTTTGGTTGTAAGAAAGGATGTCATTTTCCCATCATAGGCTTCCCTTTTGCATCTTTTGAGAGTGGGTGCAATACAAGCATGTCCATTTTGCATCTACACTTGTACCACAACCATACAAGCACTTGAGGGTCTTCAAATCATGAGCTAGATGCCATTCAACTTGAAACGTTCCATGCCCATCCACTATCAATGTTTTCCTCGCCTCTTGTCTTTGAATAATTGATGGGATGCCGGTTCTCTCCAAAACCCACTTCAATATCTCGTGGCACTCCTTTGAGGTCTCAAATGTTACAAATGCTCACCCTCTCTAGCTTGTTCTCTTTTACCAAATGAGCTTCATACATTTTTATAACAAATACTAGCTTGCCATTTGTACAATGAAAGAGAAATACAATAAGGATATAGAAATGAGAAAAAGTAAAGCTGAATGCGAAGAGGAAATTTCTCTTATCTTCTTCTCTCACCCCATAGAATTTGGCCATGGCTCTCTGCAAATTCTCTACATCCATGTAAACATTATTGAAAGCATTCATCTCAAACGTTTGGATGCCATATTTCTTTTTACTCTTCCAAGTCATTGTGCCACTTACACAATGGTATCCTCCAAGCTTTTCTCTAGCACATTGGTTTGTTTCTTGATGTGCAAGCCTTACAAACCAGGGTGTTGGCAATGGCATTGTAGATATCTTATACTTTTCCTCCATAGCAGACTTGAAAATTTTAAAAATAGAGTTGTAAGCTTCATGACTTACACCAGTAGCATCACAAGCTCCAAGCACCTCCTTTTCTTGCATGAGGCCCTTGAAGTCCTTCATCACCTCTCTAGCAAACTGTTCATGCAGCCCTTTTTGTCTAGGGTCCTTCAACACTTCAATGAAATCACTTGGCTTTATTAAACTTCTTAGAACATATGAAGGATCACTATCATCCATTTCCATTGTTCCCATCACATCCTCCATGAAATTCCTAAAGTAGTACAAATGAGTCTGTGGAAACAATGCAACACCACGAATATTTTCAAGTAAGAAATTCATTGAAACATTGGGAAACTAACCTTGCAGCCCGTACTCTCCTCTTTTGCGCATCACTATTGGCCGACAATGCATCCATTATTGCAATTGTCTTTTCCTCTCCTTTAGTCCCAAAGGTGTTCCCTTCAACTTTTGTACTCGTTCTATCAACTTCTCTCATTCCTTCTCCACAACACATTGAACTTATACCTTTCCAAATCTTGTTTGCTTTCAATGAGCTTATGGATTGATTATTCCAATTCTTGTCGCTCCAAGTCCAGTGCATGGGCTTTGTCTCATTGAGTTCCTTGTTTTGGAATTGGAGATCTTGCATACTACTACGCATTGCCACAATAGTAATATTTCCCAAATGTGCTAGTTCTTCTACTTGGGCTCTCTGCACCTTGCTTGCTTGCATAGCCAATATCTGAGAATGGTTCAATCGATTGCAATAACTGAGCAATCCAATATGTCTATTGCCAACACATCGAACAACATCATGCATTGTATGAAAAGGAGGACTCTTTTGGGTGGCAGGGTCTAAAGGATACAAGGTTCCATCCTTCCAAAGGTCAAGATGCTTCTTCCCTTACAATCAAAGACTATGGAGCACACTTTGAAGAAATCTACTAAATTCCAAATGGTATGTGCTTGCATATTCAGCCTCCTCAAATGGTGCCATGAGTACTCAAGGAGACGTATCAGTGCTGTAGGCTGAAATGTAGGGGAGAGTAGGTAGAGGAAAAGCTGGCAAAAAGGGAGCAATGAGAAGGATGGATTAGCAAGGAAGAGGGAGGAGAAGAAGCAGATCATGGCAAGAGGAAGAGGTTGAGGAGAGTAGGGCGACTGGTGTAGAAGGGAGGGAAGGAGGGAGGAGGAGGGCAGAGTTGCTACAGGAGGGAGGAGGAGAGGAGAGGGAGTAGGGCAATTAGAGAAGGAGGGGAGAGGAATGAGGGAGGAGGAGGAGCCAGAAGGAGCAGGAGGAGGGGAGAGAGAGGAGGGAGGAGGAGGAGCAAGAAGGAGGAGGGGAGAGGAGGAGGGAGGGAGAGGGAAGGGGAGGGAGGGAGATTCAAAATTTGAAAAAGTGGGCCCCTTCCCTTATTGATGGGGGAGAGGTAGGCACCTAGGTTGGGCTGGTTAGGCCTCCTTGGGACCCTCCAACCCCCTTGCATTAGCCCACTAAGCATTCCTTAATTCATTCCTTAGGAGGCCCTTTTTGAGACCTCAATTCTCCCCTAATGCAAGTTCCTTTCCAAGAACATTATCTATGATTATGGATGTATGATAGGCGAGTGCATTTGGATAAATAGATTTTGCAGAAGTCTTCTAGATTGCTGCCCATAGGGTCATCAAAGCATACCCTTGTGTTGAGTTTGGGCCAAGGTTTTTGAAGCAAAGACCTTCCGTCAATCACATAGCTATTTAATTGTAAAGCTCTCAACACAAAGATGCAACCTTTCTTTTGATTTGTCACAGATTATATCGGCCTGAACAAAATTCTCTACTATATTCCAAGAACATATGAAGCAAAACCTCTCTTAGCATATAAAGACAAGGTGTAGTTCAAAGTCTTTAGGAAGAACTTTGATTTGTAGATCAAGCATGTATTCTTGAGGAACTAGGCCAATTACAAGCTCAATTTGAATCTCTACATGATGCATACTGCTGTTAGGAGTGGTAGCGTGGCTAGAGATAGCTTGATTAGAAGGGACACACTTTTTGGGTGAGATTTTTGAGGAAAGCTTTTTGGCATTAATGTGAGATTTTTAATTTCTCATAGATTTTCTACCATCGAGATGAGCTTTTTTTGCTAAAGCATAGATTTGACAATAATATTAGTTTCTTTAATTTATTTTTTAAATTCCAATATTCTAATATACAATTCTTCTACCTTTTAAGAGTTCAAAAGCACACCATTTCAATCAAAACTTCCATGAATGTTAAATGGTCTTTACTAGAAAAATTCTTCAAACGTATTATAAAAAGTACTTGAAAACGGTACTTAGGAAGATTGGCAAATTACAAAATATTTCGACATCCCAATGGAAAACTTTTTTTTCTAGAGAAGACCAACATTGCCACAAATATAATAGATTGGATCCATCTCCAAGTTAGTGGGATATTACATTGATAGCCGCATTCAAGAGTTTTTTGAAGCTTAGAAAATCTCTTACTCATAAACCATAGCATATATGAACCTTCAAAATAATATTTGTAGTTGACTAAGAGCTGATATAGGGGTCTTGTAATTATGGCATACCTCAATATGAACCTGCTTTAGTATCTAACATGGCCCATGAAGACTTGGACTCCCTTGGCATTTAGTGGGGGGGAAAGCTCTATGATAATCTTTATTTTGTCCATGTCATTTGCAATCCCATGTCGAGAGACTATGTGTCCTAAGACTACTCCATGTGTGGCCAGGAATTGGCATTTTAGAGGATTCAAAGAGATTCCATACTCCCTACATTTTTTTAGCACTTCTTCAAGGCATTTCTAGTGATCCTTTTTTCCTGAGTGTACGCACAAGTCATCGAGAAAGACTTGTAGGAACTTATTGAGAAATTCCTTGAAGGCGGTGTACATTACCCTTTGAAAAGTAGATGGGGCATTGCATAAGCCGAATGGCATGACTCTGTATGCAAAAATGCCCCATTCTATCGCAAACGCTATCTTTGCCTGATCTTGCAGTGCAATTTATACTTGGTTGTACCCATTGAACCCATCCAAGAAGCTATATACTTCAGATCCTACTACCCTTTCTAAAATTGTTTCAATCAATGGTAGGGGATAATGATCTCTGATTGTTGCTGCATTGATGTTCTTGAGATTCACACATATTCTGAGCTTCTTATTTTTCTTAGGAACAATCACAATTTGTGACACCCAATTGGTATGCTTGATCTCATAACTGAAATCAGCATCCAGTAATTTTTCTAGTTCTTCATAGACATGGGTGCCATAGTTGGGATTTGTCTTGTAAGGTCTGCATACCTTTGGTTTGGATCCTTCCCTTATTGGCATGGTATGTACTGCAACTTTTGGGGAAATCCCTTTCATTTCTTTGTAGGACCAAGCCATGCAATCTCTATATTCCATGAGCAATGCTTTCAATTCTTTTTCTTCTTCTAGAGTGAGCTGTTTGCCCAATGTTCTTTTTCTTCTTCTAGAGTGAGTTGTTCGTCGATGTATATAGGCTTTTCTTCTTCTCCATCCAAGGTAAGATTCAATTTCCTTGTCTTGGCTAGTCCTTCATAAACTGGGGTATCCTCAATATTGAACCTCCAAACCCCCCCCTCCTCCACCCCCCTTTTCCCCCCACCCTCATCCCCCCCCCACCCCCTTTCCCCCCACCTCCAACCCCCCCCCACCCCCCCTCTCTCCTCCACCTGCCCCCCTCTCCTCCACCCCCCCTCCACCTCCTCCCTCCCCCCCTCCCCCTCTCTCCTCCAACCCCCCTCCACCTCCACCCCCTCCCCCCCAACCCACCCACCCCCCTCAACCCCTTCCCCCTCTCTCCTCCAACTCCCTTCCACCTCCGCCTCCTTTCCCTTTCCCCCTAGCCCCCCTCCCTCCACCCCTCCCGCCCCCCAAACCCCCCCCTCCTCCCTCTACCCCCCCTCTCCTAACTAAAGTCTCTAAGGGAGGCAGTCAATAGGCGGTGCTTCATTTGGACAGACAAATGCGAACAAGCATTCGAAAACCTCAAGTGGAGATTGATCTCAACCCCTATGACATAGAATTTCATGTACATATTGGCGGTTCCAATTATGCAGTAGGGGTAGTGTGTTATGTTAACCTGGCAAGCACAACAAAGACTACCTTGTATACTTTGCAAGCAGACATCTAAATGATGCGGAGGTGAATTACACCATAATAGAAAAATAAGCCTTGTCAATGATCTACAACATGAAGAAATTTTGACACTATCGATTGGCTACTGACTTTATCTTCTACACAGATCATCAAGCCTTATTATATCTTATGATCGCCCATGCACCACAAGCCGGATGGCTTCTATTGCTACAAGAATTCAATTTCAAAATCATGGTGAGAAAAGGAGCCCAACATTTCATTGCCGATCACATGTCATGATTGAGGACAGCCAGAGGGAATAGAAGACATGACCTACTAGATGTCGCATTATTTCAACTAGATGCTATGCTTGATTGGGGTGCAGACATCATTGGGTACTTAATGGCAGGAAGACCACCTCCTGAAATGAAAGTAGTGGATGCTAGGAAACTAATTCTAAAAGCTCCACCCTATCAACTCATTGCAGGACAACTATACAAGATGGGAAAGGACCTAGTTTAAGGAGATGTGTGATGCCACATGAGATCATGCCAATCCTCAGTGAAGCCCATGAAGGCATTGCAAGAGGGCATTTCCAAGGGGAAGCAACAACAAGAAAAGTCCTTCTCGTAGGATATTAGTAGCCAACACTTTGGTCAGATGCCTATGAATATGTCAAAAGTTGTGATGTATGCCAACAAACTACTAAATCACAACACAAAGACTTCAATCCTCTAATAACAGTCATTGCACAAAAACCCTTTGAAAAATGGGAGATTGATTTTTTGGGTCCCATCCATCTAGAGGCAAAGGGAACACAGGCATGCTACATCATTATGGCCACTGATTACTTTACAAATGGGCTAAAGCTAAAGCAATCAGAAAGGCAGATGCCAGAAGAACAGCAAGGTTCTTATACGAGAATGTGATTACCCGATTTGGATGTCCCATTGAAATTGTCAGGTAGAGATACACATTTTGTCAATGAGGTCATCCAAGAACTCTTGTCTGGCTTTATGGTGATCCATAGAAAGAGCACACCTTACTACCCCCAAGGGAATGGATAAGCCGAATCCACCAACAAAATATTATGCATTGTCCTCACCAAGGTAGTAGAACCAAAGCATTTTGATTGGGTAGAGAAACTAAATGCAGCCTTATGGGCATATCGAACTACACTCAAGATCTGTATAGGAAATACAACTTTCAATTGGTGTACGGCCTTGAAGTTGTGGTTCCACTAGAATTTATAATACCCAATCTACGCATAGTAGTAGAAGAATGTATGGGAGATCATGCATGGTTGAAAGAAAGGCTCTACCAATTAGAGAAGCATACAGATACCAGATTAGTTGCCTACCATGCCATGACAATAACGAAAAAACAAAGAAGAAAGGCATGGTTTGATAGAAACCTCAAAGACAAAGACATCAAGGAAGGTGACCTGGTTTTGCTATACAATACTAAAGTCCATAAGGGTAAGCTCAAATTTCTAGGTCAAGGTGTTGAGAGATCACGCTCAACATCATGTGATCATACGTGCATAGCACCATTATGTGATCATATGTGCATAGCACTAACACTTTTTAGATTCTCTAACCCTAACCCTAAATGGGTTTGTATATATTCTACATTTTCAACTAAATCTAGTGTACAGTTAGTCATTTGTGGTGTGCCCTCTCTCCTCATCTCCACTCTTCTCCTCTCCCCTCTTCATATTTTGTGATGGTATCAGAGCATGGTTTTGCCTTTCGCTGAGGTGCCATCCTTGTGAGAGAGATTGAGTGATTGTGAGTTCTCTTGAGTGTTCTTTGTGAGAGTTCACTTCCGGTTGGAGACTCCCATCTATTGAGAGAAATTCTGTTTATTGAAGAATTTATGTTCAGTTCATTGTGAGCTTGAGTGATCTCTTCTGTTGAGAGAACTTCATCCATTGCATGTCTGAGAATTCCGTTCATTCTTATTGTGAGAGAGAAATGTTCTTCTTTTGAGAGAGAAATGTTCTTCTTTCTAAGTGAGAGAGGATTTTCATTAAGAGTTTCTTGAGAGACTTTGAATTCTGTTAGGAGAGAAAGTGAGAGTATTCACTAGTCTGAGAGAGAGAGAGAGACGATCCATTAGAGAGGTCTCAATGAATTAGAGAGTGAGACCCTCATCTAAGCTTCTGTCTACCTCTACGCAGCCTCTACAACAGCAACAGCCTTCTACCACGACCTAAGGCGAGCCTTCACCAATGAGCTGCCTCTCCAAATGCCTCTACAAGATTAGCTTACGAGCAATGGTAGCTTAGGCTTCATGGGCTAACGAGCAGCCTAACGAAGGCTTCACGGGATTGCTACCTACGCAAAAGGTCTCGCTATTGCTCAGCAACCATCCTTCCAGACATTGACTCATGCTCAGCACACACTTAGCATCGACTCACGCACGGCTGCAGCCTTCGAGCGACTAAGTCTCCAGACTAATTGCTCTCTATTTTTTGTCGGTTTTCTCTTGTGGTGATCGAAGCTGTGCCCAACGATCACCTCGGCAAGAAGGTCCACATCAAATGCAATGAGGATGACACCATCGGTGACCTCAAGAAACTCTGTAGCCCCAAAACACCATAGCTCTCGTCGCCAGCCTTCTGCCTTGTGATCAGCGATGGGCGACCTCTCGGCATCACACCAACACCTCCAGCCCATTATCTACACCTTCAGTGGCTTCTCTCTCGTATCTCCAAATCTCGACCAGCCAACAGAAAGGAGAAGTTCCATAACTCTCCTGTGGGTGACTATAGCCGGCCGTCCCTATGGAAACGTAATGCCTAGCACTCCAATAGCACTAGCCAGATCTCGCAACATTGCCTTCCACACCGACTCTTAAGAGAGTCCCGTGAGCAGCCCTTCAGCACACTGGAGCGTAGAAGGGCAACTCTCCTCTCAACACTGGAGAGTAGAAGAGCCCGTTGGCCTCAGAGCTGAGTGAAGAGCGTAAGTAGATGGGCCACACATGAAGCTTCACAGCACAGCTGACCACAGCAGCTCCAACGAACGTCAACAATGGAAGCTTCAATAGACTCCCATGGGATGACAGAATCTAATATATTTTGTCGGAATTTTATAAATTTTGACATGTGGCAACTTGGCCACGCTTAGTCAAGTTCGAATAGGGTCTGCTCAAGAGATTGACACATGGCACCTTATCGTGCCACATCAGCATCTGGCACCCTGCATGCCACATCATCACTTGGCCATGTCATGTGCCACGGTGATAGTTAGCTACATTATCTCAATGCTGCCATGTCAGCACACTGACCCAATTGCCACCCACATAGTGCCATGTCAGTAATGCTAGGTCAGCAGTCCACATCATCAATGCCATGTCACCATGCCACATCACCAACATGTCCAGTCAGCACTACCACATCAGCATCCTAGTCAACAGTGACACATCATCAGCCACATGGCACTCTGACCCCCTGCTTGGCACACTTGGCATTTTGCATGTGATCACTCCTGCCACCTTAGCACAGGGCACCACAGGCAGAGTCCCTGCTAGGCACAATCATTGTATATGACCCCCACTGACTGCCACATCATCATTGAGCACATCTGCACTCCTTTTGCCCCTCCACCTAAATCAAGTCGTTAACCAGCCAGCGGCTTGATATCGACAATGCATACATGAAGATGTGCATAATAGCAGCCAATTCCTTTTGCCCCTCCACCTAAATCAAGTCATTAACCAGCCAGCGGCTTGATATCGACAATGCATACATGAAGATGTGCATAATAGCAGCCAATTATTCTCATCAGGCGCATGATGCACAAGCCACCTTGCAACATATCGAAGAAGGGGACAGTCTCAGAAATCAGTCGTGATTTTGTTGGCCTTGCCATACGTAAACCATCTAGGATACCTACTGCTGGCTCTTTCCCACAGCTTTCATAGTAGGAAGAGCAGGGTATTCTCAGTATTATGCAGGGTTCCGAGGCTTTTTTTCACCTACAGATATATTAGGGTTGTCGTTTGTAGTATATGTGTAGCTTAGGACCTCGAGTCATATTTCATGAGAGACGTAGGCTTAAGTGTGATAAGCAAACATAGTGCATGCATGTGTAAAAAGAACGTGTATCATCATACAGGGTTTAGAAGGAGGTTCCAAGGTTTAGAAGAAGTTCGAGGGTTAGAAGGAGGATCCAAGATTCATGGTAGAGTACATGATGGAGAACTTGTCTCCCTCGTGGATTATGGAGGTTAAGGGTTGAAGAACTAAGGGTTTAGGGGGTGCAGAGGAGTGGGAGAGGCATGGGGGGAAACAAGAGATAGGAGGGGGGAGGAGGAGGAGAAGGGAGGAGGAGCATGGGGGGAAAGAAGAGATAGGAGGGGGGAGGAGGAGGAGGAGGAGAAGGGAGGAGGAGGGAGAGGAGGAGGAGGGAGGAGGAGAGGGAGAGGATGGTTGCGAGGTTGGAGGAGAGGGGAGGAGGAGTTGCAAGGTTAGGACATGCTTTTGGATGTGGAGTGCAAGGAAGCATGGACACTTAAGACAATTGCTTCGAATACCAAAGTAGAACTCAAAACAATGCCCCAAAGAGTGTGGGCTTCATTCCATTATGGGGTATTTATACAAGTTGGAGAGCATCTCTCTTTGCATGTAGGAATTGTAAGACATTCTCTCTCTGCATGTAGAACTTGCATATAGAAGTTGCATGTAGAAGTTGCAAGTTACATGTAGGAGTTGCATGTTGCATGTAGGAGATACATGTAGAGCTCACATGTAGGAGTTGCATGTAGAACTCGCATGTAGAACTTGCATGTAGGAGTTGCATGTAGGACTTGCATGTAAAACATGCATGTAGGAGTTGCATGTAGAACATGCATGTAGGAGTTGCATGTAGAACTCGCATGTAGGAATTTCATGTAGGAGTTGCATGAAGAACTCGCATGTAGGAGTTGCATGTAGAACTCGCGTGTTGCATGTAGGAATCGTATGTAGAACTTGTATGTAGAACATGCAAGTTGGATTTCTAAGAGGGATTATTCCTAGCCTTATGCAAGTACAAGCGGAGCTTTGCCGCTACTCTACACACATTCTATACTACCTAAGTCCATCTTGGCACAGAGACAACATACTCCCGAATCCATTTGATTACCCGTCCATGGGTTATGGCATATTTTGATTTTGGAGTTGGGATGCCATGTGCATAACCCAGTGGTTGTTGAGCTTGTGGCATGCGAGTCATTCCTACTATAATGCTTTTGTACATGCTTTTGTACCATACAATTTATGGTATGTAGTCAGGAAGCTTATCTCCTCTTGAGGAGGGGTAGACGGTTGTGAATTTCAGAGGGGATCTCATTGCTAAGGCTGTGGACTTTGCCATCGAATCTTCTTGGGAAGAGATTTGGCAGGGGTCTCGTTGTTAAGGCTGGCATTTCCTTCTATCTTGCATACATGTTGGATGCGATTGCATCTGTATGATTGAGCTTATAGTATAGATAAGTTTATATGCAAGTATGATACTTTTACATTTAGGAGACATCTGTGATGTTTGGTGGGGGTCTCTCGTTATTGAGGCTGCAGACTCTTTTGCCAATTCATCTTGAGTTTTTGCATAGCTTCTTGTCTTGCTTGTGAATTCATTGCATGCTTTGAGAGTATGGAATGAAAGTGTGTGATACTATTATTGATGCAATCTATTATGTGCCTATGCAAAATCATGTGAGTGCACATGGTGTGTTGATTAGGTAGGGACTAACTATATGCTTATTTGTGGTATTTATTAGGGAAACTAAGACTCAATAATCCCTAATACAAAATTGATTAGGTCTTCCTAAATGTGCAAAAACGTGCATATGCTAGTGAGTGTGCATGTAACAATCTAGTGCAAACTATATGTGCAAAAAACGTGCATATGCTAGTGAGTGCGCATGTAACAATCTAATCCTAACTAAGGAAGACTTGGGTTTCCCCGATCTTCGTTTTTGTCAGGGATGGCTTGCGTGATGATGTAGTAGCGCTTCAGTCGGCTCCCATTTGTGGTTGTGTTGAATTGGACTCTATCTAATGTTTCTAGTAGCACAAGTTGAACTTCAGATTCTTTTAGTGGTCTTGGCATTGCTATGGGGATATTGCCACTTGTGTAATTCTTGAAGTACTCCGGCACTTCTTTAAGATCAGCCTTTGATGGTGTTGAACTAGCCTGACATGTGCCACGTGTACGGGGTGGCATAGTATTATAACCAATTTGTTTAGCTCTTGGAGACCTTTTTTTTTTTTTTGATGAATTCTCTTAATCGATCTTCATACGCACATGTGGCTTATACTTTCTAAACTTCTTACACTGGGAACTATGGGGTAACTTTTCCACTAGTAAGGTGTTCCCATGTAAGGGTTTATTTGTTGTGCACACTCCTTCAAGTCCCTCAGGGGACCATTCAAGACGTGGTGGTTCTGATTTTGAGGGAGCTGGCTTTGCAAGATACAATTCGATGATCCTTGTTTGGACTCGTTCGAATTCATTGAAGTGTGTAGCCTTGGCTTTTCTGCGATTTCCTCCTCTAGCTTTCTTGCGGGATCTTTTGCTCTATTATTCAACTTTGGAGGTTTAATTTTTGGAAGCTCAGCTGCCATTAGGGCATGTAGAATGGCTAAGTCATTGTCATAGACTTGATCTTCAATTTCAACATTCTTAGCCTCAGTTTCAAGGTCATCATTGGTATGGGTACCTTCTTCAGGTTCATTATCCCACTCAAAATCAGCCATAAATAATGGCACCTCTAGATCGATTGGTTCTTCATGTGTGAGTGGAGAATCTACCTGTAGCACCTTAGCATCTATCTGTGAGAAGATGGGGTCTAATGAATGGCATTGTCGATGGTTGCCAATATTTGTATCCAATTATTAACATTGCTTTGTGAATTGCCCGCTATGGCATGCTATTGCAGGGGAAATGGTTTGCTTGAGATTGTCATTGAAGATGTGTCATCCAACGCTCTAGACACAATTGCTTTTATAGCTCATGTCCCCACATTCACCCTGAGTGCAGTGTTGCAATTCTGGATTGTCACTCTATCAGTTCTCCAGTCATGGGGACTGATGCTTCCCATAACCAAGGACGTCCCAGTAAGATTTGATAGAATTTTTTTGGGAGATCCAAGATTGTGAATTGAAGGGAAAAGCGAACTCCTGTGACCTTTGTGGACACGCCATTCACTATTCCCAAGGGTTTGGCCCGTGAATCATTGGCAAGGCGTATGTTGCTCGTATGTTGAAATTAGCCTTTTGCATTGGTGGAAGACCCCATTCATCACAGAGCTCTTTTGATAGGACATTTATACCTACTCCACCATCCACAATGGCTTGGACTTCATTATATGCCTTGTGGATCAAAGGCACAGTAATGTTGCATATGTCATCTCTCTCACCCATCTACACAGGGATATATTTGATGTCCTTCATAGGTATGAGGTCTTCAAAGTCTCGTCTCGGGCTCCCAAGTAGGTGCCTAGGACATCTATGCTCTTATCAATTACGGGAAATAACTCCTCTCTATCTAACTAATGAAGTACGGGAGATGCAATCGTGGAAGACTAACCTAGTAGAATCCATGGTAGTTCGGTAGCTAGGAGAACTATGGGTATGAAAGTGAAATTTTAAAGCTAAAGTAACTTTATAACCTATATATACCCAAAAGTTCTAAATATAAATAATAAAATGAATTATAATTTTTTTGGGCAAAATTTGACATTGACACGACACAAAACCATTCAAAACATCAAAATTAATTGCACCACTATGAATTGAAAAATGTCAAAATCCACAGTTCCACCCCACATTGTTTACAATCTTCAATATTGCAAGAGGGATAAAAGTGGCACTATGCATGCGCTTCTTTGCACGCTTTCCTACCTTTTTACCATTTAAGGTAAAGTGAAAGGACTTAGACATGCCATCTGCCATGACCAATAGGTGTTCCCGCACATCCTTGAGAGTCCACTATGACATGACTGTCACATTCTTGACATCTCCTAAATGAGAATCAATGCATAAACTTATCCCTATATTATCATCATCGTTAGAGTCAAGGGGGAGCCAATTGCCACCTGTTTTCTTACAGCACCTATATTCGAAAGCAAAATATAACATTTGGCAGGAGATGTGGTACTTGACAACCACATTGTCCTTACATACATGGCATTGAAACAGATCACCCTTTTGTTCACCTGACCTACTTCCCCAATTCACCCCAAGCAATTCCTCAAGGGCATTCTCATGTAGGCACTTGCATGACCACATGTTTTTTGTTTTGTGCATCTGAATATTTTGAAAATAAGAAGCAAAAATGCGCAGAGGCATAAACCAAGACAACCTTTCCCATTTAGAGCCAAATGTAAACTTCATGGCCATGCCCACATCCTTTGCAATCTTTTCCTTGTATGATTGCACTATTCTTGCATCCACCATGCTGCAATCCATGTCTTCAAGTTGTGGTGTTGCAATGCATTGAAGATGGTCATAGCTTGATGCATCCTTGGAGTAATGTACTTGGCATTGTACCAATAGATATTTCTCTATTTCAAAGTAGAGGACTTCTCTCTAGCATGCATTTGTCTTCCTAAATCCTCATGAATGACAATAAACTTACCTAAGAAGCACTCGACTGGTTCCCACTCCTCAAATTATGAAGGAAATACATCTGCTATGCACAAGTGCTATTTCAAAATACAATTTCAAACTAACTCATTACACTGGTGCTATTTCAAAATAAAATTTCAAACTGACTCATTACACGTAGAAATCTTATACAAAATGCAACTTACAATGCGATGGTATTGTCGATTGATTGCTTGACATAGGAAGGCACATGTCCTTCCCCATGTAGATGTGTTGCACCTTTGCAAGGCATCCTTTCTTCCCAAGCTTGAACTTCATGATGTGGTCCTTCCATTCATGCAAAAGATCACCTCTTTTGCTCTTGGGAAGCTTATGTGGACCCTACAAAGAGAGTGGGATAGAAGGAAGGCATCTCACTTGCAGCTTTCTTACATACACAATGGGGGAATATACACAAAGGTGGAGGCTGAAAATAGTTTTCCTCTTCTTAGTTGTGAAAGCCAAAAGAACTCTCTCTTAGTACAAAAGAATAGGTGAACCCTATATGTGGGTCTCAAACCAAACTCATCTTTAAACCTAGGTGGCATACTAGCTGAGCCACTAACCAGAGTACATAAAGATAGCTGTCATCTAGCTATTATTTATGGGCGGTGTACCAACCGCATCTGCAGCTAACAAGTTAGTAACATAAATGCACAACGGTCACCCTGGCATATCACGAGTGGAGCTCGATATCTCAACACTCCCCCTCGAGCTCAATCCCAATTCCTGCACACCAAGTAGGTCTCTGAACTTGCATAGCTTCTCTGTACCCAATGCCTTCATGAATATGTCAGCTACCTAATCCTCTGTGCTGACATAAACTAGATCAATAAAACCTACTAGAACCTTCTCTCACACATAGTGATAATGCACCTCAATGTGCTTTGTTCTAGCATGATAAACTGGGTTATTTGCCAAGTGTATATTGCTTATATTATCACAATAAATGACAATTGGCCCGATGCATATCATAAAGTAGCTTATGCAACTAAGCTGCCTCACATGCAACCATTGCTGCACCCCTATACTCAGCCTCTATGCTCGACAAGGCAACTGTAGGCTATTTCTTGCTGCTCCGAGTGACTGCAACACTCCCAAAAGAGAACACATATCCACTAGTAGATAGTCTATTAGAAATACTACCAGCCCAATCAGCATTAGTGTATCCATGCAATTGTATCTGAACCCCAGTCTCATAAAATAGTCCATATTGCAATGTGGACTTCACATAACTCAGTATGCATCTAGCCGCATCCAAATGCGGTTTCCTTGGAGCCTGCATAAACTGACTTACCAACCCAATAGCATAGCTCAAATCTGGCCCGATAATAGTCATATAAATCAAACTTCCTACTATGCGTCTGTACATAGTAGGGTCTTCTAGAAGCTCACCTGCATTTCTGCTCAACTTCACATTTTGCTCCAAAGGAACTAAAATAGGCTTACAGCCTGTCATCCCATATTTGGACAGCATGTCCAATCCATACTGCCTCTGCAAGAGCCATATCCCACTTGTGGATCTAATCACCTCAATGCCCAAGAAGTAATGCAGCTCTCCCAAATCCTTCATCTCAAACTTCTACTTCAATAGCATTTTCACATGAAGGATATCTTCATCACTATCACCTGTGATGATCAAATCATCAACATCAATGACAAGCAGCATAATAGCTTTCTCTGTTTTTCTCACATAAAGTGAGAAATCTACCTTAGAAATCTGAAAGCCAATAGTGACAAGATACTATCCTATCTTGTCAGACCATGCTCTAGGTACTTGCTTCAAACCATATAAGGCTTTCTTCAACTTGCAAACAAACTCAGGATGAACAACATGAAATAACCTAGTGGCTGCTCCATATAGACCT
This sequence comes from Dipteris shenzhenensis, assembly GCF_047967505.1. Classification (NCBI taxonomy): domain Eukaryota; kingdom Viridiplantae; phylum Streptophyta; class Polypodiopsida; order Gleicheniales; family Dipteridaceae; genus Dipteris; species Dipteris shenzhenensis. Next base: position 6,877,644 of record NC_141602.1, on the reverse strand, counting down.
CTTCTTGCAAATCACCATGCAAGAAAGCATTCTTTACATTCATCTGATGTAAAGACCATCCCTTTGATGCAGCCATAGCAATGACTACTCTTACGGCTACCATCCTTACAACTAGACTGAATGTTTCTTCATAATCAATGCCATATGTCTGTGCATACCCCTTGACAACTAATCTTGCCTTGTATCTGTTCACAAAACCATCTGCATTGTGCTTCACCTTATAAACCCACTTGCAGCCAATTGCATTCTTGTCTTTAGGCAAAGGCACCAATTCCTATGTAGCATTTACTTCCAAGGCATCCATTTCTTCATCCATGGCTTTCTCCAATTTTTCTTTTCCCATGGCTTGCTCAAAAGAAGTGGGTTCTGGTTCATGTATCATTTTGACCATATAGGCATAGTGAATGGCTATAAATCCATCATATTTCAGCCTATGCACAGCATACCTAGGTCTGGTAGACTTGTGCAAAATAGTCTCGCTACCAAGTGCTCTCAAAACATCCCTTGTCTTTCTTACTCCATGTGTAACAATAGAAGGAATACCCAACTCATCATCAAGGCTCTGTTCTGAGCCACTGGATTCACCATCCACATAAGAGTGACTTGCATTCACATCAACCATGGGCTGATCTACTTTCTCTTTTCCCTTTCGTTATACTTGCATACCCCTATCTGTGTTGCTTTGAGGAGATCCTCCTCATCTCAATCTGCCTATCCATGGTGAAGTATGCGAACCACTGCTAGAGGACACTACAGGTCCACTAATATTTTGTGATTGCTGCTGTGAATTCTGTGCAGCATTACCATTTTGTGCATCTACATCATCAATCACATTTACTAGTTTATACTAGCTGCTCATTTCATCAAAAACAACATCTCTACTTACTGTAAACTTATGAGTAGAAGGGTTATAGCATCTATACCCTTTCTGCTGCAGACAATAACCAATAAAGATGCACTTCTCAGCTTTTGGATCCAACTTTCTCAACTCATCTGGCACATGAACATAGGCAATGCAACCAAAGACTTTCAAATGAGAAATATCTGGTTTCCTACCAGTATACATTTCCTCTGGCATCATGCCATGTATTGCTATAGTGGGAGTCCTGTTCATTATGTAGACTACTGTAGCAACTACTTCAGGCCAATAATAATATGGCAAGTCTTTTTCATTAAGCATGGCACGAGATACATCTCCAATATGCCTATTTTTCCTTTCTGCAAGTCCATTTTGCTGTGGGGTACGACTGCATGACTATTGTTGCTTTATGCCATGCTCCTGCAGAAACCTTGTAAACTCATTTGAGAGGTACTCTCCCCCTCCATCTGACCTTAGGCATTTTATTTGCAAGTCTGTTTCTTTTTCAACCATAGCTTTAAAAGCTTTTAAATGACCAAACACTTCACTTTTCTTTTTCATAAAATACACCCAAACTTTTTTGCTATAGTCATTAATAAAAGTGACAAAATAATGACAACCTCCAATAGATGCAACTTTAGTAGTTCACACATCAAAGTGGATTAATTCCAATGGCCTGTTACTCTCTTGAACATGTCTAGGAAATGGTTTCCTTGCCTGTTGTCCAAATTGACAAGCTTCACATACCTTATGCATTTCTGAATCTTGAACTTAGGCAATCCTGCAATAATATTTCGAGCCTGCATTAATTTCAGTCACTGTACATTAACATGACTAATGTGTTTATGCCAGATATCAATATCTACAACTACACCGGTCCCATGTGCAAACATTGCTACACTTAATTCAGGCATGTCCGCATCCAATGCAAACATCCTGTCCTTCTTTTTCCCTTTTGCTATCAAGCGACCTTTATTTTTCATATCCTCAACAAACCATCCATTGAAAATCCTCAACAAACCATCCATGAGGATTAAATTTGACCTACAATTCCTGCTCAACTAACTGACCAATAGAAACCAGGTTCTTGGTGATATTTAGGACATGAAATGCATCAGACAGGTATTTATTTTTTCCATCCTACATGGACAATGGAATTTTACCGATCTACACAATAGGATGCGCAGTATCATCACTAATCTCCACAAATGCTGGTCTTTCCATTTTTCTTGCATCCTGCATCCATTCTTCATGACCTGTCATAAGCTCTTTCCATTATTTCTCTTTCTATCAAGAGGTTTATCATTCCTGACATTCGGTCATGCACATAGTCACAAGAAACGTTTCGTCCGTTTCGTCATTTCGTCAATTTGATAAGTTTCATTTCGTTTTGTTTCAACTTTTTAGACGAAACGGATAGGTTTCAAATTGATACTTAATATATACCCTTACAAGGGCGAATAAGATATGTTATAATTAAGTTAGGTGAACAAAGAGAAATACAAGTCAAGATACTAAAAGGATGCATGCTCTTTCAATGTCAATGAGACACTAAGAACTTGGTATTTTGATAGTGGTGCTTCCAAGCACATCACTTGAAAGAAGAGTCTTTTTGCATTTCTGCATGCACTACCTGCTAAAAAGAAGGTGAGATGTACAGACAATTCTTCTTATTCGGTGTGTGGAGAGGGTAACATCATACTCACCTCCACATATGGCACAGATTTCAAAATTACTGATGTTCTTTATGTGCCAAGTATAAAGAAGAATTTACTTTCAGTATCCTCTCTCAATCGAGGAGGATTTCACGTCATATTTGATGATGCTAAGTGTGCAGTCCCAGACAAAGAGAATGATTATGCTTGGATGTTGTCTGGCACTTTGTATTGGGGTCTTTTTCAGCTTGACATTTATGAGAAAAGATCCGATCTTGCACTTTCAGTGAGCACCCCCACTTCTGCCATGCAGAATGCAGAGTTATGGCATGCCAGATATGGGCACATGAGCTATGGCATCTTGATGACACTTCATAAGCATGCTATAGTTGATGCATTGCCTCCTTTGGAGTTACCTCCTCCTCATGCCTGTGAGGGATGCATCCTTGGTAAGATGCATAGATTTCTCTTTAAAAAGGATGGTGTAGTCAGAGCTACTCGCAAATTACAGCTCATACATAGTGATGTCTGTGGTCCCATGAGAACACCTACTTTTGGTAGTTATCTCTATTATGTTACATTCATAGATGACCACCAATTATACTTGGGTCTATGACCTGAAGGAAAAATCAGATGTATTTATGCATTTCAAACACTTTGTGGCCATGGTTAAAAATGAGACAGGGCTCAAGGTGTAGACACTTCGCACTGACAAAGTGGGGCAATATATGTCTCATGAGTTTGAGGCATTTTGGAAGGAGAAAGGCATCACATATCAGCTTACAGTAGTGAGGCTTACACCTCAGCAAAATGGCAAAGTTGAGCGAAAAAATCACACTCTCATGGAGATGGATAGATGCATGCTCAATAATAAGAAGTTGCCTCATCGATTTTGGCTCTAAGGACTCATGTGTGCCAATTATGTTTTGAATCGGACTCCCACAAAGGCTTTGAAGACAATCACTCCCTATGAGGCCGGGCATGGGAAAAAGCCTTCAGTGGATCACTTTAGAGTTTTTGGTTGTGTTACATATGCCCACGTGCTTGTGGTAAATTGTCAGATAAGGCACTTAAGTGTATCTTTGTTGGGTATAGTGCACAAAGCAAAGGCTATCGTCTCTATAATCCTACCACTCGCAAGATTTTTATGAGTAGAGATGTTATTTCTTCAGAGAATTCAGCACACACATGCTGAATTTACTATTCCAACTTCTTCAGATGATGTTTCTGAGGGGATGCTTCTTATAGCTTTTGAAAATCAGAATTTACAGCAACATCCTCCTGGTCCACATGCCCCGATTCAACCACATCAACCACATCTGATTTTGTTCCTCCATAGGGTGATGAAGTTGTCATGCAAGAGATTCAAGAGATACATGTAGCCGAAATAGTTTCGAATTGGTTGCTAGAGACTCTCAAGGAGAGTAGACTTGAGGCACCTTTGCCTAGCAGGACTCGTAGTGCAATAAGGCACACAGGGGAGGGCTCTTTCTGTTGAGATAGCTTATGTAGGTACTCTTCTTGATGAAGAAGAACCTGACGCTTTTGAAGAAGCCAAGGATAATGTGCATTAGATGAATGCCATGCACAATGAATCGCAATCCATTGAGAAAAATCAGACTTGGAATGTTGTAGATTTGCCTCGAGGGAAACATGCCATTGGTACCAAATGGGTTTTTAAAGTGAAAAGTAAGCCAGATGGGTCCATTGAAAGGTACAAGGCACGGTTGGTTGCCAAAGGCTATGCTTAGAAAAAGGGCATAGATTATGAGGAGACTTTTGCTCCTACATCCCGGAACTAGTGCTCCCTAACTAGTACTGGGAATAGGCCCTAATATAACTAAGAAGCTGCTTACGATCAGCTCATCTCCACCAGCCATCCAAGTTGAACATTCGAACAAGCATGCAACCTGTGGTCCTATGATTGCAAAACTTGGACTGCTTCAAGAGTTAAATTGAAAACCTAAACATAAAAGGAAAGAGAGTTTGGCATGGCATCCGGTCCAGGTGCTCAAGCTTAATGATGCTGCACAAGGAGCACATGTCTATGTGCCATAGTAGAAATTTCTGGCTGTTGATTGAGGTGAGCACGCTCTGTTCTTGCGGGCTAGGGGCCTGCCGAGGTGATCAAGAGAGGTGAGTTGTTGCCCCTTTTTCATAAGCAGAGAGGGTTGAGCAGTAACAACACATCGAAATTGAGGGAGGGTAATATTCCCCTGATATGTCCTTTACGGCTGATTTGTAAAGGCTGTTCTGAGTGCACTTGTAGCATACTATATAAGAATAACGCAACTCAGTTTTTTGGGGGCACTGTCCAAGTCCATTTTATTTGAAATTAAGCAGTGATTAAAGAAAACACATAAGCTGTGTTTGTGCATTGCATTTGAAAGGATAGGCATGATATTGGGTACAATCTGGACCTGCTCTGAAGGGAACTTTCTGGGCTTTTCTTAGGTTTCTCTCTTTTTTATGTTTGTTTATGGTGCTAGTTTTCTTTACATTACTTTCATAGTTACAAGGCAGGCCTCTTGAATGATGGATATCATTCACCTTGTTCTCTTTTGGAGCCAAACGATTACTAAGGTCTACCCATTGGGTGCAAACGATTACTAAGGTCTTCCCATTGGGTGGAGGCCAAGAGTTTAAAGTTGCTTGTTGAACTCCTTACTGTAGAGGATATGGAGCTGCAGATGCAGTAGCTATGGAGCTGCGGATACAGTGGTTACGCGGAAGAAGGAACGGTCGTATTCGTGAGGATTAGCGTGCTGGAACGACTTGGCGCAAGCGCTGAAGATCACGAAGTTGAGGAAGGTGAGCCCTGCCAAAAGCCAGAAGAAGTAGTCGAGGTGGCCTTCGTTGAGGTCTCGAGGAATCCAGCCAGGGCTACGGCCAGACCTTGTGGTGATACTCGTGACCACGATGACCAGAACAGAGCTCAGATAGTTTCCCAAAGCTATGGCGGTACCGTAGAACGAGCTTCCGAGCGTGCGCAGAGACTCCGGAGCCTCTACGTAGAAGAATTCCAGCTGCCCAATCGCTCCCAGAAACTGCGCACAACCCAATAGCAGGTACTGTGGAATCTGCCAAAAAATGCTCATCTCCACACCCCCCTCTGTCGCCAGACGTAGCCTCGTCGTCTCTACCCCTGCTGCCACCGTCATGGACGCAACGCTTAGCAGATAGCCTCCCCCCATGCGCTGCAGCGGTGTGAGGCCTCTCGAGAAGCCAGTCAATCTCTTCAGAATCGGCACGAACAGCCAATCATAGATAGGAGGACCTAACACCACCGCAAGAAGGTTGAATATATTCATCGTCGCCGATCGCATGTGGAAGCTCCCGGCAACCCTCGTGTTCATTACGAACCCTTGCTCGATGAAGAATGTCCCTCCCTGCGAGTAAATCGTGTAGAAGAAGATATTGCATGCCCAGACGGGAAGTAGCCTCAGCACTTGCTTCACCTCTTCCACCTCTGTCACGGTGCACAGCTCCCATGGATTCCTGGGTTTTTGCTGCCAGATCGCAGTCTCTGTTACGGTGGCTGCCTTGTCCAAGAACCTGCGCCACGCCACTAGCCTATTTCAGTCGCTTGCAACAGCGCTGAAGTGACTTACCATTTAGAACATCTTTGAGAGCAAATCCAAAAATTATAGCACACGAACATTCCAAGGGTTCAAGAGCGATACTGCTCGCAATCTGGAGCTATGCCGGCAATCTCCCAGCTTCCTGACGTTATGTCCAAACCAATACTGTGTGCCAATGTTGGCATGAAGTAACGGAAGAAGGGAGTAATTTACCTCCAGCTTAGGCTGTGTGCTAATTTTCCGCGTGTAGGTCCAGCAGGATCATCGTCATCGGTACTCTCGTAGAGCAAGTCACTCTCGAGGGGCGCTTGAACCCTCCATTTCCTCGTGGCTGAGACCAGTACCTGTAAAGCTCGGTGATATGGATTGCCAGCGCTGGATTTGAGCTGTCTATACAGGGGCAAACCAAGGATGAATAATAGAAACGTTGCCCCCGCTATGACCGTGCATAACACAAATCCAAACACCCATCCCTTGCTAGTCATTATATACACAAGGAGTGTGTCAGCCAAAGCTAATCCCACGTTGTCGAAAACAAGATACCAGGTGAAGAAGTTGGATTTGTCGGCAACTTTATCAAATTGGTCTGCCCCGAGTGACTGCAGAGCGGGCTGGAATGCCCCAGCTCCCAGAGCAACGAGGTAAAGCGAAATGTAAAAGAAAACAAGAGATCCTGAAGATCGGCTGTCATGGGACACGATGAAGATTGTTGAGAATGTAGCAAGAATCATGCCCTGGTAGTGACAAGGATACGGTTAGATTCATGGTGTTGCAAAGGGAATCCAATAGGAGCCATTGCCTAGAATATGCAAGTATTGGTTACCCACCATCACATACAGCGAAAGAAACAACGCGCAGGTCCTGAGGCGCCCTATAGAACGGGCCTCAGCGACGAACGCTCCGAAAATAGCAAAGAGGAACAAAGTTCCCAACCAATAATTCGTATTGTTTGCCGCTGATGAGTTGCTTTCATCGAGCACGTCTCTGAAGAACAGAACGAGGTTGAAAAAGATGCCGAAATAAGCAACGTATGCTAAACAGATGGTGCCTGAAAGGTCCCAAAAACAAGCCAAGGCATGCGCAGGTTAGAGCTGAAACGAGCGGAAAGGAGATCATGGACAGAAACAAGCAGGTGGAAGGGAATGGTTACCGAGAATGAAAGGCAACGTTCTACTGCCGCCGAGATTGGCTCCAAGAGGAGCTGGTTTTCCGAGCCAGGTGAGGGTCTCAGCGGAGGAGCTGGTGGGCAAGATATTGTCGAGGTGATCTTCACCCTGAGGAAGGTGGAGGAGGGGACTATCAATGGAATCAGCTGCATGATCGCCCATCGGGCAGGGGCAAGATCACGGAAAAATGCAGAGGATGGGACCAAATTGCTCAAACGAGAGAGATGAGGTATGAGTTTTTTTTACTTAGTAGCAACAATGCCAAGGAGCCGAATAGACTCATCCGAAGCACGGGAATCGAACACACACACCACAACACGAACCAGAGCCTCAACCACCAAGACCCACGCGGGTTTTACAAAACTTGATAGGGAAACACATACATCACGTGTATTAAAAGGTGACGGCTGACATTGTACTGTCATCACAGCGTTTACGCAACACAGCGTGGCAAAATGTACACAGTACGTTTACGTTCCATGAACTTTTTGGTTGCTGCCGCCTGGTCCTTCGACTCCTTCCCCATCCCATGCCTATTTTGCATCTATGATGCTTCTTAAATGACCGCCTCCCCGATTTTTCCCCGCCTTTAAAGTTTAGAGCCTCTTCACGGGATAACCGTGGTTTGAAATTGGGAGAGAATAGCAGCTTTTTTTGCAACGATGATGCAAAACGAGCGGTCGAGAAAACTTGCAATAATAAATGCTAGGGGGAGTTCTCTTGCTACCATGTCAAATTTTCAAGCTACAAAGTCTAAACGTTTGACTGTAAACAAAGGAAAACTGCTTGGAACTTACCTAGTATGGGTGAACCCACAAAAATTTGCAACGTAATTTTCTCTCCAAACCTCTAAATTGAAACTAGTCTTCACGCAGGAACAAGCTCTTAGAATCTGATGGGAGTGCTTCTCTCTCACTACGGGTGCATTTGTCTCATGTTTCTCTCTCGAATGGGATGAATTGTCCATTGTGATAGGTGTGTGTACACGTGTGTTAACCCCTGGTTAACAGGGGACTTGGGACACATCACCATACCTTTGGTTGCGCTAGCTTAGATCGAGACCATGCAAGTGAAATTCGACTAAGAATGAATTTAGAAGGCAGCATAGCTTAACAATCTTAGTCCAAGTCTAAAGTCACTAGGTATATAGGGATTGAATACAAGTTGCAACGGGCTCTTCCCCATATTTACATTATGTGTGCTACTCGTATTCTTAAGTGTTATTCACACGTCCTCATACATTTTGCCCAGACAGCACAAACCCCTACTATTAGTACATTATTGTTGACATATGTTTCTACTCTTGAGCAAGTACAAAGCCTAGCAAAACAAACTTAGGATTGCAACGGAGAGCATCTTCCTACTTAGCCGAGCACTTACCTATACCGGCTTGGGCATATGATTATAGTCAACCTTGGGTGAAACGAAAAGACCATCAACATTTGGCGATCCTATTGGGGATAGACATGTTGGAAGGTTGAGTGGAAAACTAAGTAGATTGAGTATAGGAGTCTGTAGAACTGTGTGCATAGATTCTCAAACATTAGTACCTACTAACCCGAGTAGAGCTACAGCAATTACTCAGTTCAGCAATTGATGTTGTAGTCCAAGGATTTTAGAGTCTCGCAAACATGTTTGACGACTAGTGTCTAGATTGGGGATTGTTCTCAAGTGGCCCTTCATGTATCATCCAAGTACAAAACAATGTATGAAACATGCTTGGGGAGGCAAGAATGATATGTGGCTAGGAGAGAAGGCTAAGGTAGGAGAGGTTGGCAGAGTTTGGATGACCATGAGATTGTAATGAATTTCGAGCTAGTAAGGGATAAGCGTGAGGACCAAAAGGGGGTAATAAAGAGAACCTACAACGTAGAGTGAGAGAGAGAAGAAAACCTGGCCATGTGCGCAGAGAGACGGCTTTTGGCTATCAAACCAATATCAAGAGTGAACTGGATCCATTTCTACATTCAAGATGACTTAAGGCCTTCAACAGAGGAGCAACTTCTAGATTTCGGTAGGAATATTCAGAGTAGTCATCTACAAAAAGTCTAGATTTTGAGGAAGCCAACAAATATGCTGATGGACCAAGCTGATGGACCAAGCTGCAAGCATGGACCCCCACATAGAAGATACGAATCTGGCATAGAGGCAGGACATGTCTCAAGCCAAAGAGCAAAGAAGATATATCCATGAGTCAAAGGCAGAGCAGGAAACAGTCATTGTCTTGGCCAAGCTTTGGACCAAGAATCAAGTCATGGACACGGTCGAGATAGTAGAAGCTCACAATGCAATAAATATCAAGTAAGAGTGGTGAGAGTGGTGTAAATTGCACTACCTAAATAGAGTTCATGGAACAAACATTAACCCTATCCCTGACTCTCAGGGATCCATGTATATATTTCCTAGTTTCTTTGGAATACTACTTAGTATACATTTAGCTATCTCTTGTGCACTCCTCTCTCTTCCGTTTTATCATGGTATCAGAGCCTATGGTACTCATAATCCCTTGCACCTTGTCAAGACAATAAGCCCTCCTTTGAACATTCTCCACCTTCATCATCTTAGTGTCCGAGAGATCTTGAGAGAGCAGTTGAGAGCTCTTCTTGTTGGAGAAAATTTTCTTTTAGCGAGAGTCCATTTTAGTGTTAGACTTATGAAAGCATGCATGTGTGTGTGTGTGTGTGTGTATGTGTGTGTGTGTGTGTGTGTGTGTGTGTGTGTGTGTGAGAGAGAGAGAGAGAGAGAGAGAGAGAGAGGGATCCTTTGTCTGCTATTGAAAGTGAGAGGTATCTTTATTGTTGTTCTTCATGAGAGAGTGAGAAAGAGACGTACTTGGAAAATTATGGTTTTCAGTTGTACAGTATGTCCAAGCTAGCCTTCAATGGCTCATCCTGATGCTTCGTCGTATCTCAGGAGTAATTGTGGATCCCCGTGTAGGTCATCCTCATAGCACTCAAATTAACGTGAGGCGAGGTGAAACAGCGGTTCCAGAGAGGTGCTCCTTGTGGGCGTATTGTATAATCTCAACCTAGGTGCCGTGAGCTAGATCTTAATGAGGCAACCACTACACCCCTTGGAGGAAAAAGAGTTGTTGATAAAGGCCTTCAAAGTCCATTGCCATGGTCAAATATCCTCACAATGATCCATTATCGTCCTTTCTTGCCACTGTTTCTCCCAAGTGTAGGTTCTGAGGGTGTTGGTCACCTACAGTCGTGTCGTTGCTTGTTGTAGCATAAGTGCTCACAACTATAGCCTAGGTCCTCGGGTCATATTCCGGTGAGAGATGTAGGCTAAAGCGTGGAAATAAAATCTCATGCATGCATGGGTGAGAAAGAGGGCTTGATCATAACGATTGATGGAGCCTCTCGCCTCCACAGGAACTCAAGGATTTAGGATTTTAGGGTTCGAAAAGGGGAGAGGGTTGAGAGAGCTATCTAGGAGTTCTAGGGTTTAGAGGGGGTTGTAGGGTTTAGGAGGAGTCCAAGGCTAAGGAGTGGAGAGCTAGTCTCCTTCATGAATTCGAGGGGTAAGGGTTGAGGAGGAGGGACAAGGAAGGAGGAGGAAGAGGGAGGAGAGTGAAGGAGGAGAGAGGAGGGAGGAGGAGGAGAAGGAGGAGGAGGAGGAGGAGGAGGGAGGAGGAGGGAGGAGGAAGGAGGAGGAGGGGGGTGGAGGAAGGAGGAGATGGAGGAGGAGGGAGTAGGAGGAGGGAGTACAAGGGGAGGGAGTGCAAGGGAAAGGGCATGCTAGAACACGATAGTGTAAGAGAGTATGGACGCAATGGAGATCAATCACATGAACACAATTGTGAGCTTAAACACTAAACCCCAAAGAGTGGGACCTTCATTCCATTGAGAGATATTTATACATGTTCGTCTCTACACAATCCGTGAGTACCTCCGAGGTGGGATCTCTTTTGTAGGAGACCTTTTGGACAAGAGTCCCTCCACTTCTGGGGGGGACCTTTTGGGTCTCTACACAAAGTGGGGGGACCTCAAAAAATGTAGGCCTTTAGTCTTTCTCTCTCTATATTTAGTATTTCTCTCTCTAGATCATGATTTTGCAAGTATGATTGGATCTTTTCTAGAGAGGATTTTGGCTATCCTCATCCTTTAAGATTCATCATACCATCTTTCAAGCTCAAGATATTATAAGAGAAGCTTTGCGACTACTCTCTACACACACTCTCTACACACACAATGCTCTCATTGTTGTTGTCCTAGACTGCACTTATGACCCTTGTTGCCACAGGGTTAATAACTCCCCTAGACCGATTTGCATTAGTGGAGAAATGGGGTCTTAAAAGGGCCTCCAATTAGTGTTTTCTCATTTCAAGGGATTAGAGAGTGATTTGAGGTGTACCAATGAGAGTGCTAAAAGGTGTGGGGCAATGGTATGTTGAGGTGGAGGGTGGGCAAGCCTACATAGAGCCCCTATTGGTTGCTCCCTTTACACTAGGGACCACCCAAACCATCCCCCCCCTCTTAACCCATGTGTGACCCTCCTACCAGGTGCACCTCCCCCACATGAGTCCAAAACTACCTTCTATGGGATGGTAGGGCCCTTCTGGCGAATTCTCCTTCTCCCCTCCCTCTTTCTAGGGCCTCTACCCCCCACTATTTTGGTCCAACTTGCCAAATCACTCCATTTGAACCAAATCCCATGCATTTTTCCTCTTTTTCCTCTTTCTTTGCTCCCTTTCCTCTTTCTTTGCTCCCTCCTGCTGGCCTGCTTTTGCAGCAGCTCCTCTCTCTCTCTCTCTCTCTCTCTCTCTCTCTCTCTCCCCTCTCCCTCTCCTGTGCCTCTGTTGGAGCTACTTCGTCCCTCTCCTTCTCCGTCTCTTGTGCCTTTGTTGCTGCTACTCTGTCCCTCTCCTTCTCCCTCTTTTGTGCCTCTATTGGAGCTGCATTGTCCCTCTCCTTCTCCCTCTCGTGTGCCTCTATTGTTGCTGCTTTGTCCCTCTCCTTCTCCCTCTTTTGTGCCTCTATTGGAGCTGCATTGCCCTATGTAGGAGTCCCATTCTTGCTGTTGCAACCTCTGCAAGCATGGTGAGGAGAAAGGCTATAAGACCACGCAATGTTGTGATCTGTTGTGTCTTCCACAACACCAGAAATGCATTGGATGAGTGGATATCTTGCACCTAAGCTTAAACAACTGAATAGTGATGAAAGGATCAGCCAAAGGTCCACATAAGCTTTCCAAGAGCAAGAGAGGTGACATCTTGCATAAGTGGAAGGGGCGCATCTTGAAGTTCAAGTTTGGGAAGAAAGGATGGCTTGCAAAAGTGTAACATGTTTACATGGGAAAAGATATGTGGTTTCCTCCATCATTCAATCAATCTAGGATACTATCACACTGTGAGCCTTTCTATCTATGTACCTTTTTCACCTATAAGTGTAATGAGTCTATTTGGAAATTTTGTGTTTGGTTTTTAAGAGCTCATATTCATGGTGGCAGATGTTTTTCTTTCAGACTTCGAGGAGTGGGAACTAGTTGAATCATTCATAGGCAAGTTCACTACGATTCATGAGGATTTAGGTAAGCAAATGCATGCTGGGGAGAAGTTGGCCTCCTTGCAAATGAAGAATGTGTATTGGTATAATGCAACATACATCACTCCAATGACATCATCAAGCTATGGCCGTCTACAAACCATTGCACCACCACAAGTTCAAGATATGGATTGCAGCAATGTGGACTTGAGGACATTGCAATCATACAAGGACAAGATTGCAAAGGATGTGGGCATGGCCATGAAGTTTACAATTGGATCCAAATGGGCAAGGTTATCTTGGTTTATGCCTCTGGACATTTTTGCTTCTTTATTTCAGAATATACATATGCGAAGAACAAAAACTATGTGGTCCTGCAAGCGTGTAGATGAAAATGCTCTTGAAGGTTTACTTGGGATGAATTGGGAAACCAGGTCAGGCAACCAAAAGGGTGATGTGTTTCAATGTCACGCATGTAAAGACAATGTGGTTATTAGATACCATTTGTCATGCCAAATGTTGTATTTAGCTTTTCAGTACAGGCGCTAGAAGAAAACAAATGGCCAGTGGCTTCCCCTAGACTCTAATGATGAAGACAATACATGTGAAAGTTTGCCTATTGATGTTGAAGAGGGAGATGACAAAAATGTGAATGTCACATCGCAATGGACTCTAAGGGATGTGCAAGAACACCTATTGGTCATGGAGGACAGCATGTCAGAGTCCTTCTACTTTACCTTCAGTGGTGGTAAGATCAGCCGCCACATGGAGAAGTGCATGCATAGTGTCAATTTCACTCCTCCAACTTTAAAGATTGCTAACAATGTGTTTGACTAGTGCAGTATTTAATTTTTTGTCTGTCAAATCCTAGTTATTGCTTCAAAAGATGATGGACAATTAAATTAAAATGTTATTTCTTTTAATGTTTTCTCCTTTCAGTTCATGGTAAATGTTTTTCAAAAATTTTGGGGATTTTATGATTAATTTTATTTTTTTGGGTTTTATATATATTACGGTGTGAGAGCCCTTTTTACATCACATTCTCACTTTCACATTTAGAGAACCATAGAAACTCCCATCCTCAAAAGTTACTCCCTCCATCAGCTGCTATTTGCCATGGGTTCAGCTAGAACTACGTTCCATGACTTCATCTCACGAACTGCATTTGTAGATCGTGAGAAAGAGCTATTTTTAGTGTTTGATAGGACTTTAGATGTTCTCAGCAAATATATGCGAGCCAAGGATGACTTCTCAAATCTCATCCTTCACATGCAAGATAATTCCTCAAATTTTGTTTATACACTTGACCACTCTTCAAAGAGATGGGTTCCCATAGATTACATAAAGTATCTATTTGTAGAGGAACCCAAGTTTGTAAAGTGCTTGGCCTGCTTTTGTGACAACCTTATAGAGGAAGGGTTTAGGACAATCGAACTTCAAGACATCCTAGACACGGGGATCATAGGAAATACAGGCACCAAATTCCTTTCATGGGAGATGGCATTTATCTTCCTTCCCCAAGAAGGAAATTTAGAGGAAGAAGCCTCATCATCTAGCACCCCCTCTAGTAGAACTGCTGATCTGGTCGTCCCTAGACTAGACTCGAACATGTACATGGAAGAGAGTCTTGACGATGCAACAGAGGAAATGGAAGCAACTCAAGCATTGAGCCTACTTCAAGAGCCTCCAGTAGAGCAAGAATTTGCATTGGAGACCGCTGACCTAGAATCAGAATTATGGTGCTTGTCCCCCCTCATCATCGATGGAGAAGAGTACAAATTCCTCCATGACATAGAGGTTCTTTTTGGACTACGAGAGGATGAGGCACTCGAAGTCCTATTGGGGTTCGATGTTGACACAAGTGTCAAAGATCTCGGTACTAGTGGACTCTATGACCATAGAGCAACTGCTCTCCAAAGACCTACTAATCGCGCATGGCTCTACATCTCATGGCTTCGACAAAGAGGAGTAGAAGAAGGATCACCACCTCTTGATATAAGGCTCTGGCCATAGCACCGCCACCCTACTTGTCTAGAATCATCACAATCACTGAATCTGCACCACCTACCACCACATGCACAAGGTAGCCAATCATCTATGTCCTCAAGCATGGACCAATAGAAAAATGTCAATGAGCTACAGTAACCAAATCACCAGAGCCACATGTCCATGCATTCTCCTATGAGGGCATACCAAACATACCCTCCTTCGACCAAAATAGGGAGAAATAAACTAGAGTCTTATCAGCACCTAAAATAGGATCAACAATGATCATCTAATATAACTACATTGGAGCAGTTCTTCAACGTACCAAAAAACTCTTTTAGAAAGCCCCCAGTCTTGATCTAGAAGATCAAATTCGACAAGTCCTGCAACTTCATTTTGAGTAGAAGATTTCTCAACAATAGTATTCACCTTTCCCTATCATGCCATCTCATCTTTCTATTTTTTAATGCAAAATCTCTCAATATGCCCCCGCTTCCCACAGTAGAAACAAGTACGTGAATCTGATTTCGCATTACTAGACAACCTTTTCTTCTCTTTGGCCATATGTGCAACATCACCAGGAAAGAGACCCTCCTCTTGCTTATCTTCCACTAGCAATAATCCAAGTTACTATGTCTTCATTATCATCCATATGTAAGTCGTAAAGCTGTTGCTTCAGATTGGCCTTCGAATGACAAATTTTCACACCAAACAATGCTTCTAGGATTGTCCAATTCGCTGTAGCACCTTTTGTCACGTCCAAGTGGTGAAAATAGTCTTCACTCAGAGATCTTCCCATCATGCCTAAAGCTTTATCATTCTCCTTCTTCCATACACACTTCTTGGTTTCACCAGATGTCGGTTCTTTCTCAACACCAGAAACAATGCCCCAGAGACCTTTTTGCATGAACCACAGCTTTGTTCGACAGTTGCCAGCTTACAAAATTTCACCCAATTCACGATGGATGCATGCCTCAACCTTGGTCTTCTTCAAATCGTTTCTTTGTGGTAGAACACTGAGATACTCTTGAAAGCAAGCTTCGGCCAACACATCCAAACCCGATCATCTTCTTTGATTGCACCTACGTCTAGGTCTTCTCAATTGCTTTGGAAACACTAGGAAGAGACCTCGAGGAAATCCTTTTGACATGCATAACTGCAAACTTCAACAATAGATTCCTCACAAACTTTCAGAGATTAACCAATAAACACACAATCTATGCTCTCAAAAATCTCATAACGGAATTCTAAAAACTCTCTCAATCCCTCAGATCACCCACTCTAATACCACTGATAGAATAATTGATGATTGCATATGAAGTGGGCACAAATTGACTCGACTCCTTTTATTATTCTTTGACAAGTATGCCTCAACCATATGAGGTTTGTTGGTAGTTTTACAACTATCTATAAACACAAAAGAAGACACAATTGAATCCTACGACCGTCTGCGCAAGCTTACAAGCTTTGTTACAAACTTAGAAAATAGACATGCTACTATTGGACTCTACGACCACAGAGCAGCAACTCTCCAAAGACCTACTAATCATGCATGGCTCTATAGCTCATGGCTTCGATACAAAGGGGTAGAAGAAGGATCGCCACCTCTTAATATACAGACTGGCCACAACACTGCCACCCTGCTCATCTAGAATCATCACTTGATCACTAAATCTGCACCATGTACCACCATATACACAAGGTAGCCAATCATCTATGCCCTCAAGCATGGACCAATAGAAAACTATCAACCAGCTATAGTAATCGAATCACCAATAGCCACATGTCTTCATGCATTCTCCTATGAGGGCATACCCAATAGCACTTAAATGAAAGATTACTACTTAAAGATGATCAACTCCATGCCACATTAGACACAAACAATGAGTTGCAGAATAGCCTTAAAGAAGGTAAACATTAAATTCAAGCACTAGAGAAGGAATGCATGGCATCAAGAGAGATACTTGTGAACACTAAAGCAGAATTGGATGCTTAAGAGCAAGAGATACTCCAACTCTGCATGCTTAATGATTAATTTCCAGGGCATCCAAAAGCACCTCAACAATTCAATAGTCTAAAGCTTGCATACACCTCCACACTAGGTAAGTATAAAGACAAGTGCATGGAGTGGCAAAATCAAAAGGAAATAATTTCCAAGTTGGAAATTCAACTACTAGGTCAAGCCGATGATGATGCGGATGTGAAGAGAGTGGGAGAGAAGTAAGGAGTCTCACTTGCGGCATTCTCACATACACAATGGAGGAATACACACAAAGATGGAGGCTGAAAATAGTTTTCCTCTTCTTAGTTGTGAAAGCCAAAAGGACTCTCTAAGTATAAAAGGAATAGGTGAACCCACTCCCAATATCTCGGCGCACAGGCATATGATGCAATTTCTACGATAACTTTTCACCGACCTGTAGAACAGTGGTCGCACAGCAAAAACATGGCACTTTTCTAAGTGCCTGCGAAATTCTTCTGCCACTAAAATGGGTAGCATATGTTTCCCTCTCGCCGCACCGCGAAGGGTGTCCCAATCTGAGACAGTGCACTCTTGCACTTTTTGGCTGTGCTACCTGCAGAGATTTGCTCCCAAACTCTAAAAAGGAAAGCAACACTGATCCTCTTAAGAAGACACCATGAACTTGGTTTTCTTTCTTGAGCTCCTTACCATGAACTTGGCTCTGATACCATGTGAAGAGTGTGGGAGAGAAGTAAGGAGTCTATTTGTGGCTTTCTCACATACACAATGGGGGAATACACACAAAGGTGGAGGCTGAAAACAATTTTCCTCTTCTTAGTTGTGAAAGACAAAAGAACTCTCTAAGTACAAAAGGAATAGGTGAACCCTATATGTGGGTCTCAAACCAAACTTAGCTAACTAAGGTGGCATACTAACTGAGCCACTAACTAGAGTACATAAAGGTAGTTGTCATCCAACTATTATTCATGGGCGGTGTACCAACCGCATCTGCAGCTACTAATAAGTCGGTGACATAAATGCACAATGGTCACCCAAGCATATCACGAGTGGAGCTCGATATCTCAACAGTGGAGGGGTCAGCACAAGATCTTTTGCTACAGGGAATCACTACATTATACCAAGAGCTTGTTGCAGTCTTCCAGCAAGAGGATCACCTTGAAGGAAGAATACTCATACTGTGGAAACACTTGCAAATCAAAATGTTACATGCAGTATCTGGCCTTGATTGGACCAGACCAGTAAGCACAAGGCTCTTCGAGATCTATGCCAACACATGGATGAAGACAAGAAGAATGTGTTTTGTCTCTCAGTGCATGCAAATCTCATACGGTTAAAGGCTGATGCAATACTACTATATGAATGCTTGATGGGAAGCCCCCCTCTTCGAGTAGTAACCGGCCTCCTACCCTTACTGCAATAATCACCAGCAACTTCCATGGGATATAACTCCCAAAAAAGTCCAACATTAAAGCTATCAATGCCTACAAGAAGAGACAAAGATCTGCCAGAGGAATATGTGGTCTACCTTCAATCTAATCTCCCCTATCTTGCCACTCTCAGCCCCATTAATAGAAACTCTAAAATCAAATGAGAACACTCATCAGAGCCTTGGACAAACATGCATCAATTATGCAAGGCAGTTATGAAGAAACACTCAAGGAAAGTGCAAAATACAGTGAAGCCTTAGCAGTAATACTAGAGGTTTCCCTCACCATAGCTGGATGACAGCTATCATGACCATTTGCCCAACCTCAGCTTTTATCCAAATCAACAGATAGATGCTCAAACAACAAGTTGCCTCTTTCAAAGACCCATAGCTCTTCAAGGGCTTTATGTGTTTTTGTTTGAAGAAATTGTTGACAGTGGCTTCTTAAAAACTAAGCAAGAAATCTATGGTGTTCGTAGATTACAAGGAAAAGATCGACAACAAGCTCGCTCCATCTATCACCACTGCCATCTTTACCATACTCATTAGGTGAAGACAACCGCAGCACAACATTTTCTGCAGACTCAACCATAACTTGATGACGGGTAAGCAAATCACTCCAGGGGAGTTGTTAACCCTATGGCAACAGGCCAAAAGTGCAATCTAGGACAACAACTATGAGAGCATTGTGTGTAGAGTAGCGGCAAAGCTCTGCTTGTAATATCTCGAGCTTGAAATATGGTATGATGAATCTTAAAGGATGAGGATAGCCAAAATCCTCTCTAGAAAATATCCAATCTTACTTGCAAACTCAGGATTTAGAGAGAGAATGACTAAAAGCCTACAAGTTTTAAGGTCCCCCCACTTTGTGAAGAGACTAAAAGGTCCCCCCACTTTGTGTAGAGACCCAAAAGGTCCCCCCCAAAAGTGGAGGGACTCCTATCCAAAAGGTCTCCTACAAAAGAGGCCCCAGCACAGAGGTACCTATGGATTGTGTAGAGACCAACATGTATAAATATCTCTCAATGGAATGAATCTCCCACTCTTTGGGGTTCATTGTTCAAGCTCGCTATTGTGTTCATGAGATTGATCTCCATGGCATCCATGCTCTCTTACACTATCGTGTTCTAGCGTGCCCTTAACCTTTGCACTCTCTGCCCTTGTACTCCCTCCTCCTCCTCCTTCCTCCTCCTCCCTCCCTCCTCCTTCTGCTCCCTCCTCCTCCTCCTCCTCCTCCTTCTCCCTCCTCCTCCTCCTCCTCCTCCTCCTACTCCCTCCTCCCCCTCCTCCCCCTCCTCCTCCTCCCTCCTCCTCCTCCTCCTCCTCCTCCTCCTCCCTCCTCCTCCTCCTCCTCCCTCCCTCCTCCTCCACTCTCCTCCCTCTTCCTCGTCCTTCCTTGTCCCTCCTCCTCAAACCTTACCCCTTGAATCTGCGAAGGAGACTAGCTCTCCCCTCCTCAACCTTGGACTCCTCCTAAACCCTGCAACCCCCTTTGAACCCTAGAACTCCTAGTTAGCTCTCTCAACCCTGTCCCCCTTTCTGAACCTGAAATCCCCTTCTAAACCCTTGAATTCTCATAGAGGCAAGAGCCTCCATCAATCGTTATGATTGAGCCCTCTTTCTCACCCATGCACGCATGAGATCTGATTTCCACAATTTAGCTTACACCTCTCATCAAACACAACCCGAGCACCTATGCTACACTTGTGAACACCTACACTAAAATGAGCAACGACATGATTGTAGGTGACCAACACCTTTGGAACTTGCACATGGGAGAAACAAAGACAATAATTTCCTTGTGCAACCAAGCAAAATGCAATTGGCGATATGGCCTTATAGGGGTCCCCTTTAGGGGCAAGGGCCATATCGACATGCCATTTCTATCCAGTGGCATCCTGGATATTGTATAATGCATGTCGATATGGCCCGTGCTCCTAGAGGGGACCCCTCAAGGGCCATAATGTTAATTGCATTTTTTGAAAGTTTAATTGCATTTTTCTAGATGTCTCTCAATGCAGCCACAATGATGGGTCGTAGGAGCTATTTTAGCACTATTTTGGTCATAAAATAAGGAAATTGTAGTCTTGCTTCACTGGTATTTTATTCATTGTTGTAGTAAATATAAATGAGGCAAAAGTACAATTCAACGAGTGAAAATTGAGCAAAAGAGATTACAGATAATAATGACACTAGTGTGATTCTCCCATTACCATGTCAAAAGCATCCAATAACAGGTTATATAAAAAATAACAACTTTTACCGAGCAAAAATTGAACAAAGGATCTTACAGATAATAATGACACTAGTGTGATTCTCCCATTACCATGTCAAAAGCATGACTTGGTAACTAGAAGAATGGCACTAGTGCCATTCTCACATCAGGGAATTGACACTACTATCATTTCTTTTACAAAGCCATAAACATTCTTGAAATAAAAAATGCATACAAAACAAAGTTTATTACTCACATCCCAACTTTGTCGATCTGTATGCCCTTTGACAAGGCCTTGGGCTGGTTTCTTTGGTCATTCGAATGCAATCCACTGTGCTCTTAGGTGTTGTAAGATATCGATATATAATTGATTTTTCAAAACGGTCTGTGCCTCCATGTTGGCCATTGATGATATCTTACAACTTGCTTCAACTGGTGCATTGACAACAATTCTCGCCTTCCTCCGTGTATAGAAACCTTTTCCTTGATTGAAGGCTTCTCCACGTGCTTTAGTTATAAACATCCTTGTAGCATAAATCGAATGCTGCCCTGCAAGAATCCAATAATTATACTCCTTTAACTTTTCCACCTTTATCTCTTCCTTGCACATCGGAGTATTTGTGCCTGTGTGGTAAGGCATAAGATATGCACATGTTGCAGGAGGTCGTGCATTCATTGCAAAACTCTTGACCAAGTCACGGACATAGCTGAGGGTCAATGTCCTGTACACATATTAGCTTGGTGCTCCAAAGCAATTCATCACTAGGATCAACACCTCAAACTCCAAACCAAATGGGAAGTACTCTACGTACTCCATCAAGCCTGCCATACTTGTGTCCTTCCTTTCCAATTTCTTTTGTAGTGCCTTAAAGTCAACATCTGGCTAGATTTTCTTATATAGGATGATAGTTGCTTCAGATGACTTCTCACCATGTCCTGTTATATATGTCTCACCACTCCCCGTTGCATCACCTCCACTTCCAGTTCCATCAGTGACTATTCCCGTACCTCCCTATTTTCCTCCTAAAGTTGTCTCTTTATCTTTAGCTTCTTCATCCAGTTTATCCCCAATGCTTGTTTTTCCATCTGACCTTATTTCCTTCTCACCTGTTGTTTCCTCCTCATCAGTCTCTCTAGCCTTCTCTTTCAATGTGTTCTGAGACACTTGAGAGCTTGATCCCTCAACATCACTTTTCTTGGTTCTTTTCAAAACTTTTCTACTCTTTTTTATATCTTGCTTTATCCCTTTTGTTACCAAATCAAAGCTTTCTAATACCTGTTGGTTGGTATAATTTTTTGGCTCATTAGTCCAACCCCTAGATATCATCGTGTCCTCCCCAGTAGCATTCATCCTCACATGATCAAAACAAGCAAGATCCAATTGATACACATTGCCACCCAATGTATGAATTTTGAGACAAGGAACGTTGTCTTTCTCGGTATCCTCCATCTCTTTAACTTGTCCAACATCTTCAAAAGTTGTTCCTTGGATGTTCACAAAACAATGCACTTTATGGAGTTTTTGGAGTTCGTTATTGTATATATCCAAAAACCATCCTCTTCCAATACTAACTCCATCATAAACTCACACCTCTCGAACCTTTCTCTTTCCCTTGCTAGCCATTCTTGCAATGTTCTGTTAACAAAAGAATTAAGGACACAATGAAATGTATAATAGAAAATCATAAGTGTAGTAGGAAATATTATAACCACAATGCAACTTCTATTAACAAAATAACCAAGGCGAAGCAACTTATATGTGCATTATGAAAAACTACACCCACATAGAAGAAAATATACACAATATCAAAGTTAAGATGGTTATAATAAAGAATGGTATTCGTGCCATTTTCTAACATAATACGATGTTATGAAGAGTGTCACAAATGCCATTGAACACATGGATTGTGAGTTTGTTCAAGATGGCACAAGTGCCATCCTCCGTAAGAGTTTGAGGATAATGCCATTGGTGCCATCCTCCATGATGTTAAGGAGAATGGCAAAAGCTCGATTCATCACATGGGAGTCACATGGATTGCAGAGAATTAGAGAATAGCACTAGTGCCATTCTCCTTATGTGAAGGTTATCACATGGAGTTTTCTCACTTGACCTTCTAGAGAAGGGCACTGATGCTAATAAGAATGCACATGTGAGTTTAGGCTTCTCAATGCCATTTTCTAGGGCCTAACTGGCACCACTACCATTCTCCACTTGTACAAATGTTTACCCTACTATTCTAGGATGGGTATTCTAGGAGAGTGGTGTCCAATTCCAATCCACATGTGAGTTTGATGATCTCAATGTGATTATGTAGTTGCCAGCATGAGATTGGCATCACTGCCATTCTCCACTAGTGGTAGTCTAAACATTCCACTAATTTTATTGGCTATAGTAGGATAATGGCAAAAGTGCCAATGCACATGTGAGTTTAGAATTCCTTGTGCATGTTTTCAGGTCATGGTATGAGATTGGCACCACTGCCATTCTCCACAGAGTTTGACACAAATCCATGTGATCTCTACATAGCGGAGAAGGTGATCACTACATAGAAGAATGCACATGTGAGTTTAGGCTTCTCAATGCCATTTCTTAGGGCCTAATAAGAGATTGGCACCACTGCCATTTTCCACTTGTACAAATGTTTACCCTACTATTCTAGGAGGGGTATTCCAGTAATCATAGGAGAGTGGTGTCTGATTCCATTTCACATGTGAGTTTGATGATCTCAGTGTCATTATGTAGTTGCCAGCATGAGATTGGCATCACTGCCATTCTCAACTAGTGGTAGTCTAGGCAAACTAAACCTATAGATTGACATTCCACTAATTTTATTGGCTGCAGTAGGATAATGGCAAAAGTGCCAATGCACATGTGAGTTTAGGATTCCTTGTGCATGTTTTCAGGTCATGGTATGAGATTGGCACCACTGCCATTCTCCATTGCTGGCATTCTCCATAGAGATTGACACAATTCCATATGATCTCTACACAGTGGAGACTGTGATCACTACATAGAAGAATGCACATGTGAGTTTAGGGTTCTCAATGTGATTTCTCAGGGCCTAATAAGAGATTGGCACCACTGCCATTCTCCACTTTACAAATGTTTACCCTACTATTGTAGGAGGGGTATTCCAGTGATCATAGGAGAGTGGTGTCCGATTTCATTCCACATGAGAGTTTGATGATCTTAGTGTCATTATGTAGTTGCCAACATGAGATTGGCATCACTGCCATTCTTCGCTAGTGGTAATCTAGTCAAACTAAACCTATAGATTGACATTCCACTAATTTTATTGGATGCAGTAGGATAATGGCAAAAGTGCCAATGCACATGTGAGTTTAGGATTCCTTGTGCACGCTTTCAGGTCATGCTATGAGATTGGCACCACTACCATTCTCCACTGGTGGCATTCTCCATAGAGATTAACACAATTCCATATGATCTCTACATAGCGGAGACAATGATCACTACATAGAAGAATGCACATGTGAGTTTAGGTTTCTCAATGCCATTTCTTAGGGCCTAATAAGAGATTGGAACCATTGCCATTCTCCACTTGTACAAATGTTTACCCTACTATTCTAGGAGGGGTATTCTAGGAGAGTGGTGTCTGATCCCAATCCACATGTGAGTTTGATGATCTCAGTGTGATTATGTAGTTGCCAGCATGAGATTTGCATCACTGCCAATCTCCACTAGTGGTAGTCTAGACAAAGTAAATCTATAGATTGACATTCCACTAATTTTATTGGTTGCAGTAGGATAATGGCAAAACTGCCAATGCGCATGTGAGTTTAGAATTCCTTGTGCATGTTTTTAGGTCATGGTATGAGATTGGCACCACTCACATTCTCCACAGAGATTGACACAAATCCATATGAACTCTACACAGCGGAGACTTAGGCTTCTCAAAGCCATTTTCTAGGTCCTAATAAGAGATTGGCACCATTGCCATTCTCCAGTTGTACAAATGTTTACCCTACTATTCTAGGAGGGGTATTCTAGTGATCATAGGAGAGTGGTGTCCGATTCCAATCGACATGTGAGTTTGATGATCTCAGTGTCATTATGTAGGTGTCAGCATGAGTTTGGCATCACTGCCATTCTCCACTAGTGGTAATCTAGACAAACTAAACCTATAGATTGACATTCCACTAATTTTATTGGCTGCAGTAGGATGATGGCAAAAGTGCCAATGCACATGTGAGTTTACCTCACTATTCTTGGAGGGGTATTCTAGGAGAGTGGTGTCCAATTCCAATCCACATGTGAGTTTTATGATCTCAGTGTGATTATGTAGTTGCCAGCATGACATTGGCATCACTGCCATTCTCCACTAGTGGTAGTCTAGACATTCCACTAATTTTATTAGCTACAATAGGATAATGGCAAAAGTGCCAATGCACATGTGAGTTTAGGATTCCTTGTGCATGTTTTCAGGTCATGGTATGAGATTGGCACCACTGCCATTCTCCATTGGTGGCATTCTCCATAGAGATTGACACAAATCCATATGATCTCTGCACATGTGAGTTTAGGCCTCTCAATGCCATTTCTTGGGGCCTAATAGGAAATTGGCATCATTACCATTCTCCACTTGTACAAATGTTTACCCTACTATTCTAGGAGGGGTATTCCATTGATCATAGGAGAATGGTGTCCAATTCCAATCCACATGTGAGTTTCATGATCTTAGTATCATTATGCAGTTGCCAGCATGAGATTGGCATCACTGCCATTCTCCAGTAGTGGTAGTCTAGACAAACTAAACCTATAGATTGACATTCCAATAACTTTATTGGCTGCAATAGGATAATGGCAAAAGTGCCAATGTAGATGTGAGTTTAGGATTCCTTGTGCATGCTTTCAGGTCATGGTATGAGATTGGCACCACTACCATTCTCCACACAAATTGACACAATTCCATATGATCTCTACACAGCGGAGACTTTGATCACTACATAGAAGAATGCACATGTGAGTTTAGGCTTCTCAATGCCATTTCTTAGGGCCTAATAAGAGATTGGCACCACTGCCATTCTCCACTTGTACAAATGTTTAACCTACTATTCTAAGAGGGGTATTCCAGTGATCATAGGAGAGTGGTGTCCGATTCCATTCCACATGTGAGTTTGATGATCTCAGTGTCATTGTGTAGTTGCTAGCATGAGATTGGCATCACTGCCATTCTCCACTAGTGGTAGTCTAGACAAACTAAACCTATAGATTGACATGCCACTAATTTTATTTGTTGTAGTAGGATAATGGCAAAAGTGCCAATGCGCATGTGAGTTTAGGATTCCTTGTGCATGTTTTCAGGTCATGGTATGAGATTGGCACCACTGCCATTCTCCACAGAAATTGACACAATTCCATATGATCTCTACACAATGGAGACTGTGATCACTACATAGAATAATGCACATGTGAGTTTAGGCTTCTCATTGCCATTTCTTAGGGCCTAATAAGAGATTGGCACCACTTCCATTCTCCACTTGTACAAATGTTTACCCTACTATTCTAGGAGGGGTATTCGAGTGATCATAGGAGAGTGGTGTCCGATTCCATTCCACATGTAAGTTTGATGATCTCAGTGTCATTATGTAGTTGCCAGCATGAGATTGGCATCACTGCCATTCTCCACTAGTGGTAATCTAGACAAACTAAACCTATAGATTGACATTCCACTAATTTTATTGGCTGTAGTAGGATAATGGCAAAAGTGCCAATGCACATGTAAGCTTAGGATTCCTTGTGCATGTTTTCAGGTCATGGTATGAGATTGGCACCACTGCCATTCTCCACTGGTGGCATTCTCCATAGAGATTGACACAATTCCATATGATCTCTACACATCGAAGACTGTGATCACTACATAGAAGAATGCACATGTGAGTTTAGGCTTCTCAAAGCCATTTTCTAGGTCCTAATAAGAGATTGGCACCACTGCCATTCTCCACTTATACAAATGTTTACCCTACGTTTCTAGGAGGGGTATTCCAATGATCATAGGAGAGTGGTGTCCGATTCCAATCCATATGTGAGTTTGATGATCTCTGTGTCATTGTGTAGGTGCCAACATGAGTTTGGCATCACTGCCATTCTCCACTAGTGGTAATCTAGACAAACTAAACCTGTAAATTGACATTCCACTATTTTTATTGGCTGCAGTAGGATAATGGCAAAAGTGCCAATGCACATGTGAGTTTGATGATCTCAGTGTCATTATGTAGGTGCCAGTATGAGTTTGGCATCAATGCCATTCCCCATTAGTGGTAGTCTAGACAAACTAAACCTCTATATTGACATTCCACTAATTTTATTGGCTGCAGTAGGATCATGGCAAAAGTGCCAATGCACATGTGAGTTTAGGATTCCTTGTGAATGTTTTTAGGTCATGGTATGAGATTGGCACCACTGACATTCTCCACTGGTGGCATTCTCCATAGAGATGGACACAATTCCATATGATCTCTACACAGCGGATACAATGATCACTATATAGAAGAATGCACATGTGAGTTTAGGCTTCTTAATTCCATTTCTTAGGGCCTAATAAGAGATTGGCACCACTGCCATTCTCCACTTGTACAAATGTTTACCCTACTATTCTAGGAGAAGTATTCCAGTGATCATAGGAGAGTGGTGTCCGATTCCATTCCACATGTGAGTTTGATGATCTTAATGACATTATGTAGTTGCCAGCATGAGTTTGGCATCACTGCCATTCTTTGATAGTGGTAATCTAGACAAGCTAACCCTGTAGATTGACATTCCACTAATTTTATTGGCTGTAGTAGGATAATGGAAAAAGTGCCAATGCACATGTGAGTTTAGGATTCCTTGTGCATGTTTTCAGGTCATGGTATGAGATTGGCACCACTACCGTTCTCCACTGGTGGCATTCTCCACAGAGATTAACACAATTCCATATGATCTCTACCCAGCGGATACTATGATCACTACATAGAAGAATGCACATGTGAGTTTAGGCTTCTTAATGCCATTTTCTAGGGGCTAATAAGAGATTGGCACCACTGCCATTGTCCACTTGTACAACTGTTTACCCTATTATTCTGGGAGAGGTATTCCAGTGATCATAGGAGAGTGGTGTTTGATTCCAATCCACATGTGAGTTTGTTGATCTTACTGTGATTATGTAGGTGCCAGCATGAGTTTGCCATCACTGCCATTCTCCACTAGTGGTAATCCAGACAAACTAAACCTGTAGATTGACATTCCACTAATTTTATTGAGTGCAGTAGGATAATGGAAAAAGTTCCAATGCACATGTGAGTTTAGGATTCCTTGTGCATGTTTTCAGGTCATGGTATGAGATTGGCACCACTACCATTCTCCACTGGTGGGATTCTCCACAGAGATTGACACAATTCCATATGATCTCTACATAGCGGAGACAGTGATCACTACATAGAAGAATGCACATGTGAGTTTAGGCTTCTCAATGCCATTTCTTAGGGCCTAATAAGAGATTGGCACCACTGCCATTCTCCACTTATACAAATGTTTACCCTACTATTCTAGGAGGGGTATTCTAGTAATCATGGGAGAATGGTGTCTGATTCCAATCCAAATGTGAGTTTGATGATCTCAGTGTCATTATCTAGTTGGCAACATGAGATTGGCATCACTGCCATTCTCCACTAGTGGTAGTCTAGACAAACTAAACATATAGATTGACACTCTAGGGCCTAGTAATAAGAGATTTTCCTAATATGATTTTGATGATCTCAGTGTCATTATATAGTTGCCAGCATGAGATTGGCATCACTACCATTCTCCACTAGTGGTAGTGCCAATGCACATGTGAGTTAAGAATTCCTTGTGCATGTTTTCAGGTCATGGTATGAGATTGGCACCACTGCCATTCTCCACTAGTGGCATTCGCCATAGAGATCGACACAATTCCATATGATCTCTACACAGCAGAGAAAATGATCACTACATAGAAGAATGCACATGTGAGTTTAGGCTTCTCCATTAGTGGTAATCTAGACAAACTAAACCTATAGATGGACATTCCACTAATTTTATTGGCTGCACATGTGAGTTTAGGCTTCAAAGTGCCATTTTCTAGGGCCTAATAAGAGATTGGCACCACTGCCATTCTCGACTTGTACAAATGTCCAATCCACATGTGAGTTTGATGATCTTAGTGTCATTATGTAGGTGCCTGCATGAGATTGGCATCACTGCCATTCTCCACTAGTGGTAATCTAGACAAACTAAACCTATAGCTTTACATTCCACTAATTTTATTGGATGTAGTAGGATAATGGCAAAAGTGCCAATGCACATGTGAGTTTAGGATTCCTTGTGCATGTTTTCAGGCCAAGACTCCTTGTGCCATTTTTTAGGTCTTGGTATGAGATTGGCACCACTGCCATTCTCCACTGGTGGCATTTTCCATAGAGATTGACACAATTCCATATGATCTCTACACAGCAGAGATAGTGATCACTACATAGAAGAATGCACATGTGAGTTTAGGCTTCTCAATGCCATTTTCTAGGGCCTAATAAGAGATTGGCACCACTACCATTCTCCACTTGTACAAATTTCAGCCTACTATTCTAGGAGAGGTATTCTAGTGATCATAGGAGAGTGGTGTCTGATTCCAATCCACGTGAGTTTGATGATCTCAGTGTCATTATGTAGGTGCCAGCATGAGTTTGGCTATATTTTGCCATATGTATTGATCAAGATATCACTGAGAGAATGGAATTTCAAAGATGAATTTCGAGATATCACTGAGAGAGTCTTATAGGAAATCCAAGGCCACAACCTACATAAGCTCACATGGACATTAACACAATGTTGAAGAATGGCATACTCAAAGTTGCACTTCTTCACATGATCTATCCTATACATTGATCAGATGGGACTAGAAGAATGATGTTTTAGAGAATGGCACCACTGCCATTCTCCACCGGTGGAACATAGAAGAATGCACATTTTAGTTTAGGCTTCTTAGTGCCATTTTCTAGGGCCCAATAAGGGATTGGCACCACTGCCATTCTCCACTCGTAGAAATGTTTGCTCTAATATTCTAGGAGGGGTATTCCAGTCATCAGAGGAGAATGGTGTCAAATTCCAATCCATATGTATTGATCAAGATATCTTGCAAGTCCACCAATGTGCAGTGTCAACATAACAATAGGGTAGTGGCATTCCAGTGGTCATATTGGCACTAGGAGAATGGCATAGGTGCTAATCAACATGTAAGTTTAGGGTTTATAGTACTACTTTCCAGATTCTAGTTTGAGATTGGCACCACTGCCATTCTCCACTAGTGGCCATCTCCACATACTCACATGTAGATTGGCACTTGTGCCATATGGCCACTACATAGGAGAGTCTTATAAGAAGTCCAAGGCCACAATCTCCATAAACTCACATGGACAGTGACACAATGTTGGAGAATGTGATACTCAAAGTTGCACTTCTTCACATGATCTATCCTATACATTGATTAGATGGGACTAGAAGAATGATGTTTTAGAGAATGGCACCACTTCCATTCTCCACCAGTGGAACATAGAAGAATGCACATGTGAGTTTAGGCTTCTCAGTGCCATTTTCTAGGGCCCAATAAGAGATTGGCACCACTGCCATTCTCCCTTGGTACAGTTGTTTACCCTAATATTCTAGGAGGGGTGTTCCAGTGATCATAGGAGAATGGTGCCAGGTTCCAATACGCATGTGAGTTTGGGGATCTCAGTTCCATTATGTAGATCCCAGTAGAAATATGCACAAACTCAACATGTAGATTGGCATTCCATTAATTTTATTGGTAGTATATCATTGATATTTTTTATTTTGGTACCAAATCTTACACATAAATCTTGACCAGTGTTCCAAGTCTTTCACTTTATAACTAGAAATTTTTAATTTTAAAATTTTATTTATCTCAGGGGATATTGGCACTAGTGCCACTCTTAAGGACTTCTTATGAGGACTTGGAGAATGGCACTGGAGCCATTCTCCATTTAAAATTAGAATTTCAATCTCTAAATTTGCCATTCAATCATGAAAATCAAAATTGAGATTGAAGTTTAACTTGAAATCAAAGTTTGAAAACTAGAATTTAGGTTTTGAAATACAATTTCAAACAGAATAAATACAAATTGAAATTCAAAATATCAACATGAATTTGAATTTAAATTTAATATTGGAGAGAATGGCATAAGTGCCACTCTATATGTCCAAAATTCAAAAGGGAACAATGGCGAGAAGAGCGATATTTCAAAATTTTATTTATCTCAAGGGATATTGGCACTAGTGCCACTCCCAAGGACTTCTTATGAGGTCTTGGAGAATGGCACTGGTGCCATTCTCCATTTAAAATTAGAATTTCAATCTCTAAATTTGCCATTCAATCATGAAAATCAAAATTGACATTGAAGTTTAACTTGAAATCAAAATTTGAAAACTAGAATTTAGGCTTTGAAATACAATTTCAAACAGAATAATTTCAATTTGAAATACAAATTGAAATTAAAAATATCAATATGAATTTGAATTTAAATTTAATATTGGAGAGAATGGCATAAATGCCACTCTATATATCCAAAATTCAAAAGGGAACAATGGCGAGAAGAGCTATATTTCAAAATTTAAATTATTTAGTAGTTTCAAACTATCACTTTTAACTTTCAAAATCTACATTTTAGACAAATCAAAACCTTTCCTCTCATTTCAATTGATGCCTTTTCCCTCATTCACTTTCTATTCATTCCAAACAAATCAAGCCTTTAAATTCGAATGTTGTAGGCCTAACCTTTGTAGCCTGCAGGGTTCTGTGCTCTTCCCTCTGCATCCATGAACTTCAATTTGGCACTCTCACCAATGGGCACACTGCAAGATTGAAGGTTCACGCACCCTCGATAGTCACAATACCAAGATGCATAAAACGTAGAATTGAAGAGGAGTCTCAGAGTCCAGAGAGTTTTACTCACTATAGAATTGAGGGGCTCGAGATGGTCGTAGTGTCGCATGGAGAGTCTTGAGGTAGGGGCAAAATCGAGGAGGTCACACGAAGCTTGATGGTCAGCTGAGTGGCTCATACGGAGCATGGGCAAAGCTTACATTTGTGCATCCATAAATTCACAACTTTGGTCGAAACTGTGCCACATTAGGAAGGAGTACATTTATCCAGCCGATGCATGTCAGAAATGACGAAATTCTAGACGGCAACCAATGGCTCGACAGCCTGAATTCCACTGGAGCTGCGAGCTAATCACGCTAAAAAGTTGTAAAGTTAATGGAGCTGGAAGGAAACACAACAACTGATGCTCAATCAGTTCGATAGTCTGAGAAATGTGCCGATTTTGGCTTTCTTTTCTTGCAATTTGGCTTCCTCCTCCACCACCGACACAACAAGATAAGAGGGTTGCGTAGATAGAGATGGAAAACAAAGAGGAACACTCTTGGAAGCCATCAGAAGATTATTATTGTTGACAGAAAGAGAGAAGAGATATACCCCGATTTTGGGTGACAGACTCAGACGAAGAATGGGCAGCTGTGCATGTTGGAGATGCTTTTTTCCACAAAATCTCGCTATGAATGCAGCACTGCAGTGAGGGAAGGCTGGCTGCTGAGGGCTCCGACGCCGACCACTCCCTGAGTCTTTGCTCAAACTCTGTGAGAGCCTTAAGGAGTTGCTATGCATGAGGAGATTGTGAGAGCCTTGAGGAGTCTACGCACATGAGGAGATACACAACACAGCATACGAGGCGATCAACATAGGGCAACGAGAGAAACGAAAGAGAAGGTACTAGGGTTCTTCAATTTTTTACCCTTCATTAGTTTAACATTTTGCATTTCGTTAAAAAACAAATTTAACAAGTTTTAATATATTTAACCTATCCTACCTATGCACTTTGTTTTAATGTAACCTATTTAATCTATGAAGCTCCTTTTCTTCCCTTCATCTGCTCCTTTTCTATACATTATCTTAGCATATTGTGCATCTAGATGTCTAGACCGTGGGTAGTAGTAGTTCATCTACACCAAGTTTGTCTTTTGGATCTATTTCTAATGCTACTAATGTTTTATAATATCTGAATCGATTTTGAATGCAATTTTAAAAGTATAATTAAAAGCATCAAGGGACATTTTGGGGTCACAAAAGGTCCCCCTGAAGCTTTTCTTCCATCTATTTAATCTATGCCGCTCTTTTTCTTCCACCTATTTAATCTATGCCGCTCCTTTTCTTCCACCTTTGCACTCCTTTTATTTTAACCTACGCTTGTGATCTAATGCTTCCAAAGTCGATATTTTTTGTTAAATGTAGAGAAAAATCAGACGGTCGTCAACTAATTCAGTCTGCAACTTAAAATTTTACTTTTATTGGACCTTTATTTCGGAAGCTTCCAAAGTATAACTAAGCTAACATGAATAAACTCACACAACTGAAGTAATATCGATCAAGTATTTAGCTTATGCTTGTCTTTTATTTAACATATTTTTTTTATTTAGCCTAGCATATATTTTGTTTAACATACTTAACCTATGGATTTCTTTTATTTAACATATCTCTTTTATTTAGCCTATGCATATATTTTGTTCAACATACTTAACCTAACATATCTAAACTATGCATTTCTTTTATTTAACATATATTTTATTTCCTTCCATTGCAATTTAGCCTATATTGTGGCTGTGGTGGCACAATTTGTGGTCAATGTTTGTTTCAATTGGAGGAACTTAGTTTCCTGTCATGGAAGCAAATATATCTTTGACAAGGAAGCTACAGGTGTTGAGATATCAAGCTCTACCCCCGATATATCTCCTGGATGACTATCATTTATGTCACCGCCTATGTTAGTTGTACTCGTGGTGTAGTTAGACTACCACGTATGTTTTTGGTTTGGGTTCACATATGAACCACGTATTCTAGGTTTAGACATATAGGGTATTTCCCTCTTCTATTGTATTGTTGTTGTGTGTTGTGAAGAAAGCTGAACTTGAGTCTCCTATCTCTCTCCCTTATTCTTTACATGGTATCAGAGCCTTGTTCGTGGTAAGGAGGTCAAGAAAGCAAGCCAAGTTTGTGGTGTCCTGGTAAGAGGACCAGTGTTGCTTTCCTATTTCGAGTTTGGGAGCAAATCTCTGCAGGTAGCACAGCCAGAAGTGCAGGAGTGCACTGTTTCAGATTGAGAGGCCCTTCGCGGTGTGGCGAGAGCGCAGTATATGCTGCGGGCATGGGCGAAGCCCTCGGTGACTTTATTTTTTTGATTTGAGGCCGTTTCGGGGCCCGTTTTGAAGGCGGAAGTTCTTCGCAGGCACTCAGAAAAAGGCCCTGTTTTTCGCTGTGCGACCACTGCTGCGCGGCTAGTCGGTGGAAAGGTGCCATAGAAATTGCATCGTATGCTTGTGTGCAGAGATATTGGGAGTTGCAGATTCATGCCTGTTGCCTGTTGATGCAAAATCGTCACTAGGAAGTGACTGTGTGGTGAACTACCACTTTCGTCAGTGTTGAAGATCTGCCCCTGTGAGGCTTTTTGCAGAAGTTTTGCTATTTGCCCTTGTGAGGCATTTGCTGTGTTTACAAGTTGGTGTTGCAATTCGTGATTTGTAAAATGTCTGAGAATCTGTCTACCATTGTCAGTGAGAAGCTTGACAAGAACAACTTCCAAGCATGGAAGTTCAGGATGACAAACTTCCTTATGGGAAAGGGAGTTTGGGATTACATCAGTGGTGAAACTGCAGAACCAGTTTTGGGTACTGCTCCCACTCCTGCTGAATTGAAGGCCTTTAAAGAATGGCATGAAAAAGCCAAAAAATGCTTATATTGACTGTCTGTTAGCATTTCAGATTCTATGATTGTGCATATACAGGATGTAGAGATGCCTAAGGAGGCATGGGATACATTGGTGAAGCTGTATAGCACAAATACCAAAGCACGAAAGATGCAGCTAAAGCAGGAGTTGCACAATGTGCAAAGGAAAAATATGAATATAAATGAGTATTCCTTGAAGGTGAAAGGCCTTGCAGATTCTCTTGCCTCCATTGGAGCACCTGTTGATGATGAGGACTTAGTGTCTGTGACCTTGAATGGTCTTGGGAAAGATTATGCACAGTTTCGGACATCCATTGGAGTGCGTGAAACATTTCCTGATTTTCAGGAACTTATTGCTCTCTTGCTGAGTGAAGAGCAAAGGAATGGTGGTTCAGCCACCTCAACTTCTCAAGAGACTGCTTTTGACTCGAATACAGGTAGAGGCAGGGGTAGAGGAAGAGGCCATTTTCGTGGCCGTGCAGGAAATCAGAACCAACAGCAACAACAGGAAAACCAGTCCTATGGAGGAGGACGTGGTAGTTCTAGAGGCAGGGGGAGCCAAAGAGGCCGTGGTTCATGGCAAAGGAACCAGCAAGTAAATAGTAGCACAGAATGCTATTATTGTGGAAATCCTGGACACAAGGAGAATACATGCTATAAAAAGCAGAATGACATCAAAAGTGGGAAGTTGCAGCAAAGCAACTATGCATCATCAAGTGGGCATGGTGACGACAGAAATGAGCACCTTTTTGTGATGCAGCATATGGTTAACTCCATGTCAGGAGATGTTGCAGCTTGCAATGATGTTTGGTATGTTGATTCAGGTGCCTCTAACCACATGACCAGTCATGGTGAGTGGTTTCATGATGTTAGAAATTTGGATAAGCTAGGTTATGTTGAAACAGGTGATGATAGTTGGAGCAGCAAGAAGCAGCCAACAGTTGCCTTGTCGAGCATAGAGGCTAAGTGCAGGGGTGCAGCAATGGCTGCATGTGAGGTAGCTTGGTTACGGAAGCTACTTGCAGATATGGGACAGTCAGTTCATGCAGCAGTTGTCATTCATTGTGACAACATTAGCAGCATCATGCTTGCTAATAACCCAGTTTATCATGCTAGAACGAAGCACATTGAGGTGCATTATCACTTTGTGAGAGAGAAGGTTCTAGCTGGTGAGATTGATCTTGTCTATGTCAGCACTGAGGAGCAAGTGGCTGATATTTTTACGAAGGCATTGGGTACCGAGAAGCTTCGCAGATTTAGGAGCTTGCTTGGTGTACGTGAGATGGATTTGAGCTTGAGGGGGAGTGTTGAGATATCAAGCTCTACCCCCGATATATCTCCTGGATGACTATCATTTATGTCACCACCTATGTTAGTTGTACTTGTGGTGTAGTTAGACTACCACGTATGTTTTTGGTTTGGGTTCACATATGAACCACGTATTCTAGGTTTAGACATATAGGGTATTTCCCTCTTCTATTGTATTGTTGTTGTGTGTTGTGAAGAAAGCTGAACTTGAGTCTCCTATCTCTCTCCCTTATTCTTTACAACAGGAACATGTCATTTCTGGTGGGTGAACTGTAAGAAAATAGTATGCAGCGGAAGATAACAACAAAACGCAAGTACACGATGGAAAGCTGGAGAGAATACAAAAATTCTGATATACCAAACTGCTGATACAACTGATGGTTGGCTGTCCACCCGTGCGCTCTACAGACAGAGCTTCGATGGTGATCTAGACAGATGCTGGACGGAGGACTGTGAGCGTGAAGAACTGGTGATCTGATGATAGGGGGTGGCCACTTATATAGTGTAAGTGGTTGACGGTCGGCCCTGTAATAGGCAGTCGGCCTAATAGACAGTCGGCCTGGAAGACCACCGACCCTTCAGAAAACATGCCGGCGGGCAGATGAAGGATCGCGCGTAGGTCATACCGTTGGGCCTGGGGCTACCGACAGCCCCCGGACCCTGCCGCTGGGGGCTTTGCCCCCAGACCCCCACCGGGGGCCTACGCCCCCTGGACCCCCTGCTATCGGGGGGGCTATCGCCCCCCCGAACCCCCCTTTTTGCAGACGGGTATCTACTCTTGGCTCCTAAGCCGTCTCATAACCATCTGGTCTACTCTAAGACCCCTTCCAGTGTCTAAACTGGGGATCCCTCCCAATATCCGATACCCATCATGGCTTCTCCTCATATGGGGGCCTTACAACATTGGGTACACAGAATATTGGTGGGTTACATGAGAGGTGGACATTTGAGCTAACTCTAACATGAACTTGTGAGCACTCAAAGTGAACTATGGATGCACTTGGATGCCGAGCAGATTGCCATTGATGCTATGAAGTATGGACATTAGCTGTGGATAGGCTGATTTGAGGCTGTTGCTTGGACACTTTGCAGGACTGGTCATATGCCATTTTGCAGTCTTGCACAAGGAGCTTTCGATCTGTACATCACTTTGGTAGTGGCAGTGACACATGCTTTGACAGTGGCATATGCCTGGTTGAGATGCATTGACAGTTCGTTGGATGCATGGTTATTTGCCTATGTTAAATACATACGGTGGTACGGTGATGTATTGAGATCCTGTCAGATTAGCATTGTTTGGAGCTGTTTTAGGGCTGGTTTGCCAACATTTTGGGGCTGATTTGTTACCATATTCGGGGCTGATTTTATGGCATTGTGTTTGCCATTGGTCAGGACATTACAATTGCTGCTGTTGCTATTTTTTATGACAAAACAATCATTTTCAGGACTGAATATCTCTTTCCTGGTGTAGAATTGCACTTTGTGCCGAACTTGAAAGTTGTAGTTCACAGAACATACTACAACTTTGCTTCCGGAAGCAAGTTGATCCGATATAAGTTGCAGGAGTTACAGCCTTTGCAAAACCACAAAAAGTTGCAGTCTACTGTCTATTTGTGACCAATGTGCAGGAAGCTGTTTTTCAGGTGACAATATCTGAGAATCCACAAGGATTTGGCTCTTGAGGTCAACTGATAAGTTGTAGATCCTTTTACAAGCTACAACTTTGCTGTTTAGACCTTTGGCATCCGGTCTTTCAGTGAAAAGATATCACTGTTCAAAAACAGGGACAGCGTGCTATTTTGCCCAAAGTGGCTATGAGGTATTGTTGTAGGAATTTCTCTTGCACAACAGTGAATTGGGAACTCATAGTAAATTACAAAAAGTGATCGGGATCTCACTTCAGTCCAAGGGCATTATTGGCATTTTGGCAAGTCACTTTGGCACATTTGGCAAGTGGTGAATGCTTGATTTTGTTGCCAAAGGATTGCACACTTGAGGTGATGCATTGGTGATGCAGTAAATGCCACTTCGATACATTATGGATTTGCAAGTGTGGATGCTGCACTGATGTTTATGGATAGTTGAGCTGGGCTCCTATTGCCATTGGTTGAGCAGGCATTGCTCATTTGGTTCAGTGCATCTCTTGGATTGCCAGGCATTGGCAGGTTATTGGGCTGCATATATTCTTGTTTATGCCTCTTTATGGCTGAGTGCTTTTGAGCATTGGATCAGCCAGTTTATTTGGAGACCTGATTGGTCTAGACAACACTATATTTTTGGTCATTTGGGTTGCCTATTATGCTATACTGCTCTTTGGTTGTGAGCTATTGTGCCACAGATATGGCATCTACAGCTGGTAGTGCCCTCTTTGATATTGAGAGGTTGGATGGATCAAACTTTTAGTATTGGAAAGAGCAGATTTATGATGTGTTAGTGCAGAAAAGGTAGCATAAGCCCATTCAATGCAAAGTTTTCAAGCCTAATAGCATTAAACAAAGTGATTGGGATGACATGGATGAGCAAGCATGCTCTATCATTCAGTCATCACTCTCGAAGTCAGTCTACTTGCAGGTACAGGATGGTGTACAGGGTGTAGACTGCCATGCATATGAGTTCTATACTCGTATATGCAGGATGTATGACCATGATAGTGTTATGTTACAGCATGATGGGCTGAAATGTCTTGATGGGCTGAAATATAGCCTTGATATGCACTCCAAAGGTAGATCAATTGGTAGAAATAGGTCATGTTCAAGGGGTAATTCCAAGAGCAAGTCTAGCTCTCGGACTTGTGTTAGATGTTTCTATTGTGGAAAGTCACATG
This sequence comes from Dipteris shenzhenensis, assembly GCF_047967505.1. Taxonomy (NCBI): domain Eukaryota; kingdom Viridiplantae; phylum Streptophyta; class Polypodiopsida; order Gleicheniales; family Dipteridaceae; genus Dipteris; species Dipteris shenzhenensis. The sequence goes on along the minus strand of NC_141602.1, from coordinate 6,839,343 downwards.
AAAAAGTTTTTCTGGAAATGGCTAAGAAAATGCAAGAAGAAGAGCAAGGTTAAGAATGACAGGAAGAAGGAGAAGAAGCATGTTGAGCTTCAAGGCGTGGATGCCAGGGTTTCCACTAACAGTAGCAGTGCATTCTTTTGTCTATGTCTGACACCTCCTTCTTGGCCACTGATGTACCCATTCTCGGTGATTGGATGTAAGATCCATGTGCTTCATGTCATATGACCCCTCATAGGTCATGGTTCAGTGCATATTAGGAATGCATTGTGGAGAGTGGTTTGATGGGCATTGATCATTCTATGGATGTCTATGGTTATGGGGATATCCACCTTGTTATGCCTAGTGGCTCTATTCTTGTTCTACAGAGGGTTAGACATATACCAAGACTTGCTACAAGCAAGATCAGTACTAAACAGTTGGTTGAGGCAGGTTATCATGCCTCTTTGGGTGATCATGCATGGAAGATTGCTAGAGGCAATTTGGTTATGGCTAGGGGATCACGGGTTGGACTCTCTTATGCATTGCATGTATCAAGTGTCCAAGATAAGATGCTTATGATTAGTAAGCAGCCATCAGTTAGTTTATGGTATGCCAGACTTGGACATATGTCTACTGCAGGTATGGAAGCCCTTACAACATTGAGATACATTCCTGTTATGGATGTCTATTGGATTCTATTGGACAGGATTGGTAGCATGCTACACTATGCAGGTCTTACCGAATGCTATTGGGTTGAGGCATGTAAGACAGCTGCATACTTGCTTAACAAGTCACCCAGGAGATCTCTGCTATGGATGCAGTGGGATTTGGTAGCATGATTATGGCAGATTTTGGCAGTAGGGAAGCCGTTGTGGACATCAGGTCCTTATGCTTCCAGAAGCAGTATACAGGTGATGTAGGTTGGGTAGATCAACAGAGGTCTATTATAGGTTATGTGCTTATGGTCACAAGTGGTACAGAGACATTTTCTCTGCACAGTGATAGTTCGGGTGCTATGGACTTAGCATAGGAGCATGTGGTGGTGAGAGTTCACTCTCCCAGTGAGATTTGGCATGAGATCTTGGTTGACAGGCATCTACAGCTTGTCATTTTCTATCCTGCAAACCTGATGTCTACTACAGCTTATCCTCTATGCACTTTGCACATTGTTAAGTGCCGATGGGCATAGGATGACAGTATGGTCTTCTTTTTTTTTAGCCTATGGCTGATTGTATTATATGTGTACTATACTCCCTTAAAGGCACACTGCCTTTAAGTGGAAGGTTGTTGGGGTAAAGGGCAGTGTGCCCACCCACTTGTATAGTGCCCATGTATACTCATATATATATGATAGAGGAATAAGCTAGAGTAGCTTTTGCCCCACCATTTTTGGTGTCTCCTCTTATCCCTTCCTGAGTGCTCCCTCTTCCCCCACAAAATGCCCATCTTCCTAGGCTTATTTGCATCACCATTAGCCTTATAGAGGGTTGTCCTAAATTAGCTTTATGCTGGTGTGCAAGCTGATTGGCATGTTGCTTTTGCTGCCCTTTTCCCTTGTGCTTAAACTTAGAAAGCATGGCATGCTCTCCAACTTGTGTTGCCATATTTCTTCATGTCTACTCTTCCTCCAACAAAAGTACTACCAACTCGTGAAAAGAGAGAGGATTGCTACCCCCCCTCAATGACAAATTCAGTGAGGTGTGGAAACCAAGATAGGCCTTAGGAATAGAATTCAGAGTGGTGGTAATCATCTTTGAATCTGGAATGACATCATCAATATTCAGCAATTTCTCCCTCCAATCCTGAAGTTTTGGGAGGTGAGTATTCATGGAATCTCCCTCATCTATATATGTGTGAGAAAGTTCTCTCTTCAGAAAGGAAACTCTGGCATCATTTCTTGCTTCTGCAAACATACTCTCTAATATCTCCCAAGTTGCCTTTGAGGTCTTGCATGACCAAATGTGAGGTAAAATGAACCTCTTGACTGAGAGAGAAATCACTGATAGAGCTTGTGCATCCCTAGAATCCCATAATTTTTGCTTTGCTGTGGGAGCAACTGGAGCAACAGCTCTAATTACTTGTGCTACATTTTGTTCTCTACCCCTCCTACCTCCAGCTGTAGGAGTGACAGGGGTAGCCACACATTCTGGCCTTGCTTCATCTCCATTGACATAATCCCAAAGATGTCTGCCAACCAAGATGTTGTGAACCATAAAACTCCACAAGGAGTAGTTGGTGCCATCTAACTTATCCTCCTGTTTGAGGACTCCAAACACCTCATTAGGGTTGTTCTGAGCCATTTTTGCTAGATAAACTCAGAAATATAGCAAACTGAACAAGTAAAATTCCTTCTTGGGATTCAAAATGCACAAGTAAAATCTGCCCACAGTGACAAATACTATCACAGCCTATCAAAGGCTCGAAATGCACCACAATGCTATGCTAATTGCCCAAAAATTTGTAAACAAAATCTACAAAAAGTGGCAAAAGTCTGCAAATCGACTCACTGAGTCCAAAACTACTTGCAAACCTCCAAAATGCTCTTTCAACTGCAAAATTGCAACCCAAATGCAAAAGCCCCAATTTCTTGTGGGAAATTGCATAAAAAAGAAGGCAAATAGATTGAAAGCCCCAAATGTTGCAAAAATTGCACTCTTCCTACAAAAGCACCAATTCCTATGCAAAAATTGCAATCAAAACCATAAAGCTCCAAATTCTAGAGTGGATCTTGCAAACTGATTGCAATGTCTACCAAATCTCCAAATGTGCTTCCAAAAACTAAGCCAAACAATGGCTATATGCACAAAAGCCTGACAAGACTCCTTGCAATGTCCACCTACAAAGAAAACCCTACAAACAAGCACCCAACTGGAGTAACCTTTGGAAGTACCTTGCTCTGAAGATTTGCAATAGTACGGATGACTTGTATGGATTGTACAGTCAACTGTGCGAAAGCCGTATGAATGTACGATTATAAGGTATAGAAAGTAGTACAACTGATAGTACGATGTTGCAAGTTGATAGTACGGAATGCAGTATGGGAGTCTACAAGGAGCTGTACGGCAATTCTAGTATGGAATGCAGTACGAAACTTACACGGGTGTACGGCACTTTCAAGTACAAAATCCATACTTTGTATGGATGGTGGCACTGTAAGGTATGCTTGTGAGAGCTGCAAGTCTAGAATGATGCCGAAGCTGTACGAAATGGAGGTATGGACAATGCTAGATCTGAGCAGAACCATACATCGATACGAAATCCATACAGTCATACGGACTGTATGAAATGAAGGTCACGAGCTAGAGTGGGCTGAAGTATGGGAGATGGAGGTAGTTATGAAGTAGGAGCAAGCAGGGTAAACCTACTCTGATACCAAATGTGAGAAAGAAGGAGAGCAAGAGTGAGCTAGAGTGAGAGCTAAATGTAGGTCTACTCAATATTGGACTGAACTAAAGTGAGTACAAAAGAGAGATGAGGGGTTTTGTTTAAGTGAAAAAACCCTATCTAATCACTAACCGTAGTTAGGGATTAGACTATGGTTAGGGGGAAAAACCAGTAAGAGGGAAAAGTGCCCCTAACCCACTTATTACATTACATTGGCCACTACCTAAAATATAATAATAATTCTAACATGGTGGTGGGGAAGGAGACGATGGCAGGTGGAGACTGAGGTGGGGGAAATGGATGGGGGAGCTTGAAAGAAAAAGGGTGGTGGTGGTGGTTGAGATGGTGAGTGGGATGTGGAGGTGGTGGTGGGGAGGGAGATGATGGGAGATGGATATGGAGGTGGTGGAACTGGAGGTGGAAGCTTGACGAGAAAAGGGTAGTGGTGGTGGTGGTGCATTAGGGGAGAATTGGGGTCTCCAAAGGGCCCCCAATTAGTGTTTCCTAATTTCAAGGTTTTAGTGAGGTATTTGAGGTGTACCAATGGGAGTGCTCCTTTTTGTGGGACAATGCCATGTTGAGGTGGAGGGTGAGAAGACCTACAAACAACCCCTATTGGTGGCTACTCCTCTTACACCGGGGACCACTCAAACCATCCCCCCCTTCCCCCCCTCAACCCATGCTTGACCCTCCTCCCATATGCACCTCCCCCAAACAATCCTATATAAGTCATTCAAGAGGCGATGGGCCCTTTTGGGCAAAGTTTTCCCCCCTCTTAGCTTTTTATAGGCTTGCCCCCTCCTTTTCTTTGGTCGAGCTCCATTCTCCCTCCATTTTTCAGATGTGGGAACTCATTTGTCATGTTCTCTGCCCCCTCCTTCTCTATTCCACTGTCTTTCTCCCTCTCTAGCACCTCCTATAGTAACTGCTCATTCTTTCTCCATTCCTAGCTACAACACCTCCTACTACAACAGCAATTGCTCATCCCTCTCTGCTCTTTCTCCCTCCGTTCCTGGCTACAGTACCTCATGTAGTGGCTGCTCATCCCCCTCTGCTCTTTCTCCCTTCATTCCTAGCTACAACACCTCCTAGAGCAGTTGCTGATCCCCCTCTGCTCTTTCTCCCTCCATTCCTTGCTACAACACCTCTTAGAGCTTCTCTTAACCTTCAGTTGCACCCTTTATACCTTCTCCCTCTCTCTCCCTCTATCAGAGCTGCTCTCTCCCTCCAAGCTACACTTTCTAGTCCACTATTGCTATTGTGGCCTCTGTACAAGCATGGTGAGGAGACCATACATGTACTATGTGTCCCCCAGGAGAAAAAATGCACTAGGTGAATGGGTGCCTTGCACCTACAGCTTGAATGATTGGATAGTCTCATGAGAGGATTTGCCAAGGGTCTGTTGAGATATCGAGCTCCACTCGTGATATGCCAGGGTGACCATTGTGCATTTATGTCACCGACTTGTTAGGTGCAGATGCGGTTGGTACACCGCCCATGAATAATAGCTAGATGATAGCTATCTTTATGTACTCTAGTTAGTGGCTCAGTAGTATGCCATCTAGGTTAGTTGAGTTTGGTTTGAGACCCACATATAGGGTTCACTTAATCGACTAGGTTTAGAGCTAGGAGTGTATTTGGGAATTCAAAGCTCGATGTTCTCAATGTTTTAGAAAAGAGAGAAAGGCTCTGAAGCCTTATTGTTGTTGTAGGGAATACCTTCCCTCAACAGAAATTACAAAGACAATAGATTTTCATTACATGCCTGAGTACGGAATTGAGAGAGATATATCCATATTGCTGCTACTCTGTATTACTCCATGCTCCATACGCGAGAGAATACAATGCCAGCCCCAAGAAACACATAACTGCCCCCCTGAGAACAACCAACCGTCATCCACATATGTAAATATACCCTAAGTGCCTACCCCCTTAATCCTAAGGTGTATGTGCACACATGCCTTAACACTTGGCACACCCGGTGGGTCGAATTTAGAATTCGCCTACACGAACCCACACAAGCACCAAATGTCAAACTGAATACAGTGCCATAAATAGAAACTACCCTATAGTGCATAGAATCATGTGAGTGTAAATAATACAGTGCCACCACTTTATGGCAACATGCCAGGGCTGGGAACCCATATAATATAATATCATCCACTCATGATCATACAAAATAAAAATATAGAACCATGAAGTAATCAATAGGTCCCCACTCCACCGGCACGGAGTGTGGACATCATAGGCACGTCCATGCCAATACGAAAAATATGTCGATGACGCTCCAGCAACTGCTACATGTGCTCGCACGAACACACCACCTCGACCTCGTATCGATGATAAACATGATGAAATACCATCACCATAGTACCATGAAAAATAACTCCGTAACATATGCATAAAGAACTCATGGATAGTCGAATCATCCATCAAGGAAGAATCAAGATCCGCAACCTGAACAACCTGCTCCACATGCAAATCAAGATTGTCCTCCAGCAAGGTATCAAACCATGCCGCATTCACCTCACCAAGAATATCATCCTGGGTCGGCATACCGTCATCCTCCAGCAATCCATCGAACCAAGCTGAATCCACAAACTGTCCGAATACTGGAATAACCCCGCTCATCCAAGCGGCATCCTGCTCATCCATCCGAGCATCTAGCATGTAATCCCCCTGCCCACTCATCCGAGTATCCCGCAGGTCACACACAACAGGCTCACCTTCCGTTGCACTTGTCCTCCTTCCGGCCGTTACAAATTCAACCATCGAATTTCCATTTCCAGTTTCCGCAGCATCCGCTGCTCTAGCAATCCGTTGCATCCGCAGCTCCTCATGTTCCTCACGCTGCAAATTCAGCGGCTTCTTTTCTTTCAGCTGCACATCCAGCAGCTCCCTGCTATCCAGCAGATCCTCCCAACCTTCCGGTTCCGGATCCCAAATGGGTAATCCAACCCATCCACGTTCATATCCATGAACATGAGCTTCATCTTGCAAATCTTCGCTCTTACGGTACTCCTCCGAATCTGGAGGCTCACCCTTGCAATCTTGCATCCTGTGAACATAAATAGCTTCATCTTCTTTCATCTTCCCCCCCTTGGAGCCTCTCATATCCACCATTTCAATGGTGGATACATATTCATCTTCCAGATCGTCAAACAGATCCGCCCATTTCCGCTCTCACGAGCTGAAATCTGTTGCTCGTCTTCAGCGTAGTGGTCTTTGACAACAACCTCTCCCATCGTAGAATCAACACATTGAATTATCCTTGAAGCATGTCGACATTCTGTATAATTGAAACCCAATCCCTCTTTATTGCTTGGGTGTCTGTACTCCGGAGAGACAAAGCTAGCTGCTGGAAACACTTGGGCAAATTCCTTCATTTCTGCTACTGTCCATGCCGGAGAGAATGTGTACCAACTGTATTTCTCTTTATCAAAATTCATCCCGTCAACACAATCTGATTCATCCGAATCATTTTGATCAATCTCACCTGCCCCAATTTGTTGCTCGTATTGCTTATGAGCTTGCCCATTATCGACGATTAGAGTGTAGCCAAACTGATGTTGTACATCATGAAACTCTCGAACATAGTCAACAAGTGCATCAGAATCGGCCTTTTGATCATCAGCATCATCCTCCTTCCCCTCCAAGGCACGGATATCCCTCCGTAATCCTACCAACAGATCCGTAGATGCCATGGCTACCCATTTACAATCCTCCACTGCTCGTGGACAAGGAGAATAAGACACATGCCACTGTTTTGCCCCTTCAACATTGTGGATCAGCTTCCGTAGCTCCTTCTTACTCTTCTTGAGACGATGCACATCTTCCGATTCGCGTCGTTTGAGCAATCGATGTTGAATTAAATCAAAACGAACTAGAAAATCATCTGGACATACCTCCAAATAATGGCCACGACTGTTGCAGCCATTACAAATGTGAAGCCACCATTCTGAACTGTGATGATCAGATTCGCTACAATATTTGCAAGGTACACTGTTCGTAGGGCGATGCTTAGAACTGCCGTAAGTTTTGATTCGTCCCATCCCATTCGAAAAGGAGTGGCACCCCCAAATTGAGGAATGCACAATTGCTGATGATTCTGAACACAATGAAAAACAACATACAAACTTTGGTTGTGAATGGCTTCCGCTGGCTGTCGCTTGTCGCTGATGGTACTCCCGCTAACGGAACTATCGCTGACGGTGCTTCCGCGGATGGATATGGAGTTTCGTATTCTCGATTAGTTCCGTGACGGTGGTCTCCGTGATGGAGGTTATCCGTGACGGTGGTCTCCGTGATGGTTTCCGCCACCATAGCTTTCAAAAAAATTGATCTCCACGACCTTTACCTTGACCTCCGGAACGGTGGCTACTCCGCGAATAAGTCATTTGCTTCCATAGATGACATCACCGTGAATACGGTTCAGCGAAACTACGAGACGACTCCAGATCCCCTCCCGTCATTTAATTGCCTGGTCTTCCTTGTTTTGGTTTTGGTCAGTGGATTGGCTCTTACGGTGGCTCTGTCTGCTGCTTGTATCCCCATAGCTTGCAGCACGTCCCCCTCTGTCATGGATTTCCTTTGTCACGGCTTTTGCTTGATGGACGACGACTTCGTCCAGTTATGGTTACGACTTGATTGACGACTCTTCCGCCCTCATGACCAATGAATGATAGAAGCACCCGCAATCCGTGTCACAAGATTGGTAGCAATACCAGAGCCAATTTATCAATTGCTCCCTTATACGTCAATAGGTCTTCCGTCCGAAAACACGCCAGGCAAACTGACCATCCACAGCATCGCCGTCAATGTTGGCTGCACCCACGATCACCAGACCCAACGTCGAGTCCAACATGCATTCCCGTCGATAGTCAATTGTCAAACTCCGCCTGCGCCTGTTCATATCTCCTCAAAGATGTACTTCAAAGATGGACTACTCCCTCATACTGCCATAGGTCTCGAGCACCCAAAAATCAACCGCTTCCAAAGTCACCATTGTGGAAGCTTCACTGGGACTGCAGCAACGGATCCTTCATCACCAAAGGGATTCGAGTCTCGTGGTCGCCAAAGTGTTGTAGGGAATACCTTCCCTCAACAGAAATTACAAAGACAATAGATTTTCATTACATGCCTGAGTACGGAATTGAGAGAGATATATCCATATTGCTGCTACTCTGTATTACTCCATGCTCCATACGCGAGAGAATACAATGCCAGCCCCAAGAAACACATAACTGCCCCCCTGAGAACAACCAACCGTCATCCACATATGTAAATATACCCTAAGTGCCTACCCCCTTAATCCTAAGGTGTATGTGCACACATGCCTTAACAATTGTATAGAAATTTCATTTTATATGAATACAGATATACTTTTTATACAGTGCCCCATTTTGTGTTCTTTTACAAAATTTATTTTATACTGTCATTATATTTTATAACTTTAAGTGTTGTTGGCATTAATATTTTCATTCACTATTCTATTCAAAAGCATACTATCAGATAAATATTTGCACTATAATGGTCATTTCTGAGCAATCCAATAAGAATCTCACTGCGCGGTAGAAGGCAAATGTGTTCGGCATCGCGCGAGGAGCCCAAAAATGCTAAAACTTGCTATGGTGTGTATGGGCTTGTTTGACTTGGGGGGCCTGTTTTACCAAGTCAAACAGGCCCCATACGCGTCATAGCGGATTTTATCATTTTTAGACTCCCCACATGATGCCGAATAATTTGCCTTTTGCACCATGGTGAAAAAACATCATTTGACCACTCAAATTCACATTGAACTTGCATAAACTGATGGAAAGCATCACGTAACATGTATAATAACATGGGAATAGTAAAAGAATATAAAAATATCTTTTTTTCATTAGCCTCAAAGGGCAGAGATTTACAAAATGATTCAGGTTACACGAGATGAACCTAAACAACATCTAGGGCCTAAGGGAGGGATCAGGGTGGGTGCACTTGGCAAGTGTAAGGTCCTTGTCCATCATTGTTACTCTTTTGGCATGGATAGCACATAAGTTCGCGTCTTCAAAAAGACCTAATGTCATCTGCTCAATTGCCTCCTGAATTGCTCCCATAGCACCTAAAGTGAAACACACAACACTCTTGTAATGTTGTGCTATTTCACGTACAACATGCTGGAAGGGTGCACGGGGAATGAGATTGTCCACAGTGGTTTAGAACTTACGGATCTCCTGAAGTGCCTTCACGCCTGATTTTTTGCACGTCTTAATCTTTGGGGGACCCTGCACTGGCCTTTGGACATGGCTCCATGGCCGCTTGTCCGCTTTGAACTTCTTTTGCCTCTCCTCCCTTGCAACCACCTCTTGAGACTCCTCTTCCTATGTCTGGTGGGTCCTTCAAGGTGGCTTGTTGCACCTAGGGGTCTGCTTTGTCCTTGGTCTCTTCATTTTTCATGAGGCTGTGAGATAGCATGCTAAGGCTGTTGCTCAGCTCGTACTAGAGGCTCCTCATATCTGATAATATCAAGGCACAAAGGGTTGATGGTGCTCTTCCGTGTGGTCTGGTTGGTTGGAGGATTGGGGCCAAGGTTCATTATATCTACGAGCCTACTAGATACTTCCTCTTGTTGTGGCCCCTGTAATCTCTCCATCTCCTCTCTTTGCCTTTCTTGCTCCCCTTGTTGGTCTAGATGCTCCATGCTAGGAACCCACGAAGGAGGGAGGGGCAGCTGATCAAGATTGACAGGATTATTTTGCCCCTCTTAGGAGACCTCTCTACTTCCATGGTTAGTTGTGTGGAAGGACCCCTGATTGTGCTTGGACATTGCTTTGCGCAATACCACCCCCATGCCTTGTATTCTTGAAGTATGATGCCTTTGCTCTGTAGTGTGATTTCTCCATTCCTTACGTATTCCAAATGGACAGAGGGCCCCATTGCTCCACAAACCATGGTGCATGTGCGTAAAGAATATGCTGTAAAGAAAAACATTGTATTAGAAACATAAACTAACTCAAGTTTAAAGCACAAAATTTCAACCTAAGGAGGATTACCATGTAATTTGTAATATGTGACTCCCCCCCTGCTTCTACCATCAATGATATGAATTCTCCCAATGCTGTCCTGAATCTTTCATAATAAAGCTCATCTGTTTGACCTTGTCTAAGTAACTTTATAAATGCATCAAGATTTGTCCACAGTTTTGCTCTCAAAGTAGCAATTCACGGATGTGTGGTGCACTCACACAAATCTTTCCAGTACTCATAACCTAGGGTGATTTGAGCTAATGTATGTTTTTCTTTATCAGCATTGTGGTTGGACAAGAACCTTCTTTCCTTTCCTCCACCCATGTACACTTTAGTAGGAAGATTTTGTGTCTTTCTTGATTGTTTCTTATCCTGCTTAAGCTTCACATTGCCTCCGTGAAGTCCCATTAGTGAGAGTAGTTCTTTAGCTTTTGCAATGCATTGTGCAGATACTTGCTATGGCCTCAAATTCCAAGCTAAACTAGATGGAGATAGAGTAACTTATTAAGTATACGCAATCCAACATGCAAAGTACACACGTGTACCCGCTCCAATGGAATTGGTAGAATGGGGTCCCACTTACGATCCTTTTTGTGATGATCAGGGGCTACACTTTGGTTGTAAGAAAGGATGCCATTTTCCCACTATAGGCTTCCCTTTTGCATCTTCTGAGAGTGGGTGCAATACAAGCATGCCCATTTTGCATCTGCACCTGTATCACAACCATACAAGCACTTGAGGGTCTTCAAATCACCAGCTAGATGCCATTCAACTTGAAACGTTCCATGCCCATCCACAATTAATGTTTGCCCTGCCTTTTGTCTTCGAATAATCGACGGGATGCCGGTTCTCTCCAAAACCCACTTCAATGTCTTGTGGCACTCCTTTGGGGTCTCAAAGGCTGCAAGCCACCCTATGTCCTTGGACTGAGAAACCCTGCTCAACTTCCTCATCCCCTTAAGCAAAATGCAAGGCATCATTCATAATACAAATGCTCATCCTCTCTAGCTTGTGCTCTTTTACCAACGGGGGTTTCCATTTTCCGAGAAAAAACCCCCGAGCGACGAGCAGACAAAAGGTGGGAGGGTACAAATATATAGGCTCAAGTCGTTTCTGGGGAGCAAAAAAATCCAAATTATTTCAAGGAATATGTAAGTAAATATGAAATATTGATAAATAGATATAGATGTAAATATACCTTTATATAATATACATATATAATGTCTAAGTGGTGACTTATTTATGACTTTTAAAAATTCTTTCTTTTCCTTTCACCATTGGTTGAATCATGAAATTTTGAGCAAATATCCTCTTTACAGTTCCTCAGGATGACCTAAGAAAAATATATAATACCTTTTTAATAGACCCTCTAAGTGTAATTTTCTAGAGGAATATGGTTTGAAGAGCTTGCCCCAACCCTATTTCGCCGGCGGAATACCCTTGGAGAGCCTACCTAGAAGGGGTCATAACTTTTGCTCCTTAGCTCAGATTGAGGAGCTGTAAAAGGAAAAAATGTTTAGAATCTCATGATCTATGCAATGGTGGCTTAAAATTACACTTTTTATAGTTATAAAAGAGAAAAATTAAAAATTTTCAGATGTATATGGGAGTTACAACTTCTCCCTAATTCATATTATGGTAAGAAGGAGTTCAATAGAGACCACATTTCCTTAAAAGTACTTAGGTTTGGAGAATTGGGAATAATTTAAAAATCCCTCCCTTGCCTTCCCATATTTGATAATGTATAAGAGATTAATTTATGATCAATTATAATGGCTTCAAGTATGAGGTTTCCAATATCTTTTTCGTACTCATCCAAGGAATATGGTATACATTGTTATATGAGAGCTTCAAATATGGGATTGCTAAAGATTAGGGAAACTCTTTTAAATTGATTGAATTACCATAATCCTCAAAAGAGAGTATGGTAGGGAGGTATTTATAGGAGTTTCTAAAGTGTTCACTGTTTGTTCATATATAGATGATGTTCTCTAAAATGAGGGTTATAATGAAAAATAAGTAAGTATATGGTTCCATAAATGAGAAATTAAGAAAGAATTGTATATTCCTTTGAGAAATATACAAGCATGGTTGGTGTCAAAAATCATCGCTCGGACTTTTTTGCTCGTAGGTTTTTGCTCAGAAACTATGCACATCACCAACCAACTGAGCTTCATCCATTTTTATAACAAATACTAGCTTGTTATCTGTACAATGAAAGAGAAATTCAGTAAGAATATAGAAATCAAAAGAAATAAAGTTGAATGTGAAGAGGGAATTTCTCTTACCTTCTTCTCTCATCCCATAGAATTTGACCATGGCTCTCTACCAATTCTTGACATCCACGTAGCATTCATCTCAAATGTTTGGATGCCAGATTTCTTTTTACTCTTCCAAGTCATTGTGCCACTTACACAATGGTATCCTCCAAGCTTTTCTCTAGCACATTGGTTTGTTTCTTAACGTGCAAGACTTACAGACCACGGTGTTAGCAATGGCATTGTAGATATCTTATACTTTTCCTCCATAGCAGACTTGAAAATTTTAAAAACAGAGTTGTAAGCTTCACAACTTACACCAGCAGCATCACAAGCTCTAAGTACCTCCTTTTCTTGGACGAGGCCCTTGAAATCCTTCATTACCTCTCTAGCAACTTGTTTATGTAGCCCTTTTTGTCTAGGGTCCTTCAACACTTCCATGACATCACTTGACTTTATTAAAGTTCTTAGAACATATGAAGGATCACGATCATCCATTTCCATTGTTCCCATCACATCCTCCATGAAATTCCTAAAGTAGAGTACAAATGAGTCTTAGTGGAAAGAATGCAACACCACAAATATGTTGGAGTAAGAAATTTCATTGAAAATTTGGGGAACTAACCTTGCAGCTCGTATTCTCCTCTTTTGGGCACCAGTATTGGTTCATAATGCATCCATAGATTGCAATTGTCTTTTCGTCTCCTTCAGTCCCAAAGGTGTTCCCTTCAACTTTTGTACTCGTTCTGTTAACTTCTCTCGTTCCTTCTCCACAGCACATTAAACTTGGCCATAGATAGACCTTTCCAAATCTTGTTTGCTTGTAGCAAGCTTCTAGATTGATTCTTCCAATTCATGTCGCTCCAAGTCCCATGCATGTGCTTTGTCACTGAGTTCTTTGTTTTGCAATTGGAGATCCTGCATACTATTATGCATTGCCATAATAGTGATATTTTCCAAATGTGCAAGTTCTTCTGCTTGGGCTCTCTGCACCTCGCTTGCATAGCCAATGTCTGAGAATGGTTCAATCGATTGCAATAACCAAGCAATCCAGCATGTCCCTTGCCAACAAACCGAATAACATCATGCACTGTATGAAAAGGAGGACCCTTTTGGGTGGCAGGGTCTAAAGGATTCAAGGTCAAGATGCTTCTTCCCTTGCAATCGAAGACTATGGAGCACACTTTGAGGAGTTCCACTATATCCCAAAGAGCATGTGCTTGCATATTCTACCTCTAGTTGTATGTTCATATGGTACTTGTTGGATATTTCCTTGAATGGTGCCATGAGTACTCAAAGAGAGGTATCAGTGATGCATGCTAAAATGTAGGGGAGGGCTAGCAAAGATGGAGTAGTGAGAGGGAGGGAGTAGTAAGGGTGAGGGAGGAGGAGAAGCAGATGAGGGCAAGAGGAAGAGGAGGAGGAGAGTAGGGCAACAGGTGTAGAAGGGAGGGAAGGAGCTGCTATAGAAGGGAGGAGGAGGGGAGAGATGCTATAGGAGGGAGGAGGAGGGGAGAGATTCTGCAAGAGGGAGGAGCAGAGGAGAGGGGTCCTGGGCAGCTGGAGAAGGAGGGGAGAGGAAGGAGGGAGGAGGATCCAAAAGGAGGAGGAGGAGGGTAGAGGGAGGAGGGAGGAGGAGCAAGATGGAGGAGGGGAGAGGTGTTGAGATATTGAGCTCCACTCGTGATATGCCAGGGTGACCATTGTGCATTTATGTCACCGACTTATTAGCTGCAGATGCGGTTGGTACACTGCCCATGAATAATAGCTGGATGATAGCTATCCTTACATACTCTAGTTCATGGCTCACTTAGTATGGCACCTTAGTTAGCTCAGTTTGGTTTGAGACCCACATATAGGGTTCTTCTATTTCTTTGTACTAGAGTTCTTTTGGCTTTCACAACTAAGAAGAGGAAAACTATTTTCAGCCTCCACTCTCCCACTATCTTCACATGGTATCAGAGCCTGGTTCATGGTAAGGAGCTCAAGAAAGCAAACCAAGTTTGCGGTGTCCTGGTAAGAGGACCAGTGTTGCTTTCCTTTTTCGAGTTTGGGAGCAAATCTCTGCAGGTAGCACAGCCGAAAAGTGCAAGAGTGCATTGTCTCAGATTGAGACGCCCTTCGTGGTGTGGCGAGAGGGCAATATATATGCTGCAAGTAAGGGCAAAGCCCTTGGTGACTTTATTTTTCTGATTCAAGGCCATTTCAGGGCCCATTTTGGAGGCGGAAGTTCTCCGCCAGCACTGAGAAAAATCCCCTGTTTTTGCTGTGCGACTACTGCTCTGCAGGTCGGTGAAGAGTTGTTGCAAAAATTGCATCATATGTTTGTGTGCAGAGATATTGAAAACTACAGTATCATCATTATTGCCTATTGATGCAAAATCGTCACTAGGAAGTGACCAGTATATCACTCCAGGACAAAGCACATTGATGTCAGAGAGCACTTCATCAGAGAAAGAGTGTTACTTGGTGACATCACACTGCAGCATTGTGATAGCAAAGAGGATGTTGTAGACATCTTTACCAAACCACTCGATAAAGAGCTATTCGAGAAACACCGACTAGCTCTTGGTTTGACACAGAGGAAGGACATTCCCATTAAAGGGGTGTGATGGAATGCAATGCTCAGTCCTTCTTCGATTCCCCAGAATCATCATCTTGAGGGAAGGCCTACTTCATGATGTTGATCTTGAGGGAAGGTGTTGAGAGTTCACGCTCAACATCATGTGATCATGTGTGCATAGCACCATCATGTGATCATATGTGCATAGCACTAACCTTATAGAGTGCTATAAAGGAAAGGGTTAGATCCCCTAACCCTAACCCTAAAAGGGTTTGTATATATTCTATTTTTTCAACTAATTCTAGTGTACAGTTAGTCATCATTTGTGGTGTGCTCTCTAGCTGTGCCCTCTCTTCTCATCTCCACTCTTCTCCTCTCCCCTCTTCATATTTTGTCATAAAGATAGCTGCAGCTTCCACATATTTGGCATTCATAAACCATGTCCTTTGACCCCAGATATATCACACATCATCATCTGTAACTGCTTCATTAAGACGCAGATTAAGATTTTTGATTGATGTGAGTTCATCCTGATCATCTTCAACCTCAGGTTCTGAGTCTTCTTCATCTTTCTCTTCTTTTAACTGTTTTTCATCCATATTATCTCTCTCCACAGTGGGACGATGCCTTTTTTTACTGCTTGGAACCATGGCTCTTGCAGTACTAGCCTTTTGCATTTCACGTCGTGGTTTGCTAGCAAGAGCTTCTAGCATAACTGTAGTGGATCGACCTTGATCTTCTTCAATTTTTTTAAATTCCCCTGCACTCAAGGCTTGTGTTTCATCATCCTTAGTTACATCTACCATTTCTTGCTCTAGAAGTTTGCGCTCATGTTCTACACGTTTGTGACAGTGTACCTGTTCTTCTTGTCCCTGCATCGAAGTCTGAGCTTTCTAATCTCCTTCATGTGAAGATCCTTGAATATGAGGAGCATATTGTGCATCCTGAAAGTACTCAAACATCATCTTTGCATGCATCCTTTTTGCTACCACACTAGGAAATTGCTCCCAAGTATATGCAAGAGCCTCCAATGCACTTTGCAGCTCTGGAAACTTTGATGGTTGAGGAGGAGGCATCACAAAGGTCTTTGAGTCTCTCCTTGACACAACAAAATGAAGACCGCCAACTTCAGGATCTGAACTCTTTGTAAAAATATCCATAAAAGTCTCTTTTGGCTCTATCATTATGTCTACTACAAGGCTTGAAGTCATATCTTTTTTGAAGAAAGTAGCATCCCATGGATCTTTAACATCATTGAACTCCCTTTTTGACATAAGTAGAAAGAGTCTCTTTTCCTTTTGATGAAGAAACCAGCCTCTTTTGCCCATGTGATATCGAGTCCACCTACTAAAGCCATTGGGGCTATATTCCTTTCCTTTCAAATTCAAAGTAACATGAGAGACCCATGCTCTGATCTCAGAGTCATTTAGGATAGCCCCCACATTAGTTGATTGCTCCATAATCCTACAAGAAAAGATAATGAAGAATTTAGATACATACAAGTAAAGTACAATATACAACGCTTGATACAATAAATGTGGGAAATAGCCCAAAAGGCTTTACAAGGCTTCATATGGCAATCAATGTGGGAAATAGCCTAGAAGGCTTTACAAGGCTTAAATATTTGTACAAATGTAAAAAAACTAGCCAATAAAGTTTTACAATGAAATAAAATGTCCTCTAGTGATAAAGCTTCAATCTTCGTGAAGACATGTAATCTGTCCATCCATTGATTTGCCTTCTAGTCATAAAGGTCCAATCTTCGTGATGACATGTAATCTGTCCATCCATTGATATCTGTGCACTGATACCCAACTGATGCAATCTACCCACTAAAAACTGTTCCACTGATATCCACTTATGCAGCCCACATGATATCCACTTATGCAGCCCACTGATACTCATTAAATAGTGAATGGTCGGGATGGTCGGGTTTATTACAAGGCATTTCATATGACAATAAATGTAAAAAATAGCATAGAAGGCTTTACAAGGTTTTTTATGACAATAAATGAGCTTAAATATTTATACAAATGCAATAAAAATAACCAATAATCATCAAGCTCCAATATGTCCCATGACATGTAATCTGTCCACTGATATATGTAATTTGTCCACTGATATCTGCTCATGCAATCTGCCCACTGATAAACTTCTTGGTAAATGGTAAAAGGTCTTATTTAATAGCATGTTATGAGTGTTAAACTGCATCTGAGCGAAGGGACTGACAACGATTAGGAACTAGTTAGAAAAATTTGAGCATGGCTTCGATTAGCAACTTGGAGAATTGCCTCTCCTCTAAGGCAATCTAATCTATGCTAAACTATGCTAAACCAATCGTCGAAGCAAAGAAAAGAAATAAATAATTTCTTTTTCTGTGTTCATTTTAATGTGCTGGGGTTTAAGAGGCTTAAATATGCAAAAGAAGGGGTTTTGATGTAGAGGCTAAACTTGCATGTGAGAGAAATGAAGGACAAGTATCTAAAGAAAAGTTAACATTTTTCAATTTAAAAGATGAATATATATAAAAATATTATCTCACCTTTGAAACAAACCATAAATTCACTCTGTTATAATTTTTTAAAAGTATAATATAAAACATGTAAATATATAAAACTCTCTCTTTACTTTCTCTCTCTCCCTCTCAACTCCTAATTCTCTCTGTAGCCATAGTCAAGACACCTCATTCTCTCTCTTAATCTCTCTCTCTCTCTGACAACTCTTACGTGTTTCCCTCTCTGTCCTCATCCCACTCATTCTCTCTCTTAGTTTATCTCAAGTCTCTCTTTCTCTCCCTCCCATGGCGGCTAAGATTTATCATTCTCTCTCTTTATCTCTCTCTCTCTCCCTAGGATTTGTAATTATTTCTCTCTCTCTCTCTCTCCATCTCTCTCCTCTCTCTCTCTCCTCTTCTCTCTCTCTCCCTCTCTCTCTCTCTCTCTCTCTCTCTCTCTCTCTCTCTCTCTCTCTTAGCCTCTCTACCTCCCTACCTCTATCCTCTTGGCCGCTAGGATTTGTCATTCTTTCCCTCTCTATGTCTCTCTATCTCTCTCTCTCTCTCTGAATTCTCTCTCAACCTTCCTCCCTCCCTCCCTCCCTCCCTCTCTCCCTTTCTCTCTCTCGTCTGTCCCTCTTCTCACTCTTAATCTCTCTTTCTCTCCCTCCCCTCTTCCCTCTCATTTCTCATTCTCTCTCTCTCTCCCTCCCTCCCTCCCTTGGTGGCCACAGCCGCGAGAAGTCTCTCTCTCTCTCTCTCTCTCTCTCTCTCTCTACCTCCCTCTCTTGGTGGCCATGGCTGCTAGAAGTTTCATTCTCTCTCCCTCTCTCTTTATCTCTCTCTCCCTAAGTCTCCCTCCTCTCTTCTCTCTCATCTCTCTCTCTCTCTCTCTCTTTCTCTCTCTCTCTCTCTCTCTCTCTCTCTCTCTCTCTCTCTCTCCCTCTCTCTCCCTCTCTCTCTTTCCCTCTCCCTTGTAAAGAATAAGGGAGAGAGATAGGAGACTCAAGTTCAGCTTTCTTCACAACACACAAAAGAGAGAGGACACAAGGTTGGAGGGTGAAGCCTTTCTTCACTTTTGCACACAACAACAATACAATAGAAGAGGGAAATACCCTATATGTCAAAACCTAGAATACGTGGTTCATATGTGAACCCAAACCAAAAACATACGTGGTAGTCTAACTACACCACGAGTACAACTAACATAGGTGGTGACATAAATGATAGTCATCCAGGAGATATATCGGGGGTAGAGCTTGATATCTTAACACTCCCCCTCAAGCTCAAATCCATCTCACGTACACCAAGCAAGCTCCTAAATCTGCGAAGCTTCTCGGTACCCAATGCCTTCGTAAAAATATTAGCCACCTACTCCTCAGTGCTGACATAGACAAGATCAATCTCACCAGCTAGAACCTTCTCTCTCACAAAGTGATAATGCACCTCAATGTGCTTCGTTCTAGCATGATAAACTGGGTTATTAGCAAGCATGATGCTGCTAATGTTGTCACAATGAATGACAACTGCTGCATGAACTGACTGTCCCATATCTGCAAGTAGCTTCCGTAACCAAGCTACCTCACATGCAGCCATTGCTGCACCCTTGTACTCAGCCTCTGTGCTCGACAAGGCAACTGTTGGCTGCTTCTTGCTGCTCCAACTGATGGCACCACTCCCAAGGGAAAACATAAAACCACTAGTAGATCTCCTGTCTGAGACACTACCAGCCCAGTCAGCATCTGTGTATCCATGTACCAGTAATGCACACCCAGCTTCATAAAACAGTCCATAATGCAATGTGGACTTCACATACCGCAGTATGCGCCTAGCCGCATCCAAATGTGGCTTCCTCGGTGCCTGCATAAACTGACTCACCAGCCCCACAGCATAGCTCAAATCTGGTCTGGTTATAGTCATGTAAATCAAGCTACCTACTATGTGCCTGTACATAGTAATATCTTCAAGAAGCTCACCTGTCTCTGCATTGAGCTTCACATTCTGCTCCAATGGAACAGAGATAGGCTTACAGCCTGTCATCCCATATTTGGACAGCATGTCCAAACCGTATTGCCTTTGCAACAGCCATATCCCACTCGGGGATCTAATAACCTCAATGCCCAAGAAGTAACGCAGCTCTCCTAAATCCTTCATCTCAAATTTTTGCTTCAACAGCAGCTTCACTTCATTAATGTCTGCATCACTATCACCTGTAATAATCAAGTCATCAACATAGATGACTACAAGCACAATCCCTCTGTTTGTCCTTTTCACATAAAGTGAAAAATCTGAATTGGAAATCTGAAATCCAATAGTGACAAGATATTGCCCTATCTTGTCTGACCATGCCCTTGGCGCCTGTTTTAAGCCATACAAGGCTTTGTGCAACCTGCATACAAAATCGGGGTGTGAATTATCCTCATAACCTTCTGGCTGCATCATATAAACCTCTTCCTGCAAATCACCATGCAAGAAGGCATTTTTCACATCCATCTGATGCAAAGACCATCCCTTTGCAGCAGCCATAACAAAAACTGCTCTCACGGTTGCCATCCTTGCAACTGGGCTGAAAGTTTCCTCATAGTCAATTCCATATGTTTGTGCAAAACCTTTGGCAACCAATCTTGCCTTGTACCTGCTAACAGACCCATCAGCATTGTGCTTTACTTTGTAAACCCACTTGTAGCCAATAGCCTTCTTATCATGAGGCAAAGGCATCAAATCCCAAGTGTGGTTTGCATCCAAGGCAGCCATCTCTTCATCCATAGCTGCTTCCCAATTTTTATGCCCTGCTGCATCCTCAAAACATGTGGGCTCTGGCTCCTCTAGAACCTTGACCATATAAGCATAGTGATGTGTTGTATACCCATCATATCTCAGCCTGTCAACTGGATACTTAATACGAGTGGACCTCCGTACAACTAGATCAGTTGCAGGAGTCTTTAAATCATGCCTGCTTTTCCTTGCACTAGGTGTAACAACAGAAGGAATCCCAAGTTCCTCATCAAGGCTCATTTCAGAGCCGCTTGACTCTCCATCAACATGAGAGCTACCAGCAGACACATCAAACACTGGAGCATGGTCTACTTTTTCTTTTCCCTTATGTGATACCTGCACAACACTATCAGGGCTGCCATGTGACGATTCACTAGATCTCAATCTCCCTGTCCATGCATTAGATCCACTAGTAGAGGACTCTCTGGGTCCACTCAAGGCTTGAGATTGCTGCTCTGCATTTATTGCAGCATTCCCATTTCCTGCATCTGCATCTCATCGAATGAGGTTGAACCCTACATTTGTTTGGCCACCTAATTCTTGGAACCCTCCAAGGGTTATAACAGCGATACCCTTTCTGGTGTAGAGCATATCCAATAAAGATGCATTTTTCTGCCTTTGGATCCAGCTTTGTTCTCTTCTCATCAGGAACATGAACATAAGCTATGCAACCAAATACCTTCAAGTGAGAAATATCTGGTTTTTGGCCTGTATACATTTCTTCAGGCGTCATGCCATGGACAGCTGCAGTGGGAGTTCTATTCATAATATAAACAGTAGTTGCTACTGCTTCAGCCCAAAAATAATCAGGCATGTTTTTCTCATTTAGGATCGCTCGTCCTACTTCTGCAATATGCCTGTTCTTCCTTTCTGCAACCCCATTCTGCTGAGGGGTAGACCTGCATGAGTACTTCCTTTGAATTCCCTGTTCTTTCAGATATTCACAAAATTCTTCTGAAAAGTACTCTCCCCCTCCATCAGATCTTAGCACTTTAATATGCACACCTTTCTCTTTTTCAACCATGTCCTTAAAAGCCTTGAAATGGCTGAACACTTCACTTTTGTGCTTCATAAAATAAATCCACACCTTCCTAGTGTAGTCATCAATAAACGTCACATAATAATGGCATCCACCAATAGAAGTAGCTTTGGTTGTCCAAACATCTGAATGGATCACTTCCAAAGGTCTTCTACTCACCTTAGCATTTTTGGGAAATGCATGTCTGGCCTGCTTACCCATTTGGCATGCTTCACATACCTTTTGCATTCCCTCAACTCTGAATTTAGGCAAACCTGCAACAATGTTTTTCGTTTGCATAGATTTCAGCCTTTGTATATTCACGTGCCCAATGCACTTGTGCCATATCTCAATATCTGCAATGACACCTCTCCCATGCGCAAACATAGCAGCTTTCACCTCAGGCATATCAACATCCAAGGTGAACATTATGCCATTTTTGTTGCCTTTCGCAACCAAGCGGCACTTGTTTTTCAAGTCCTCAACAAAGCATCCATCAGGATTAAATCTAACCTGCAGACCTTGCTCAACCATCTGGCCAACTGAAACCAGGTTCTTAGTGATTTTTGGAACATGAAGTACATCTGCCAAGTACTTCGTTTTGCCATCCTGCATAGCCAATGGCACTTTACCAACCTGCGTAATTGGGTGCGCAGTATCATCACCTGTTTCAACATAACCTGGCTTATCCAAATTTCTAACATCATGAAACCACTCACCATGACTGGTCATGTGGTTAGAGGCACCTGAATCAACATACCAAACATCATTGCAAGCTGCAGCATCTCCTGACATGGAGTTAACCATATGCTGCATCACAAAAAGGTGCTCATTTCTGTCGTCACCATGCCCACTTGATGATGCATAGTTGCTTTGCTGCAACTTCCCACTTTTGATGTCATTCTGTTTTTTATAGCATGTATTCTCCTTGTGTCCAGGCTTTCCACAATAATAGCATTCTGTGCTGCTATTTACTTGCTGGTTCCTTTGCCATGAACCACGGCCTGTTTGGCTCCCCCTACCTCTAGAACTACCACGTCCTCCTCCATAGAACTGGTTTTCCTGTTGTTGCTGTTGGTTCTGATTTCCTGCACGGCCACCAAAAAGGCCTCTTCCTCTACCCCTGCCTCTACCTGTATTCGAGTAGAAAGCAGTCTCTTGAGAAGTTGAGGTGGCTGAACCACCATTCCTTTGCTCTTCACTTAGCAAGAGAGCAATAAGTTCCTGAAAATCAGGAAATGTTTCACGGACTCCAATGGATGTCCGAAACTGTGCATAATCTTTCCCAAGACCATTCAAGGTCACAGACACTAAGTCCTCATCATCAACAGGTGCTCCAATGGAGGCAAGAGAATCTGCAAGGCCTTTCACCTTCAAGGAATACTCATTTATATTCATATTTTTCCTTTGCACATTGTGCAACTCCTGCTTTAGCTGCATCTTTCGTGCTTTGGTATTTGTGCTATACAGCTTCACCAATGTATCCCATGCCTCCTTAGGTGTCTCTACATCCTGTATATGCACAATCATAGAATCTGAAATGCTAACAGACAGCAATACAAGCATTTTCTGGCTTTTTCATGCCATTCTTTAAAGGCCTTCAATTCAGCAGGAGTGGGAGCAGCACCCAACACTGGTTCTGCAGTTTCACCACTGATGTACTCCCAAACTCCCTTTCCCATAAGGAAGTTTGTCATCCTGAACTTCCATGCTTGGAAGTTGTTCTTGTCAAGCTTCTCACTGACAATGGTAGACAGATTCTCAGACATTTTACAAATCACGAATTGCAACAGCAACCTGTAAACACAACAAATGCCTCACAAGGGCAAATAGCAAAACTTCTGCAAACAGCCTCACAAGGGCAAATCCGCAACACTAACGAAAGTGGTATTTCACCACACAGTCACTTCCTAGTGACGATTTTGCATCAACAGGCAACAGGCATGAATCTGCAACTCCCAATATCTCTGCACACAGGCATACGATGCAATTTCTGTGGCACCTTTCCACCGACTAGCCGCGCAGTGGTCACACACAAAACAGGGCCTTTTTCTGAGTGCCTGCGAAGAACTTCCGCCTTCAAAACGGGGCCCGAAACGGCCTAAAATCAAAAAAATAAAGTCACCCTCTCCCGCAGCATATACTGTGCTCTCGCCACACCGCGAAGGGCCTCTCAATCTGAAACAGTGCACTCCTGCACTTCTGGCTGTGCTACCTGCAGAGATTTGCTCCCAAACTCGAAATAGGAAAGCAACACTGGTCCTCTTACCAGGACACCACAAACTTGGCTTGCTTTCTTGAGCTCCTTACCACGAACAAGGCTCTGATACCATGTAAACAATAAGGGAGAGAGATAGGAGACTCAAGTTCAGCTTTCTTCACAACACACAAAAGAGAGAGGACACAAGGTTGGAGGGTGAAGCCTTTCTTCACTTTTGCACACAACAACAATACAATAGAAGAGGGAAATACCCTATATGTCAAAACCTAGAATACGTGGTTCATATGTGAACCCAAACCAAAAACATACGTGGTAGTCTAACTACACCACGAGTACAACTAACATAGGCGGTGACATAAATGATAGTCATCCAGGAGATATATCGGGGGTAGAGCTTGATATCTCAACATCCCTAAGTCTCCCTCCTCTCTTCTCTCTCTCTCTCTCTCTCCCTCTCCCTCCCTACTCTCTCCCTCCCTCTAGCACAGAAGTTTCATTCCCTCTCTCTCCCTCTCTCTCTCTCTCTCTCTCTCTCTCTCTCTCTCCCTTTCTCTCTTTCTCTCTTCCTAAGTCTCCCTCCTCTCTTCTCTCTCTCTCTCTCCCTCTCCCTCCCTATTCTCTCCCTCCCTCTAGCAGCCACGGCCGCCAGGAGACTCTCTTCTCTCTCTTAATCTCTCTCTCCCTCTCTCAGCTCTCTCTTTCTTTCCCTCCTTACTCTTCTCTCTCATTGTTGCTAGGAGACTCTCTTCTCTCCCTCTCTCAGCTCTCTCTTTCTTTCCCTCCCTACTCTTCTCTCTCATTTAAGGAGCCCCTCTTCTCTCTTAATCTCTTGTCTCTCTCCCTCTCTCTCTTTCTCTCCCTCCCTACTCTTCTCTCTCATTTCTCATTCTCTCTCTCCCTTTGGCGGCCACGGCCACGAAGAGCCCCTCTTCTCTCTCTTAATTTCTCTCTTTCCCTCTCTCCTCTCGCCACGTTTCATTCTCTTAAACTTCTCTCTCTCTCCCTCTCTCTCCCTCTCTCTCTTTCTCTCTCTCTCCCTCTCTCTCTTTCTCTCTCTCTCTCCCTCTCTCTCTTTCTCTCTCTCTCCCTCTCTCTCCCTACTCTCTCCCTCCTCTAGTAGCCACGGCTGCCAGGAGACCCTCTTCTCTCTCTTAATCTCTCTCCCCCTCTCTCCTCTCTCTTTCTTTCCCTCCCTACTCTTCTCTCTCATTTAAGGAGCCCCTCTTCTCTCTCTGAATCTCTCTCTCTCTCTCTCTCTCTCTCTCCCTCTCTCCTCTCTCTCTTTCTCTCCCTCCCTACTCCTCTCTCATTTCTCATTCTCTCTCTCATTTCTATTCTCTCTCTCCCTTTGGTGGCCACAGCCGCCAAGAGCCCCTCTTCTCTCTCTTAATTTCTCTCTTTCCCTCTCTCCTCTCTCTTTCTCTCCCTCCCTATTCTCTCTCATTTCTCAAATTTACAAACTCAAATATAAACAAGAAACTAATTAAAATAGAACTCAAAAACTCAAATAAGAAACTAATTTAAAAAGAATTGTAATGCCTTCTAAAAAACGCCCCTCCTCTTGCTACCACGACCACCAAGAGTTTTCTCTCTCTCCCTCCGCCCCTCTTCTCTCTCTTAATCTCTCTCTCTCTTTCTCTCTTTCTCTCTCTCTCTCTCTCTCTCTCTCTCTCTCTCTCTCTCTCTCTCTTTGTCTCTCTCTCTCTCCTACTTTCTCTCCCTCCTTTCTTTTCTCTCTTAATCTAGTGCTATCTCTCACACTCTCTCTCTTTCTCCTCTCTCTCTCTAGCTCTCTTTCTCTCTATCTCTCTTTTCAAATTTAGAACACAAATTTCAATAAGAAATTAATTCAAATAGAACTCAAAAACTTTAACAATAAACTAATTGAAAAAGAATTGTAAGTAAAGAAAAAGAATTACAAGATGAATTTTAAGAAATAGAACTCAAAAACTTTAACAAGAAACTAATTGAAAAAGAATTGTAAGTAAAGAAAAAGAATTACAAGACGAATGAAAAAGAATGCAAGTACCTGGAAAAAGTGAAAAAAGTAAGGCTCCACTTATCCTTTCTCTTCCGCTCTTGGTTGCTTCAATGAAATGAGGAGAGAATGAGAATGAATGAATGGAAAGAAGAGTATATATAAGAAAAACTAGCCCACTCCTCCCACGCATAAATTTGAATTTTCAAAAAAGAGAGGGAAATTTGAACTCATTATAAATTTGAATTCAAATTTGTGTTCAACATTCTTCTTATACTTTCTTCTCATACGTTCCTTTTGAATTCAAATTTGTGTTCAACATTCTTCTTGATACTTTCTTCTCGTAAGTCCCTTTCGTTCTTCTTGTAAGTCAAATCTTATTTTTCGCTCTTGCTCGTGATAGTAAGTCAAATCTTATTTGTCACTCTTGCTCTTGCTTGTGATAGTAAGTCAAATCTTATTTGTCGCTCTTGCTCATGATAGTAAGTCAAATCTTATTTGAGCAAGAATCTTATTTGTTGCTCTTGCTCGTGATAGTTCTACTTTTAGTTATAAGAATTCAAATTTGTGTTGAAGAGCTTGTGATAGTTCTACTCTTAGTTGTAAGAATTCAAGTTTGTGTTCAACATTCTTCTTGATACTTTCTTCTCGTAAGTCCCTTTCATTCTTTTCCTAAGTCAAATCTTATTTGTCGCTCTTGTAAGAATTCGACCTCTCTCCCTCTACTCGCTCTACGCCCTCGCTTTCTCTCTCCCTCACTCTCTCTCTTGCTTCCATACCTTCCCCCCCTCACTCTCTCTCTCACTTTCTCTCTCCCTCCCCTCACTCTCTCTCTCTCCCTCCCCTCCCTCCTCTCCCGTCTCTCTCCTTCCGCTCCCTCCTCTCCCCTCCCTCTCTCTCTCTCTCTCTCTCTCCCTCCCCTCCCTCCTCTCCCCTCTCTCTCCTTTTGCTCCCTCCTCTCCCCTCCCTCCTCTCCCTTTCTCTCTCCCTCCCCTCCCCTCTCTCTCTCCCTCGCCTCCCCTCCCTCACCCCCCCCTCCATCCCCTCCCTCCCTCCATCCCCCCCCTCCATCCCCTCCCTCCCTTGACCCCCCCCCCCCGCCCCTCCCTCCCTCCATCCCCCCCTCCATCCCCCCCCCTCCATCCCCTCCCTCCCTCGACCCCCCCTGCCCCTCCCTCCCTCCATCCCCCCCCCTCCATCCCCTCCCTCCCCTCCCTTCTGTCCTGGCGGCCGCGGCCACCAGAACCCCCCCCATCCCCTCCCTCCCTCTACCCCCCCCTTCCCTCATCCCCTCGCTCCCCTCCCTAGGGTGCTGGCGGCCGGTCCTGGTGGCCGCGACTGCCAGAACACCCCCTCCCTCCCTGGACCCCGCCCCCCACCCCTCCCCCCCCCGTCCATCTCCTCCTTCACCTCCTTGGGGTCTTGGCGGCTGTGGCTGCTAGAACCCCCCCTCCCTCCCTCGACCCCCCCCGCCCCTCCCCTCCCTAGGGTCCTGGTAGCTGCAACTACCAGAACCCCCCCTCCCTCCCTCGACCCCGCCCCTTGCCCCTCCCTCCCCTCCCCACCCCTCCATCCCCTCCTTCCCCTCCTTGGGGTCCTGGTGACCGCGGTTGCCAGAACCCCCCCTCCCTCCCTCGACGCCGCCCCCCGCCCCTCCCTCCCCTCCCCCCCCTCCATCCCCTCCTTCCCCGCCTCCCCCCTCCATCCCCTCCCTCCCTCGACCCCCCTGCCTCCCCCTGCCCCTGCCTCCCCTCCCCCCCCCTCCATCCCCTCCTTCCCCTCCCTGGGGTACTGGCGGCCGTGGCCGCTAGAACCCCCCTCCCTCGACCCTGCCCCCTGCCCCTCCCTCCCCTCCCCCCCTCCCTCCCCTCCACCCCCTCCCTCCCTCCCTCCCTCGACCCCCCCCCCTCCCTCCCCTCCCTGGGGTCCTGGCGGCTGCCAGAACCCCCCCTCTCCCTCCCTCCCTCGACCTCGCGCTTGCCCCTCCCTCCCCTCCCCACCCCTCCATCCCCTCCTGCCCCTCCCTGGGGTCCTGTCGACCGTGGCTGCTAGAACCCCCCCTCCCTCCCTCAACCCTGCCCCCCGCCCCTCCCTCCCCTCCCCCCCTCCATCCCCTCCTTCCCCGCCCCCCCTCTCCATCCCCTCCCTCCCTCGACCCCCCCCCTCCCTCCTGTCTTGGTGGCCGCGGCCGCCAGGAACCACCCCTCTCCATCCCCTCCCTCCCTCGACCCCCCCCGCCCCTCCATCCCCTCCTTCCCTTGCCCCCCCCCCCCCCAGGCTCCTCCCTCCCTCCTTAGCTCCTCCCTCTCATCCCCCTCCACTTCCCTCTTCCTCCTGGAGGCCAAGGCTTCTCTCCTTCTCTGTAAAGTTTCTCTCTCTCTTTCTTTCTTTCTCTCTCTTCAAAATTTAAAAAAAAAATCTAGATAAAGAATTAATCAAAATTGCAAGTACCTGGAAAAAGTTTGTAAGTTTGCTCTTTCTTGCTTTCTTGCTCTTCCTTCCTTGCTTTCTTGCTCATCCTTGCTTTCTTGCTTCAATGAATGAAATGAGGGGAGAATGAATGAAGAAGGAAGACTATATATAAGAAAAATTAGGTTTTCCTCCTCCTCTCCTATTGGCTTTCCATTCCTCCCCTCTCTCCTATTGGCTTTTCATTTCTCCCCTCTCCCATTGGCTCCCATTACTCCCCCTCTCCCATTGGACCCCCATCCCTCATCCTAATCTTCCATTGGCCCTCCCCCCATCCATTTCTTCTTCCTCCCCCATTGCCACCACTCCCATCCCACATTTCCACCACATCCCATACTCCTCCCATTTCCCAAAATCCCATATTTCCCCATCTCACCCTCCTCTTTTTCATCCCCTATTAACTCCCCTCACTCATTTCACTCCCTTATTATCCTACTCCCCTATTACCTCCCCCTCTCCCATTCCATTCTTCCCTCCCCACTCTCACTTCCACTTCCCATTACTCACTTGCCATTTGAAAACTATTAATATATTATTATACTATTTTTTATACTTATTATCATACACCCCTATTACTTCCCTCTCCCATTCCACTCCTTCCTCCTCACTCCCACTTCCACTTCCCATTACTCACTTGCTATACACATTTGCAAACTATTAATATATTATTATATGATTTTTTATACTATTTGCAAACTTAAATGTGGGCAAAATCACAGGTGTCAAAGCGATCCTATTGTGGTCATACAACAACTGTGCTTTTATTAAAGGGTGTATTTATCCTCATCAACAAGCTTATTTCAGCTTTTATTTTGACACAATACTCAAGGTATGAAGTGCATAATTTGTGCACTAGGTGTTTACTTTGTTGTATCAAAATTGTTTGCCACACACACACACATATACACATACCGAGAATTTTCTAATATTATCGCATCTACATTTCTCCGATGGGCACAAAACTTTGTACACGCCTCAACCTTGACTTGCATACAAAGTGGTGCATCCATCCCATAAGTACTTGTTTGGATAACACACCTCCAAACGTATTTTATGACGATTGTGCATAACACTAGGAACAAAATGGTGTATAATGTGCGATCGACTATGCAAAGCATATCCAATGGACACAAGACTTTGCACATTCCTCAACCTAGGTAGTATTGACTTGTGTGCAAAGTGACATCCCCATCCGATAAGTACTTGTTTGAAAAATACACCTAGGATCGTGTTTTTTGATGGTTGTACATGACACCAAGGCAAAAAAGGTATTTAATACTCAATCTACCATGTAAAGCATATCCGATGGGCACAATACTTTGCACATGCCTCAAAAGCAGTGGTATGGTATTCCATGCAAAGTGGAATGCCCATTCAATAAGTACTTGGTATGATAATACACCTAAGAGCGTGTTCTTTGACGGATGTGCATAACACTAGGGGGAAAACGGTGTATAATGTGTGATCCCCCATGCAAAGCATAACCGATAGACACAATACTGTGCATGCACATCAACCTAGTTGAAATTGACTTTCTTGCAAAGTGGCTCCCCCATATGACGAGTACTTTTTAGAATATCACACCTAGGACCATGTTTTTTATTGGTTGTTGTCCATGACACTAAGGCAAAAACGTTGTTTTATGCTTAATCGACAATGCAACGCATATCCGATCATCACAATACTTTGAACACATCTCAACCTAGGTATTATTGACTTACATGCAAAGTGGCATGCCCATCCCATAAGTACTTAGTCGAATAACACATCTAGGACCGCGTTTTTTGACAGTTGTGCATGACACTAAGGCCAAAACAGTGTTTAATGCTTGTTCGACAATGCAAAGCATATCCAATGGGCACAATACTTTGCATAAGTCTCAACAATTGCAGTATTGCATTGCATGCAAAGTGGTACACCCATCTGATAAGCAGTTGGTCGGATAACACACCTAAAAGCGTGTTCTTTTATGGTTGTGCATGACATTGAGGCACAAACGGAGTTTAATATGTGATATACCATGCAAAGTACATACGATGGGCACAATACTTTGCACCCACCTCAAAATAGGTGTTATTGAGTTGCATGAAAAGTGGCGTGTCGGTTAGATAAGTACTTGATCCGATAACACACCTAGGACTGTGTTTTTTTACAAATGTGCTTGACACTAAGGCAAAAACGGAGTTTTATGCTTGATCAACAATGCAAAGCATATCCGATGGGCACAATACTTTGCACACACCTTCAACTAGGTGGAATTGACTTACATGCAAAGTGGCACGCCCATCCCATAAGTGCTTGATTGGATAACATACCTAGCAGCGTGTTTTTTAACGGATGTGCATGACACTAGAGCAAAAATAGTATTTAATGCTCGAACGACCATGCAAAGGATATCTGATGGGCATAACACTTTTACTACATTGCAACCTAGGTGGTATTGAAATTTTCTCAAAGAGGCACACCCATCCGATAAGTACTTGGTTAGATAACACACCTAAGGGCGTGTTTTTTTGCGGATGTGCATATCACTAGGAAAAAACAGTGTATAATGCATGATCGACCATGTAAAGCATATCCGATGGTGACAATACTTTGCATGCACCTCAACGTAGTTGAAAAGGACTTGCGTGCAAAGTGGAGCCCCCATCCGATAAGTACTTGTTTGATTAACACACCTAGGACCGTGTTTTTTCATGGTTGTGCATGACACTAAGGCAGAAACGGTGTTTTATGCTTGATCGACAATGCAAAGCATATACGATGGGCACAATACTTTGCACACACCTTCAACTAGGTGGAATTGACTTACATGCAAAGTGGCACTCCCATCCCATAAGTTCTTGATCGGATAACATACCTAGCAGTGTGTTTTTTTACGGATGTGCATGACACGAGCAAAAATAGTATTTAATGCATGATCGACCATGCAAAGGATATCCGATGGGCACAACACTTTTTGTATGCCTCAACCTAGGTGGTATTGAAATGTTCTCAAAGAGGCACACCCATCCGATAAGTACTTGGTCAGATAACATACCTAAGGGCGTGTTTTTTTGCGGATGTGCATATCACTAGGGAAAAATTGGTGTATAATGCGTGATCGACCATGCAAAGCATATCTGATGGTGACAATACTTTGCACACACCTCAACATAGTTGAAAAAGACTTGCGTGCAAAGTGGATCCCCCATCCGATAAGTACTTGTTTGAATAACAAACCTACGGCCGTGTTATATGGTTGTGCATGACACTAAAGCAAAAATGGTGTTTTATGATTGATCGACAATGCAAAGCATATCCGATGGGCAAAATACTTTGCACACACCTTAAACTAGGTGTAATTGACTTACATGCAAAGTGGCATTCCCATCGCATAAGTACTTGATCGGATAACACACCTAGTAGCGTGTTTTTTTACGGATGTGCATGACACTAAGGCAAAAATGGTATTTAATGCTCGATCGACCATGCAAAGCATATCCGATGGGCACAATACTTTTCCTATGCCTTAACCTAGGTGGTATTGAAATGTTCTCAAAGAGGCACACCCATCCGATAAGGATTTGGTCAGATAACATACCTAAGGGCGTGTTTTTTTGTGGATGTGCATATCACTACGGGAAAAACATTGTATAATGCATAATCGACCATGCAAAGCATATCCGATGGTGACAATACCTTGCACGCATCTCAATCTAGTTGAAACAGACTTGTGTGCAAACTGGAGCCCCCAGCCGATAACTACTTGTTTGATTAACACACTTAGGACCGTGTTTTTTCATGGTTGTGCATGACACTAAGCCAAAAACGGTGTTTTATGCTTGATCCACAATGCAAAGCATATCTGATGGGCACAATACTTTGCACACTCCTTCAACTAGGTGGAATTGACTTACATGCAAAGTGGCACACCCATCCCATAAGTGCTTGATTGGATAACATAACCTAGCAGCATGTTTTTTTACAGATGTGCATGACACTAGAGCAAAAATAGTATTTAATGCTCGATCGACCATGCAAAGGATATCCGATGGGCACAACACTTTTCCTACACCTCAACCTGGGTGGTATTGAAATGTTCTCAAAGAGGCACACCCACCCGATAAGTGCTTGGTCAGATAACATACCTAAGGGCGGATGTGCATATCACTAGGGAAAAAACGGTGTATAATGCATGATCGACCATGCAAAGCATATCCGATGGTAACAATACTTTGCACGCACCTCAAAGTAGTTGAAACAGACTTTCTTGCAAAGTGGAGCACTCATCCGATAAGTACTTGTTTGAATAACACACCTAGGGCTGTGTTTTTATATGGTTGTGCATGACACTAAGGCAAAAACGGTGTTTTATGCTTGATCCACAATGCAAAGCATATCTGATCGGCACAATACTTTGAACACACCTTCAACTAGGTGGAATTGACTTACATGCAAAGTGGCACGCCCATCCGATAAGTGCTTGATCAGATAATATACCTAGCAGCATGATTTTTTACGAATGTGCATGACACTAGAGCAAAAATAGTATTTCATGCTCGATCGACCATGCAAAGGATATCCGATGGGCACAACACTTTTCCTAGGCCTCAAGCTAGGTGGTATTGATATGTTTTGAAAAAGACATACCCATCGGATAAGTACTTGGTCAGATAACACACCTAAGGGCGTGTTTTTTTGCGGATGTGGATATCACTAGGGGAAAAATGATGTATGATGCATGATCGGCCATGTAAAGCATATCCGATGGTCACAATACTTTGCACGCACCTCAACCTAGTTGAAAGATACTTATGTGCAAAGTGGAGCCCCCATCTGATAAGTACTTGTTTGAATAACACACCTAGGACCATGTTTTTTTATGGTTGTGCATTATACTAAGGCAAAAACGGTGTTTATGCTTGATCGACAATGCAAAGCATATCCAATGGGCACAATACTTTGCACACACCTTCAACTAGATGGAATTGAATTACATGAAAAGTGGCATTCCCATCGCATAAGTACTTGATCAGATAACACACCTAGCAGCGTGTTTTTTTATGGATGTGCATGACCCTAAGGCAAAAATGGTATTTAATGCTCGATCGACCATGCAAAGCATATCCCATGGGCACAATAATTTTCCTACCCTTCAACTAGGTGGTATTGAAATTTTCTCAAAACCACACACCCATCCGATAAGTACTTGGTCAGATAACATACCTAAGGGCGTGTTTTTTTACCGATGTGCATATCACTATCGGAAAAACGTTGTATAATGTGTAATCGACCATGCAGAGCATATCCGATGGTGACAATACTTTGCACACATCTCAGATTAGTTGAAATGGACTCTCGTGCAAAGTGGAGCCCCCATCCGATAAGTACTTGTTTGATTGACACACCTAGGACCGTGTTTTTTCATGGTTGTGCATGACACTAAGGCAAAAACGGTGTTTTATGCTTGATTGACAATGCAAAGCATATCCGATGGGCACAACACTTTGCACACACCTTCAACTCGGTGGAATTGACTTACATGCAAAGTGGTACTCCCATCCCATAAGTGCTTGATCGGATAACATACCTAGCAGCGTGTTTTTTTACGGATGTGCATGACACTAGAGCAAAAATAGTATTTAATGCTCGATTGACCATGCAAAGAATATCCGATGGGCACAACACTTTTTGTATGCGTCAACCTAGGTGGTATTGAAAGTTCTCAAAGAGGCACACCCATCCGATAAGTACTTGGCCAGATAACACACCTAAGGGCGTGTTTTTTTGCGGATGTGCATATCACTAGGGAAAAATTGGAGTATAATGCGTGATCGACCATGCAAAGCATATCTGATGGTGACAATACTTTGCACACACCTCAACATAGTTGAAACGGACTTGCTTGCAAAGTGGAGCCCCCATCCAATAAGTACTTGTTTGAATAACACAACTACGGCTGTGTTTTTATATGGTTGTGCATGTCACTAAGGCAAAAGCGGTGTTTTATGCTTGATTGACAACGCAAAGCATATCGGATGGGCACAATAATTTGCACACACCTTCAAATAGGTGGAATTGACTTACATGCAAAGTGGCATTCCCATTGCATAAGTACTTGGTCGGATAACACACCTAGTAGCGTGTTTTTTTACGGATGTGCATGACACTAAGGTAAAAATGGTATTTAATGCTCGATCGACCATGCAAAGCATATCCGATGGTGACAATACTTTGCACCCATCTCAACCTAGTTGAAAGGAACTTGCATGCAAAGTGTAGCCCCCATCCGATAAGTACTTGTTTGAATAACACACCTAGGACCGTGTTCTTTTATGATTGTGCATGACACTAGGGCAAAAACGGTGTTTTATGCTTGATCGACAATGCAAAGCATATCCGATGGGAATAATACTTTGCACACACCTTCAAATAGGTGGAATTGACTTACATGCAAAGTGGCATTCCCATCGCATAAGTACTTGATCGGATAACACACCTAGCAGCGTGTTTTTTTACGGATGTGTGGCAAAAATGGTATTTAACGCTCGATCGACCATGCAAAGCACCTTTAACTAGGTGGAATTGACTTACATGCAAAGTGGCGTGCTCATTTCATAAGTACTTGATTGGATAACATACCTAGCATCGTGTTTTTTTATGGATGTGCATGACACTAGAGCAAAAATAGTATTTAATGCTCGATCGACCATGCAAAGGATAACTTGGCATGTCCATCTGATGAGTACTTGATCGGATAACTTCTCCCACCAATAAATTAATTACTAATCAAAAATTATAATAAATGAGTAGATTATTAAAAAGAGACTAATATTTATGTAATTGTTGCTACTGCAGCTTGCTTGCGAAGGACTCTCACAAAGGAGATGGCTATAGATTTTGTTCCAGGGATGGATGTGATTTTATGTAGCAAAAGAGAAGTAGTTGCATTTGCTACAATCCATGATAGTGATCCCAATTCAGTTTGCCACTTTCGAAGACTTGGCGAAGATAAGGTGGCAGTTACTGTATCAAAGATTCTTAGCCCACATGTTGAGCTAAAGTATAAATGTGGAGATATGGAAACACTTGGAGATGTTATGCCCTACAATACATCCAACAAATCATTTATAGCATGAGACAAAGATGAGACTTATGCAACAGACATTATCAAGAATACAAAGTGCACCACCTTGGATTTTACTATAGGGGACATTTTACAAATGAGATCATTTCCAAATAAGACTGTAGCAGAAGGTGAAGTATTGGGATTTGAACAAGTGGAGCAATGGTCATTTGCACAGATGAGGATTCTAAAAGTTACTGAAGATGGTATGGTTGATAACATAACATCCTTATGTTATCCCTACTATGAGGTAGGAAAGAATATGAGATGGAGCATGCAATTTTTAAACATGAGAAAGAGGCATGTGGTTTTCAATGATAAAGACAAGGTGTACTACAATATCAAAGGACCTAAAAAGCATGCCCATGTGCCAGGCTCTATCACTTCAAATGTGGATGATTTCAAGGTACTCAATTATAGAAGTGGCATCTTATCTTGAGTGGATGAGTTCATTGGTTCTGAGAAACAAAATGATTTTAGAAGCGAAGACTTATCTGGGGTGGATGAATTCTTGCACAGTGAGAAGGGCAAAGGTTTCAATAGCGATGTCTTGTCAAGTGTGGATGAGTTCATGCATATTAACAAACCTGATGTCAATCAAGCTTGTGGATTTGTGAAAGCCATGCAAGATGTCCCAATGAGTGATGT
Source organism: Dipteris shenzhenensis (assembly GCF_047967505.1). Classification (NCBI taxonomy): domain Eukaryota; kingdom Viridiplantae; phylum Streptophyta; class Polypodiopsida; order Gleicheniales; family Dipteridaceae; genus Dipteris; species Dipteris shenzhenensis. The sequence goes on along the minus strand of NC_141602.1, from coordinate 6,803,441 downwards.
TCTCTCAATAGTGGAAGAGTTTCAAGGTTCTCAATACTCTCGTAGAATATTGAATTCATTGAATGGTCCTAAGAGTATGTTAAAAATGAGGATGAGATCAATAGAGGATTATTCAATATTTAACTTTGATTGTGATATGGCCAAGGATGCAATGACCAATCATGGATGCTTGGTTACAAACAAATGTGAGGAGAAGAAGTGCATAAATACAGATAACAATGTGCATGAGGAACAAAAACGGTCATACATATGAAAATGCTTTACCTCAACCCCATATATCTACCAAACTCCCTAACGGAGATGCAATCACTAAAATGCACCTTCCAATGGGCTTGGCAAAGCTCAAAGTATTTGACTCTATTGTAGAAAAGCAAAGGCAAAGAGGGGATGCCATAGCTTCTTCTCATACTTTGTATACTCTTTGGAAGAAGAACTTTGGATATGTTAAAATCCCAAGGAGGCAAAAAATGTCAAAGTGTAATGTCTGTGATGATTTAAAGCGAGCGATTGAGAGTGCAACATGTCCAAATCAAAGGGAATTATACAAAAAAAACCAAAAATCTCATCATGAACTTATTCGACATTCTAGACAAAAATATGCATTTTGGAAGGAGCAAGATATTTCGCATCCCGATGACTACATGTGCCTTATTGTAGATGGTATGGATCAGAATACAACAACATTGCCTCGTTTCGTTGCCACTCCACCTAAATTACAAGGAAAGCACTCTAAAGACACATCTATGTGGAGTGTTAGTGCATGGAATTAAGTTCTTTGCAGATATATGGATTGATTCCTTGCATCTACATGATAGCAATCAAGTTGTAACATCTATTATGAAGGCAATTCGCAATGTACATGCAGAAAAAGGTCGCCTACCAAGAATACAAGTTGATAATTGCTGGCGAGAAAATAAGAATGTACTCATGTTTGCATTCTGCTCCATGCTAGTTGCTCATCGAATCTTCAATGAGGTCGAATGTGGATTTTTGTATGTTGGGCATACACATGAGGATATCGATCATGTTTTTAGCACAGTCTCAAGGGAGCTTAAATGCAAGGATGTGGAGACAATAGATGACTTGGTAAGAAGATGTGGCACGCAAGTTGGTGGTCGTAAGGAAAGTACAGTATGTGAGAGGCTCGAAAGAATGAATGATTGGAAGAGCTTCATTCTACCTTTCATACAAACAGGTGGTGATGCATTGACAGGTCATACCAATCCACACTACTTTCATTTTTTTTAAAAAGATGAAAAACCCATAATGCAATGGCAACAGTATTCTCATGATACAAAATGGGAACCTGAAGAACCTTACAGTTTCGTAGCTTCAATTCCCAACAAGGAAAGGTATCCAACATGGGCTCCTATACAAGAATTCAATGAGAGGTCTAACTGTGAAATAGAAGGATTAAAAGCATTTATTACATACAAAGAGGAAATGCTCCGGAGACATCTTGATTCGAAGCCTACTTGGAGAGAACACACTACCACTGTAATTAACAAGACACGAAATTTAATAAAGGACCTTGAGAGAATGCGAGGCTCAAAGGATGTCAAGGAAGAATGCAATATGTTTTGGCCAAATGTTCATAACGATTTGCGCCCAACTCCAGTCTTTGAAAATGAATTTGTATCATTACTCCCACATCCATATTGTGGACTGAAGAAGAGAGATTTTATGCCACAAGTAGATATAGAGGTCGATTGTTTTGTTATGATTCGGCCATCGGATGATGAATATGAGAATGTGAAGTTTTGGGTTGCAAAAGTAGTTGATGTGCAAAGAGATGACCAAGGGAGAGCTACAACATTTATAGCAGTATGGTATGAACCAAAGGGCAGGAAGGAGAATATGGATAACAACACATTGTATACTAATTGTATAATGAAGGAGTGGGTCCCAAATGATGAAGCGGTCTCTCAAGTTTCGACGGAGACAATCATAGTGTCTTGGCATTCAGGGCAAAGAAATCAAAGATGTGCATGGGATATGAGGTAGAAGGAAAAATAAAAATACCACAGCAAAGTATTTTGCATATACACAAATTTTTAAGGATGCTCGCCATGGAGGAAGTAGAAGGAGACAGCGCAAATGAAGAATGTCCATGATTAAAGATTTGTATTGAAGTCCATTGAAGGATTTTATTTGGGTACTAGGCAAGAAGCCAATTCAAGACAATTATAATCAAAGTCATCACCTCCTTTGTTAAATGAGAGTCAAAATATGCACTGGATGTCACCCAAGGGTCAAGGCTTGGCAAGACAATAGGGAGTTAATGCAGATGGCACCTGGCAAGGGACTATCACATTGAGCAATAAGACAATGGGGAGTCAATGCACCCAAGGGGCAAGGCTTGGCAAGACAAGTGGGAGTTAATGCAGATGGCACCTGTATTTTGCACTGGATGTCACCCAAGGGTCAAGGCTTGGCAAGACAATAGGGAGTTAATGCAGATGGCACCTGGCAAGGGACTATCACATTGAGCAATAAGACAATGGGGAGTCAATGCACCCAAGGGGCAAGGCTTGGCAAGACAAGTGGGAGTTAATGCAGATGGCACCTGGCAAGGGACTATCATGACATTGAGCAATAAGACAATGGGGAGTCAAATTATGCAGATGGCACGAATTGAGGCTCTTTAAGAGCAACAATTTAAATTGTAAACATATGTTCAATCTATATCATTTTGGATATAAAGACTCTAGCTGAGAGCAACGTCTCTCAATGTAATCATATAATAATAGCTATAATTGCTATTATACCTCTTTGGTTCAATACAAAACTTGGGTCTTATGGCATCATGTCTTTTTTCTATTTATTAAAAGATTTAAAAATTTTGTGCATATTGCGAGTGACAATGTTATTTTCATGAAATATTTAAGTCTCCTTTCATGGATTTATAAATTTATCATGTCAAGGAAAAATATTAAAAATAATTAAATTAACAAATAACTTAGATATAGCTAGAATTTCTAATATAGGATTATTTCAAATTCTTGCATGTTGGTGCAAAAGTATAGATTGAAAAAACAATATTTTTATGTGAATATGATAGTGCCACAAAGTGAACTTTTGATTTGGGAAGAATATTTTCAGAAAGTAAAATTTTGATTTGGGAAGGATATTTTCACAAAGTAAACTTTTCATTTGCGAAGGATTTTTGGGCTTCGTCCAAAAACAACAGAAAAAGTCCAAAATTAATGAAATAGGTGTTGATCACGGATCGGGACCTCAAAGTTCAATTCGATAAGAACGGTGCACAGATTCTGGATCTTCAAGGGAAGGTCGTTGGTAAAGGTACACAGTGCAACAACATTTACAAACTCTCAGCTTTCAGTGCTCGAGCGGATGTGAAGAGAACACTAAGCTATGGCATGAGAGGTTTGGTCATCTAAACCTTAATTCTTTGAAGGAGCTGCATAAAAGTGAAATGATTGCAAACCTACCAGAAATTTCAGATCTGCCCAATGTATGTGAATCTTGCATGATGGGCAAGCAGCATCAACATCCCTTTCCTAAAGAGGCTAGTAGGGCAAAGGCTCCTCTAGAGCTCGTTCACACGGACTCTGCAGAAATATGGAGAAAGAAGCTTTGGGTGGTTCCTACTACTTCATGACACTGATCGACGACTATCATAGAAGGATATGGATATACTTCCTGAAGACTAAAGACGAGGCTTTTAGTAGGTTCAAGGAATGGCATGTAATGGTCGAGAAAGAAACGGGGAGGAAGATGAAGAAGTTGAGATCAGACAAAGGTGGAGAGTTCACATCAACTAAATTCGAAAGTTACTACAAAAGTCACGGAATCAAGAGGCAAAAACCCTTGCCACATACATCATAGCAAAATGGAGTAGTAGAACGCAAGATGCATGTCATCTACGAAATGGGCTAGAGTATGATAAAAGGGAAAGATTTGCCAAAGGCTTTCTAGGCTGAAGCATGTAACACTGCAGTTTACATCGTGAATCATAGCTACACAAAGGCTGTGAATGGGATGACTCCACTGCAAGCCTTATCTGGTAGGAAACCTTCAGCTACACATTTCAGAGTTTTTGGATGTGACTGTTTTGTGCATGTCCCTGATGCTACTAGGACCAAATGGGAACTGAAGAGCCAGAAGTGTATTTTCCTGGGCTACAGTGAAGAGGCGAAGGGTTACCGTCTCTATAACCCTGTTACCAAGAAGGTAATTGTAAGTCGTGATGTGGTCTTCTCAAAACAGCTGCATCAATTGGAGGAGGATGCTTCCTTCCTAGACAACCAGGACCAGGATATCCATCCAGTACCGCCACCAATAGTAGACCAAACTCCCCCAACGGTGCTTGGGAGGATTCAAGACAAGGAAGATGAAGAAGAGCCTACAGAACCACAATGGCAATGGCCATTCTCGACGTGGGTAAATAAGCTTTTGGACAATAGAGAACCTCCAACCATTGAGGAGGAACCATCCGAACACCGCCGCTCCAAGAGATTAGAGGAGCAAAGAAGGGTGCAGGAACACTTGTTCAACTATGCTTTGATGATAGAAGTGATCCGTGCTTATGAACCCAAGTGTCTTGAAGAGGCATAGGGCGATGATAGGTGGATGGAGGCTATGCAGTCGGAGTATGGCTCCATAATGAATAACAACACTTGGGACCTTGTGGATCGACCACCAAAACACAAGGTAATCGGAACCAAGTGGGTGTACAAGACCAAGTACAACTCCGATGGCACGTTGGATAAGTACAAGGCTCAGCTCATGGCAAAAGGATTTGCACAGGTACATGCTTTTGATTATCAAGATACTTTTGCTCCCACAACTCGACTAACCACAATTCACAATGTTTTGGATTTATCTGCCCAAGGAAGTTGGCCCGTGTTTCAGATGGATGTGAAATCTACCATTCTGAATGGAGATCTCAAGGAGGAGGTATACGTGGAACAACCACCAGGTTTTGAGATCCCGGGTTCAGAAGGTAAAGTCTACAAACTAAAGAAGGCACTTTACGGGCTGAAACAGGCCCCACAAGTGTGGTACTAGCTAATTGATGCCTACTTTCTACAAAATGGGTTCAGAAGGAGCCCATCTGATGCAAATTTGTATATCTTTAGAGAACAAGGCAGGTGTATGAACGTGGTCCTTTATGTGGACGACCTTGTCATAACAGAGAACCATGAAGAGAAGATCTCACAGACGAAGCATTTGCTAGGAAGAGAGTTTAAAATGACAGACCTCATCATGTTCTTATTCGGACACAAGTCTCACAACTACTTAGGAATCCGAATCCACGACCATCACCACTCTCGAGTTACGAGGCCCGTTTGGAGCCTCAGATGATCCCAGATGGCTCTGGGCCATGAATGGAGACTGTAGCCTAGTTGCTCTGTTTTGCGCACCAGTTCTATCATATGGTCAGTGGCCTATTTTGGGACCGACCCCTAGTCGACCATTTTGGGTGGACTGGGTCGGTCACCCAATTGAGCCTAATCAATTTTAAGAAAATAATACGTCTATGCTCAACAGATAACAAGATCTCGTACGCAAGAGAGAAAACAAGATAGTATGGAGAATAAAAAATTTGATTACTATAGAACTGATACAATAGATGGCGCTGCCTCCCAACCATGCGCTCCTGTGAAAGAAGCTTTGATGGCATGCTGGAAATAGTAGAAGACGGAGGCTGGATGCTTTGTGACAACAATGCATGCAATCATTGATTGTCACTTGCTAGCCGCTTGTTCTCTTACAACACCCATCGATGCTCACTAGCTACATCTCACAACGTTGTGGCAAGGAAGGTAAAATCATTTGCAGAACATGCTCCCTCATTCCCTTCTACTCCAGTGTCCTCTTCAATGCCCATGTAGAAGGAAACATATTAGTTAACAAGAAGATTATTGAATTTTGTATGATTACTTGATATGGGATTGCTGACATTTGCAAGTGAATCTACTACTATCGACATAGCACTTGGCACAAGTTGTGCATACTCAATAATATGAGGCAAAGTCCATGTCATGGCTTAGCACAAACTTTGCATATAACATCTAGGAAAAGTACAAGGTAATACACCCACTATGAACTTTCTTTGCATTGATGAACTCCTAGATGATGGATGCATTTTCCAATTGCGACAACTCACAATGGGCCATTGTCAGTGGCTAAGGATGCCTCCCTCCCAAATAGTAATGACATACTCATTCATGAACATCTTCTTTATTTGTGGGTACTTCAAGCCATGAGGGTTATGGAATGGGTAGCATGCATGTGCTTGATACTTGGTTTGTGTAGTTGGTCAAGAGGGCATTTGTAATGATGATGCCATTGCTATGAGAATGAAAACCTCAAACCTAATAGCAAAGATACAAACTAGTGATCAAAATTTCATTGATTATATGCACAAGATGAAACATTCAATTACGTTTGGCCAACATCAATTCGAAAACATTGCTTGAAAGATTTAACAATATTTGAAACATATACAACTTGGAAAGAATAAGTTTACAAAACCAACATTCCTTTTTAAATATAAAACTCTCCAATTTGAAAATGTGCACATGATGATATGTCAAAATAAATGAATTTATACATAGGTTTTCATTTCATCTATTGGTCGCATTGTGATAGTTTCATCGACATTGTGTGCATGCAATTTGGTCAAAGGGAGATCCATTTTCATCATTTCCCTAGCTTCATTCTCTTGCACACAATCGCACAATAGCTTCACTACACAATGGGTACAATTGGTTATCCGACAAAGCAGATCTACAACCCCTAAGAAAGTTTTCTATTTTGTCGAATAACCAACTAACAACATAGCAATTCAAATTGTCTAACTAGGTGCTATTTGGTTGGAGGTTTGCACCATTCCTTTCATATATCTCTAGTGCAAACTAGGGAAATCTTGCTTAGGGTGCATGTGCCTCAACTTGCTCATACTTGCTCTTGGTCCTTTTGCAGACATCTTCCCCCCCCCCCCGTTCCCCAGCAGTTGATAATGCCCTACCTAAATTGATTTTCCATTTAGTGTGAAATCCAACATGTACTTACATGCATTCAAATCGGTGTTTCCAAACCTTTGCTCATGCATGGCTTTCATTGCACTGGCAATTGGATCACAAATTTCCAAAGCGTTCTCACAGAATAAGCATCAGGGGTGTTTTTATCGAAGCTATACTTATATATTAATATTAAATCTTGGTGAAAGTTTATCTAGATATTTTTTTTCGTTTCATAATATTGATATAACATATTATGATTTTGTATATTTTATTTTGAAATTTGAGGAAAAAGTTATAAATCTTGGCAAAACTTTAATTTTTTCTCATATAAGTTTCAAATCTTGGCGAATATTTGAAACCTTTATTTTTATTACGGCATACAATCTTTCGACTCCAATATAAAAGTTTTGCTTCTTAACAAAACTTTGAGGAAAAAATCATCCATGATAAGTGTTGGCTTTGCACATCATGCCAGTCACTGCGAGGTTGTCCATGGGGGTTTCCTCGTCATTTTATTATTATCCCCTTATTCTTGCTTTTTAATCTATTAAAATTTTTCCTTTTCTAGCATTATATTTCCTCTTCTTTAAAACCTACTATATAATTGATAGAAATACTTATATTTTTGTCTCCCCCTATATGTCTTCTCTATTTTGTACTTATGCTAGTTTTTTTAGTCTCATAGTTACGTGTCTATACTTTTTATATAGTTACAGGACTTTACTTTTTAATCATGCATTCTATTTTTAAGAGTTCACATATGTTCCCTAGTTATATATATATATAGATAGATAGATAGATAGATAATCATGATACATGGAAGGTAGTATCATGAACATGTGGGGTTGTCCATGGGGGTTTCCTCGACATGCCAAATCGGATAATCATGATACATGGAAGGTAGGCTCATGAACATGCCATGAATACTACCTCCATTGAAGAAAGGGTTGATAATCTAGAGGTCATTGACATTCATGAATATAACTAATGGCTCAACATACAAGCCTATGCATAACATTCATAGCAACGAGCATAGCAAGCTCTTTCTTCAAGAATACATGGGCACATGCAATATCGTGTCTCAATTTCTTACCAGCATAAAATAGGCTTGGCACACTTCTATCTTAACCCTTCCTTCCACTCCCCCCCAAGTCCTTTAAGAGACCTATCAATGCAATTGGTGGAAAGTGTATGGTGATAGAGCACATGTCAGCAAACTACCTACATAGATTTATTTGTGCCTAAGGCTATTTGGGTTGGCCTTTTCAGAAGACCCATGGCAATCTGATTATAATTTTGCAATCTGAGTAATAGATGCTCTGCTTGCTACTCCTCTCTCATTTTCATTTTTTCTATGAATAGTGGCATGGGATTCTTTCCATTCCATGAGCCATCTCCCCAACTTCACTTTTGCATTGTCTGTCAGGGAAGTAACTTCTTTACTATTTCCCACTGTAAAATTATATCACTAAACATGCTACACAAGAAGGACAATATAACTACTTTCAACTTGGATTGCTCCATTTCTCCATACCTTGGCTACACGCATTGAAACTAGGAAAATATTCATTCATTCATTTTGTTTAACAAAACTTTGCTCTGTGGGATTTCTTTAATTTGCTCCTCACTCAATCCAACAATATGTCGGACTGAGTGTCGGACTACACCCTATGGACAAAGTTTGGCAAGTCATTGTTCAAGCTCTCTTGCACTCTCTCTCTCTCTCTCTCTCTCTCTCTCTCTCTCTCTCTCTCTCTCTCCCTCCCTCCCTCTCCCTCGCTCTCTCTCTCTCTCTCTCTCTCTAAAATGGAGAGAGAGAGACACGAGAAGTGGAAGTAATGACCTAAATCATTACTTAAGCACTCAAATGACTATAATATGATGACATGAGAACTAACTATTCATACAAAAACATAAAAGGAAGAAACTATCTAATTCACACAAGTCACAACAATCATTACATAAGCACTGACATTGCTATATTATGGCACCAACAAGAACTAAATTGTACGTTCAAACCTATGCAGTACAATTTTTTTAAGAAACATAATTGAATTCTCTGCACACACTTTTAGATATGAAAATCCTAATAGATACTTATAATCTAACACTAAAATGATAGTGTGGACTCTACAAACAATAATCGAGGCTGAATCAAAGCATGCAAAACATACCAACTGGTCAAAAGGACCCTATTGGACAGAGATAAGCTATAAAAGATGAAACACAACAACACAAAGCAACTATAGACACGCTTGATAGACGTGCAAAATAGTGGGTGCATCTATAGGCATTGCTTGAATAGAGAAATTACGAGCACATCTAACAGTGCATCTATTTGTGTGTGTATTAATGCATCTATTAGTGCATCTACACTAAGAAAATATGGGCGCATCTAACACTGCGTCTAACAACGCATCTATTTGTGCATCTATTAGTGCGTCTACATTGAGAATTAGATGCGTATTTAGATGCAAAACAGAGAATACAAAAAGTGAGATTTTGGTGTAGCCTGGTAAATGTACATCACTACTTTCCAAACATTGCCCATGATTACCAAAGCACATAATTTTAACAAAAACATCAATGCTTTTTTGCAAACCCACATATACAAAAATTAAGTGAGGTGAGGAGAATGAGACAATATGTAAAATAGTTTTGCCGATATCAATGCTGGCAATCTCATCCTCAATGAGATCAACCCTTGCCAAACTATCTACTTCAAAATCCAAATAAGTGTTTACATCTACAAATACATTCAACCCACTACTACTTGTGCTACTCATGTGCTCATCGAAATCAGCATCACCAATGGTAGGCTCGTCCTCACGGGTAATGGCCTCAATATCTATATCTCCTATCTCACGATCATCCTCCTCTCTCATATCATGGTCATCATCACCTCCATGGCCATGATCATCCTCCATACGCTCCATATTAGTAAATGTACTATACATCTCTTTAGAACATGGCATAATAGGTATGACATGCCACCATCTATTATTATCCACCTTTGGTTGATAGACAACCTAATTCAAACACAAATACAATCATGTTATTTTCCTTGCATCGAAGGTATCAAATATTTAAATGTGAGTATTTTTATGTGTGTACAGTACCTATTCAGATTGTTGCGGTAGTATTAGTGTGTCCTCTTACTTTGCCAAAACTTTGTGGAGTTAATAGTTACAAAGCCAGTTGCATGGCGTTTGATTGTTACATTAGGGCCTCTTTCCACCACGTTGTTAGACCACTTTACATCCACAACATACACAAAGTAGCGTCGAAAGTCAAGCTTAATAATATCTTGGATTATGCCACAATAATCATCCATGGCTCCATTGGCTCCCTCAAAGCTAGCAATAACACTGCAATCTTGTGTGTTTCTCTTATCATTAATCCGTTGTGTTTGAAAATGCTTGCCCTCACACCATATAGCATTGAATATAGTGCACTACACCAAGACAAAATCAAATAAATTAGCAATATAAATTATTGAAAGCTCCTAACTTATGCATAACATTCTATATACCGACCTTGCTCATGCATCCCCTAGCATACTCCCATTCTTCCATTGTGATATGCATCCCCTCGTCTTTCTCTGCTTTCTCCATTTTGTCAAGTAGCCAATCCACATGAATATCCTTTGGAAGTGCTCTTAGATACTGAGGGTATGGCACACGAGATCCATGGTGTGTATGAAAGAGGGCCCTTTCTTCTTGTCTTCTTGCCTTTGCACCCTCATATCTTGTCACCCATCTTTTCATCACATCACTATTAAGCATTCAATAGAGGTTGATATTATTAAGCAACTCTGTGTCTATTACTTTGTTGCATCCTTTCCCTTGAGGCACAATAGAGGTCATCCTTAGGTCTACATCATCTCTCCATAGTCGTGGGAGAGAGCTATCCGCATCAACAAGAAACTCAGAAATATATACAAGTTACTCTTGTACCAACCAACCCTCGGCCATGCTACCTTTGGGTCTTGCATTTTGTCTCACGAAACCCTTCAAGGTCTTCATGAAGTGCTCGAGGAAGAACAACCATCGTGCATCTATAGTACCGCATATAGCAATCTCATCCACCAAATACACTATGAGATGTAGTTGGCTTGTGAGAATAGAATGTGGAAATGTCTCCTCCACTAAACAAACCACCTCCACTAACATAACTTGAGCATTCTCAAGCATGGTGGGATCTATTTCCTGTGAGCTCACATATCTAGAAATGAAAAAGTACACCATATTAGCAATATGAACACCTTGCATGGGGCATTAGTACGCATCACATTTTGTATCATGTAAAGTACCTCACAAGCTCGCCCATCTTGTAAATACAATTCTTCACGTCCTTCGATGCACTATGAGAAATGCTAGTAGGTAGTATGAACAGAACACACGAGGAATGGTTGATTAGTTGCTTCTAATTCACTCACAAATTTGAAAGGAAAAAGATATTATGCACATTAAATACTTACTTGGAGCATCTTGTTCCAATCATGAGATTTCAAGCCATATAATTACTCTACATCTCTTTTCTTGCTCTTTGTAAAGGCCCCCTTCAAATAGCTCATGCATCTAGTGGGAGTACGAATTGTAGTAATAGCGCACTTCACGACCACCATCTCTAGCTTTGATAACCTCCACGGTGCATGAGGTAAAAAAACACGCCCATTTGGTCTCTCTTGTGGCCAAGTTCATGCATCCTCGCTGTGGTATGTGGATCCGCCCTCATGCCTGCGGAATCTTGTGTCCCATTCAAATGTTCCCAAATGGTAGATGCCACATTCTTGAAGATATGCATGGGACCAAGCAGGTGATTGATCTTGAGGTGGGACCAATATGGTAAATGATAAAAGATGGAGTATCTAAACAAAAGCTGGTATTAGTAGGCAATCTTTATTTCCAGCCAATATAGCACACAATAGTTACAAACCCTTACCGGCTCATGCCAAGTGGTGGAGGAGTCGTGGAACCATCCCAAATTCTCATCCAATCTCCCACAGTGAGTGATTGTGGGAGTACTTCATTCCAAGGGGCAACATATCTAGGATGATCAGGTGGAAGAAATCGATGGTGATTCTCATAGATGACCTTATTCAATGCATCTGCCCATGAGGCAACAAGCGAAGGACCACAAACAAGACATGCATGGTAACCTGATGTAGTGAGACTTGAAAAATAGATGCAATTAAGAGTTGAAGGTGGGTTTAGGGTGCCACTCCATGCATCCATAACGGTCCCTCCTGAAGATCCCACCTCATATCGCCTACGCTTTGCCTCCTCATGATGAGCATAGGGCAACATATGCGGGTGTGGCACTGCATCCTGTATCAAATTAAAAAGGGATCATAACTCAAACATATGAACACCCATAGGTATCTCTATCAACCTTAACTCTTTAACACATACCATGTTTACAGTTGCTTCCCATTCTCCATATTTTGAGATGTGATTGAGTGTAATCCTGCATGCATGATGCATGTTTCCTCGACATCGATCACACATACATTTGATTTTTTGCTCCAACCACATTTTGCAATGGTGGATACAGAGGGATTCATCCTCACTGGAGCTACTTATTGAAGATGAAGACATCCTACAAATTGTATCAAATATTTAATCTTAAAACTCTATGGCACGTCTAATACCACATCTAAAACCAGTCTGTTTTGTGGTACATGTCTATAGGCACGTCTAAACCATGTTGCAGATGTGCAATTAGATGCGCATTTAGAGACATATATAGATGCAAAATTAGACGCGCTTATAGACACGATTTTCAGACCTACTTTTAGTGTGCTTGCTTTTCTTCACATACTCTTAGCATCGCGTGGCTTGCTTTGCTATTAATAGACATAGATCCGAGCATCCACACTTATCTCCAAGCACCCACACTTATCTCCAGGCTTACACAATCATCTCCAAGCACACAAGAGAAGAGGGTGAACAAGGAAGAGAAGAAAGAGAAGCAAAGGGTGAACAAGGAAGAGAAGAAAGAGAAGCAGCTTTGAAGAAGGACAAGAAGCTTCCATACCTCTATCCAAGGTAAGTCTCCCTATGGTTGATCTTCTTTGAAAGTTGCTCTCTTTGGATTCGTCCTTTGTCGTATCCAAGAAACGAATGTCTTTGGTACTACTGTTGTGCTTTTGTGACGGGCGCATGTCCTTTTCGAGTTTTTAGAATAGTCCGTCTGTCAGAGCGCATCTAAGAGTGCATCTCAGAGCATGTCTATAGACGTGTCTACTCTATTTTTGAAAACAAATAGCTACGTCTATAGACACGTTGTTATACGTGAAGATAGATGCGCTTTGTTATTTTTCCTGGCCTGGCCTTCCCTTCCCTTCCCTTTCCTTTCCTTTCTCTTTCCTCTTCCCTTTCCCTTTCGATTTCCACTTCCACTTCCAAGAAAAGGATTGCATATTGAATGATGGAAATAAGCGATTGCATGAATGAAGAAAGGGATTGCATGAATGATGGAAAGGGATTGCAGGATTGAAGAAGGGGATTGCATGAATGATGGAAAGGGAAAGCATGATTGAAAAAAAGGATTGCACTCTATATTTTTGTCTCTTTTTCCCTTCTTTTATCCTCTCTTTCCTTCTCTTTTCATCTCTCTTTTTCTCTCTTATCTCCTCTCTTTTTCTCTCTTTTTTTCTCCTCTCTTTTCCTCTATTTTCCTCTTTCCTTCTTCCTTTTATCCTCTCTTTCCTTCTCTTTTTGTGGCAATTTTTCTCTCCTATCTCCTCTCTTTTTCTCTCTTTTTTTCTCCTCTTTTCTCCTCTCTTTTCCTCTCCTTTCTCCTCTCTTTTATCCCCACTTTTTCTCTCTTTTTCTTCTCTCTTTTCCTCTCCTTTCTCCTCTCTTTTATCCCTACTTTTTCTCTCTTTTTCTCCTCTCTTTTCCTCTCCTTTCTCCTCTCTTTTATCCCCACTTTTCCTCTCTTTTCTACTCTCTTTCCTTCTCTCTTTTTCTCTCTTTTTCTCTTATTTTTCTCTTCTTTTTTTCTTTTTTCCAGTTCATCATGTGGCTCACCTGATCTTCGGGAGACCATCTTTCAGGAGTTATATAACCTTTTGGGCCACCCTCCTAGTCTTGGGGAGTTATACGGCTACATGATGGGTACTCTAAACACCCCCCAAGAGTCGGCACTACAGACTCCAAACCACCCCAACCCCACACCAGGTGAGATTACCCTAGCGGAGTCAACATAGCCCAACTGGCTACACAGCCGATCCCCTTCCCCCATGCCATCCTATGTCCCTTTTCCCATGTCATCAGGAGGCCCTTCTACCTCATAGAGCCATCGGCATACTCCCATGCAGTCGAGACTCGGTTCTCTAGCTACGAGTGGTCCATGTAATCCCGTCCAGTCGAGATTCGCTTCTCCAGCTACGAGTTGCCAGTACTACCTCGACATGACATAGTAGCAGGGAGAGTGATGGGGGATGCATGGCACAGTGCTTTGGGAGGGGTGGTGGTGAGGACGAGGATGATTCAGATGATTTAGACATGCCTCTGAGTGATGGTACAATCTACTATGACATCACTCAGACAGGAGGCATCTTGATGGATGCACGAGGGAAGGACATCATGGCCTTCATGCACTCTGTAATTGCTAACAATTACAGAGATTGCTTTATTCACTACAAAGATCATCCAAAGAGGTTGGCTACTGAGATCCTTGCTGCTGTTCACTCTAGGTATCCTAACCCCCCCAATGTTTAGTTCACAGATAAATGGGCCGTCAAAGATTGTTATGATACTTAGCAATAAAAGATCTTTGCTTAAGAGGTAGGCTCTAGCGGAGCTTGCCAAGCTCGAGGGAGGTCAACCACCAAGGGGCCCACCCCACAATGCTCATAAGTGTGAGTGGAAGAAAGCAATGAAGTTAGCGAAGGAGGAACCCAGTCTGCAGCACGTGGAGGCACGAAGGATCCAAATGGAGCAATATGGAAGCGTGCATTTTGGAGCAGGGGGTATTGAATCATGGGAGGCCCAATTCGTAAGTATTGATCTCAAATTATATTGTTTATGTAGTTTATTAGGAGGTTGTTTCTTTGTACTAACCCCTCTGCAAATTGTGTCATCTTGCAGCTTGATATCGTGGGGCAGGTATCACTACTACACACGGATAACACCTATTTCATTAATTTTGGATTGGTGCACTGTCCAAATTTGTTTTGTGAGATAATTTTGGATAAAGAATTAAAAAAAAGAGGCTCTTATAAAACAAAACTTTGAGTCAAAAAGTAAGATTTTAAAAAATCAAATTAGAAAAAATGACGTGACATGTTATTAAAACTAGAGTACATTAAAAAAAGAGGACATCACATTGTTAAAAGAGACAAAAAGTAAGATTTTAAAAAATCAAATTAGAAAAAATGGCGTGACATGTTATTAAAACTAGAGTACATTTAAAAAAAAGCATGACACATTTGTACAAGAAGTAGATCATATAACTCAAAGCCATATGGTGTTAAAAAAGACCTTCCATTAGCTCAGCTTAGAAGATCTCATCTTTGTCTCTCTTGTCTATTACAACTTTACATTAGAGAACTAAAAAGTCTTTGTGAAACTGTAGTTTCATTTCTTGTCTATTACAGTTACTTTAGAAAACACATAAGTCTCTATGGAATTAAATTTCTATGGAATTAAATTTCCATCACTTGACTATTAAGTCATTAGAGAGAGCATTTGTCCTCAAAAGTGCCTACTATGGCATTGGCTTCATAAAAACAAGCAGACTTTAAACTTGCAGGCCATGCGTAACCAAGGCTGGCATCACAAATCTCCTCAGAGACTCTCCTCACAACTTGTTTCGAATCTTCCGTCGACTTGTAAGCATTCAATAACTCTTCTTTTCTCTCTTGGCTTTCCTCATCTTCACCATTTTTTTCAATACAGCTTCTAGCCACGGCCATATCCTGTACGAAAATCTAACTCATTAGCATAAGAAGTACGTGATTAAAAGAAGCGAAAAAGAAAGCTAGGGATATTCACCTGTTCTGCTGATCAAGCAGCCATGTGCATAACATATCCTCCTCGAATGATTTCCCCTTCATTGGTCCATACAAAAGAGATCTAAGATAGAATTTGAGTTTAGTAAGTGAAGTCGGATAGTAACTAGTCATTGTCTTAGAGGGAAAGTGGGAGAAGGAGGGTGAGGGAGCCATAGCGAGGGATGCACAATGAGCTGCCCCTCCTTCAAGAGTGATAGAAAGTGAGGGAAGATGTAAAGTGAAAGATGAATACAAGTTAATCAGAAGGACTAGGATGTAAGAAATAAGAGAGTGGTTGTGGAAGGACTACGATGGAAGAATACAAGTGCACTAAGGCACAATGTGTTCGCTATGATAAGGATAAGGGTTGGAATAAAGTGAGAGAAGCATTGGAAATGCTCTACTTTAAGTAAGTGGAGACTATCCAACTGAATAAAATTTTGCAGAGCATTGGGAATGCTGTACTTTAAGTGAGTGGAGCATTGGGAATTGATACTTTGGAGTGAAATATATTACAAATATTACATCATCACATATTCATATCAAAATTCTCATCACACAAGTTTATATTTCCAAATAATCACATCATCACACATTCATATCATAAAATTGTGTGCATGAAATAAATATATAAATATCATGACTAAATGCCACTTAAGTAATAAGTCACAAATTGGTGTATAATCAACAAAAACTACATCATGATTCATACATTGCAACAGATAAATGTTAATTATAATATTCATGGAATAAACAACATCATGAGAATATGCTCCTCATGCATATATACAAAGACAACATCATACATGCATCACAACTCTTTTGATGCTTCTATTGGAGACTATGGCAACTCTTCAGATGCTTCCAATGGAGAATGTGGTGCTCTAGATGTACACTCAGTCTCTACTTCTTCTGTAGTACGTAGTGCTTTCGGAGTAGACTCAGTATCCTCTTCCTTAAATGCAAGCGAAGGTTGTGGCAACTCTTCTGATGCTTCCAGTGGAGGCTCTGGTGCTATAGGTGTACATTGAGTCTCTACTTATTCTGTAGTGTGCAGTGCTTTCATAGTAGACTCAATCTCCTCTTCCTTAAATGCAAGCTCTGATATTGCTTCAGTTGCATGTTGTATTCTAATGGCAACAATTAGGTCTCGAATGATTTCAGCCCTAAACAATTGTATATTTTCCTCTGAATATTTGAGCTCCAAAGAGTCTTCTAATGAGACCTGTGGCTTAAGTGAAAAAATTTCTTTGAAAATCAACATGCAGTTATAGGCAACTCTCCACCTACAACCATGCCCATCTTCCTGCTCTACTACTAAACACTTTTGGAAGTCTAGCGAGTCTTTGTACTATCCTGTTTCTCTGATAGTAGATACCAACTTCTCAACCGACCTGCTCATCATGACATATTAAAAAAACTTAGTGTGTCTATTACATAAGGTACATAATATAGAAGCAACAACAGATTAATAAAATACTTATGTTTGCACTCAGCCATGAAAGCCTACAATCGAGTTTACAAACCAATAATAGTTGTCTTCAAGGTCCCAAACCACCAGACTCCAATGTTCCCTACACGAATAATTAAGAACCATTATTATTTAACACAATGTTGCCAGTATAAGATGAAAATAAAGGTTGCCATGATACTTACATCTCGTGATATGCCATAAATAGGACTCACACGCCATGTAAATGTAAAGGCTGTAACCATTTACAAACATCGGCTATCGTCTTTCTGCTATCACTAAGTATAGGAGAAAGGAGGGAATCCAACATATACACACGGTTTTATACGGCTCTACAAAATCATGAGATAACTATACTACACCAACAAATAAATGAATATTAGCTTATTAGACTTAATCAAAATATTGAATTATCAAGCAGAGAAAAATTTGAATCAAACCTGAGAATGGCCATCATAACATTGTTATTGACCTCATTTGAAGCTCTAGAGAGAATTGAAATCTCCTCTTACCCAAATTCAAGATATTGAGGTCTATGTTGAATCATAACCCTAACATTAAAGAGCTTCCCAATTCTTCCAATGAAGCCATTTTTGTAGAGTTGAGGTCTTCTATCCCCTTTGAGTCTTTGATGGCATTCTCCCTGCCTACTCTCTCCCTCCCTCTAGCAGCCATGGCTGCTAGGAGACTCTCTTCTCTCTCTTAATCTCTCTCTCCCTCTCTCAACTCTCTCTTTCTTTCCCTCCCTACTCTTCTCTCTCATTGCCACTAGGAGACTCTCTTCTCTCTCTTAATCTCTCTCTCCCTCTCTCAGCTCTCTCTTTCTTTCCCTCCCTACTCTTCTCTCTCATTTAAGGAGCCCCTCTTCTCTCTCTGTATCTCTTGTCTCTCTCCCTCTCTCTCTTTCTCTCCCTCCCTACTCTTCTCTCTCATTTCTCATTCTCTCTTTCTCCCTTTGGCGGCCACGGCTGCGAAGAGCCCCTCTTCTCTCTCTTAATTTCCATCTTTCCCTCTCTCCTCTCTACCACGTTTCATTCTCTTAAACTTCTCTCTCTCTCCCTCGCTCTCCCTCTCTCTCTTTCTCTCTCTCTCCCTCTCTCTCCCTCTCTCTCTTTCTCTCTCTCTCCCTCTCTCTCCCTACTCTCTCCCTCCCTGTAGCAGCCACGGCTGCCAGGAGACCCTCTTCTCTCTCTTAATCTCTCTCTCCCTCTCTCCTCTCTCTCTTTCTTTCCCTCCCTACTCTCATTAGGAAAAAAGGGAGCTCATTTTGGGGCCTTTTACGGTTTGGAAAAATAAGCTCTCAACCAATCAATAGAGGGCCAACGTAACGTTGGAAATTCACGAAAATAGAAAAAAGAAACAATACTTTATGTAGGTACAAGCGTGCTACATTAATGTGGAGATTGGTTTTTTATTCTCACAAGATCTTTGGACAAGAAGATAGAATCTAAACTGACATTTTATCTGATAAGGGCCTTCCCACTTCCACCTTCCTTTGAACTTTGAAATGTTGTGTCGCCTTTCCTTCGAAAGGTCTACCATTCTACACCACTGCCTCATTGTGCAGCAGCCTCTTCTTTTCCAAAACTGCTCCCTTGATCCTGTTTGGCGTAGAGTAAGATGTTTCTTGTCAACTATCTGTCTGCCCACTTTCTCTTTCTTGAAACTTCAACTTGTTATCTTATTTACATTACTTTGCTATTGTTACAGATTCAGAAAATCTCCATGGTGAATAAAAACCATGGCCGTTCTTGTGGAAGATGCTCTGTGGATGATAATGCTATGAAGGTAGAATTATACCACACATCCTTACCCCATCGACCTGCTTCTTCTATTTCTTCGGTAGAGAATTCAAGTACAGTCAAAACGGAAGGAACTTGGGAAAGGTTTATTGTTTTGAAAGGAGCATGGGTGCTCATGCAACCTAGCAAACGAAAAAGACCCCAGACAAAAAACATTTTCTTGGCATCATGGAAGGGAAGAGTACGAGATTTTAAAATCACCAGAGGGAAGATATCGATGAAAGAAGTTTTGATTCAGCATGTGTACATGCATAAAGAAATTGTCTTGCGAGACTATCCAAAAGATCTTCCGCAACACAGGCCTAATTGTATATTTTTCTATTGTGGTTTTTTTCTTTACGAGGTGTATGGATTTTTAAGATGAATCTTTCTTTCTTTGCTTATTGACCTCTTCACAGCCCTCCTCTGACCCTCAAACATTTCCGGATGGTCCCTATTCTGCTTCTTGAAGAACTTCCAGTCAGCTTTGTCTGCCTAGCTGGGTTTAGCCAACCCCTTTGTGATGGAAGTACGCAAGGTTTATCTACCATGCTTCAAGACCAAACCCATGCGCTCTCACATATAATTCTCATTAAACTCCCAATTTGGCGGGTTAGGGTATTTTTGTTTTAATTCATCGATGACCGCCTACTTCTTTTGGTCATCTTGATACTGCCAATCGGTAGCAATGCCGCTCTTGAAGTGATCGCTCATCAACCACCTCATGGTGGCCATCACTGCTTTGCCCTTTCTATCTTCTATTATCTCTCCGACAGCCATGATTTGATAGGAGAGTTCCTCTGATGAGTAAGGAGGACTAATGGTAGTAGAGTTAGAAGGAGTGGAAGCTGTGCGAGTGCTTCCAGAGCGAGGAGTAGCATTGGGAGTAGGAGAGGGCAAGGGACCTGACTGATACTATGTCTCTGGACCAAGTGGAGACCTGTAGGGATGTGAGTGTGCTGAATCATCTACATCTCCCGAATCAGCACAACATAATGACTCGTCTACATCTCCCGAATCAGCACAACATAAGTGGCCCCTCCTACTCTTCCTTCTCTTATGACAGGCACGCGTAGGTGATGAACCCTTGGTCGAAGGGGCACGAGGGGATGGTTGGGCAGTAGGTCTAGCCATCGGTGTAGGGGAGGGAATTGTTGAGGTCCTTTGAGATAGCAGAGAGAAGAATCTCGCTGCCTCCTCATCGCTCATCTGCGCTGCAAACTTGTCGGGACTCCCGACAAAGCCAAGCACGACTAGCAAAGGAGTTCCTCAAGGGATAGTCGCAATGCTACGTCCGAGAGGAGTCGGACCAGGGATAGTCGCAGTGCTAGGTCTGAGAGGAGTCAGAGTCCCCTCAGGTGTCGCCTAAGAGGAATCAAAGTCCTATGGATCATATAGATCATGATGTCTCCTCCTGTGAGGCTATCCGTACTCATCGCATGTGCGATGTGATCGCATGTCTAACATAGACACAAACATAAAAACAAAAACCAAAAAACAAACATAAGCATAGGCATAGGCAAAGGAATAGGCAAAGGAAAAGAGGAAGAAGAGGGAAAGGAAAAGGGATTGGAAGAGGGGAAAGAGAGAAGAAGAGGGAAAGGAAAGAAGGAAAGAAGAGAGAAGAAGAGGGAAAGAAGAGAAGAGAAGAGGGAAAAGAGAAAGAAGAGGAGAAGAGGAAGAAGAGGGAAAGGAAAGAGGGAAAGAAGAGGGAAAGAAGAGGAAGAAGAGGGCAAGAAGAGGAAGAAGAAAAGAGGAAGAAGAGAAAAAGAGGAGGGAAAAGAGGACAACAGGAGGGAAAAGAGGAGGGAATTAAAAGAGGAGAAGAGGAGGAAAAGAGGAGGGAAAAGAGGAGGGAAAAGAGGGGGGAAAAGAGGAGGAGAGAAGAAGAGGGAAAGGAAAGAGAGATTGGAAAAGGGGAAAGAGGGAAAGAAAGAGAGAAGAAGAGGGAAAGAGAGAAGAAGAGGGGGAAAGAGATTGAAAGAGGGAGGGAGAAGGAAAGGAGGAAAAGAAGAGGGGAAAGAGAGAAGAAGATGGGAAAGAGGGGGGAAAAGGGGGGAAAAGGGGAAAGAGAGGGGAAAAGAGAGGGAAAGAGGGGGAAAGAAGGAAAGATGGAAAGAGAGGGAAAGAGGGGGAAAGAGGAGGGAAAAGAGGAGGGAAAAGAGGGGGGGAAAGAGGAGAAGAGAAGAAGAGGGAAAGGAAAGAGATATTGGAAAAGGGGAAAGAGGGAAAGAAAGAGAGAAGAAGAGGGAAAGGAAAGAGGGAAAAAGAGACATAAGCTTATGCATGAGCATATGTCTCCTCTTATGCTCATGCATAAGCATAAGCATGAGCATATGTCTCCTTCTCTTATGCTCATGCATAAGCATGAACATATGTCTCCTTCTCTTATGTTCATGCATAAGCATAAGCATAAGAGAAGGAGACATATGCTCATGCTTATGCTTATGCATGAGCATAAGAGCATGAGCATTAAAGAGGGAAAAGAGGGGGGGGAAGAGGAGAAGAGAGAAGAAGAGGGAAAGGAAAGAGAGAAAGGAAAAGGAGAAAGAGGGTTTAGGGTTCATATGCTCATGCTTATGCTTATGCATGAGCATAAGAGAAGGGGGAAAGAGAGAAGAAGAGGGAAAGGAAAGAGAGATTGGAAAAGGGGAAAGAGGGAAAGAAAGATAGAAGAAGATGGAAAGTAAAGAGGGAGAAAGAGGCATATGCTCATGCTTATGCATGAGCATATGTCTCCTTCTCTTATGCTCATGCATAAGCATAAGCATGAGCATATGTCTCCTTCTCTTATGCTCATGCTTATGCTTATGCATAAGACTCCTCTTATGCATAAGCATAAGCATGAGCATAAGAGAAGGAGACATATGCTCATGCTTATGCTTATGCATGAGCATAAGAACATGAGCATGAAAGAGGGAAAGAGGGGGGAAAAGAGGAGAAGAGAGAAGAAAAGGGAAAGGAAAGAGAGATTGGAAAAGGGGAAAGAGAAAAAGAAAGAGAGAAGAAAAGGGAAAGTAAAGAGGGAAAAAGAGACATATGCTCATGCTTATACATGAGCATATGTCTCCTTGTCTTATGCTCATGCATAAGCATAAGCATGAGCATATGTCTCCTTCTCTTATGCTCATGCTTATGCTTATGCATAAGACTCCTTCTCTTATGCTCATGCTTAAGCATAAGCATGAGCATAAGAGAAGGAGACATATGCTCATGCTTATGCTTATGCATGAGCATAAGAACATGAGCATGAAAGAGGGAAAAGAGGGGGGAAAAGAGGAGAAGAGAGAAGAAGAGGGAAAGGAAAGAGAGATTGGAAAATGGGAAAGAGGGAAAGAAAGAGAGAAGAAGAGGGAAAGTAAAGAGGGAAAAGAGACATATGCTCATGCATAAGCATCAGCACATGTCTCTTTTTCCCTCTTAACTTTCCCTCTTCTTCTCTCTTTCTTTTATGCATGAGCATATGTCTACTTCTCTTATGCTCATGCATAAGCATAAGCATGAGCATATGTCTCCGTCTCTTATGCTCATGCTTATGCTTATGCATAAGACTCCTCTTATGTATAAGCATAAGCATGAGCATAAGAGACGGAGACATATGCTCATGCTTATGCTTATGCATGAGCACAAGAACATGAGCATGAAAGAGGGAAAAGAGGGGGGAAAAAGAGATCGAAGAGGAGGGAAAGGAAAGAGAGTGGAAAAGGGGAAAGAGGGAAAGAAAGAGAGAAGAAGAGGGAAAGTAAAGAGGGAAAAAGAGACATATGCTCATGCTTATGCATGAGCATATGTCTACTTCTCTTATGCTCATGCATAAGCATAAGCATTAGCATATGTCTCCTTATCTTATGCTCATGCATAAGCATAAGCATGAGCATATGTCTCCTTCTCTTGCATAAGCATAAGAGAAGGAGACATATGCTCATGCTTATGCTTATGCATGAGCATAAGAGAAGGGGGAAAGAGAGAAGAAGAGGGACATGAAAGAGGGAAAAAGAGGGAAAGAGAGAAGAAGAGGGAAAGGAAAGAGGGAAAAAGAGGGGGAAAGAGATTGAAAGATTGAAGGAGAAGAAGAAGAAAAGGAAGGATCAAAGAGGAGAGAAGAGGGAAAGAAGAGGAAAGAGAGGGGAAGAGAGGGTTCCTATGCCCATCATTGCTTAAGGCGCTAGCTACAGGCTAATGCAAATAACAAAAATAACAAATGGAAAAAAGAGGAAGCACTTACCCAGAATAGTATGTCCCGCTCGGTGTTATGTGGACTGGCCTTACAAAAGAGAGGAAACATACCATTTTTCAAATAAGATCTTAGAGGAAGGAGGAGATTACAAAAGCAACTTCTCAAAAAGATTGGATTGAGGAGACAAGGAGAAAGAGAAGGAAGAGAAAATACAAAAAAGACTAGAACAGGTGAGTCTTCTTTCTTTCTTGAAATCTTGTTTTTTGTTTCAATCCTTTGAAATCAAGCATGAAAACTAGTACGCAGGTTAGCAATACAAGGAGAAGCACTCACAAAACGAAATCTCACAAAAAACCTACCTACATTGTTGAAAGAGACTCACCTCTTGAAAAGCTTCCTTTCAAGAAACCAAAGAGGGAGAAGGGTGGAGAGGGAGCATAAGAGCTAGGAGAGGGGTGAGTAGTGGTGAGGAGTGGAGAATAGAGTGGGAGGTCATCGGAAATAGGTGGGAGGAGAGATTTCCTTGCTTTTAATAGAGATTAGAGACTGCTAAAGAAAGCACCGCGCGTCGCGTCGGGCTTCAGTTTTAATCCACAGCATCGCTGTATAGCGATGCTTTTCCAACACTGTATAGCGATGTTTTTAATTAAAAGCGTCGCTATATAGCGATGCTTTAAGACACTTTATGTTCTAAGTTAAAAAAGAAGCTCATAGATGCTATTTTATAACTATTAATATATTTTCTTGCAACTTATGTTGTGATTTTATAAGTGTAGATGGAAGGGATGAGTGGAAGCTCGTCCGATGATGTGCCAATGCCCGAGAGCATAAAGTGGCTTACGGAGAGGTTATACTATCATTACACTCATTGCAAGCGAGAAGTATGACATCAACGTCATATTATCATGCGCCACTTGCAGATGTATGGGGAGGAGCCTGAACCAATACCCACCGTTGGTGTTGCATGTGTTAATTGATTATCGATATGTCAAAGCTATTTAAGTTCGCAGTTAATATCGGATGCCAGGAAATACAAGATCTTATATTTACATGAAATCTTAAAATAGGATGAGGAGGCTGACAAGGGTACACATATAGCTTCACACTTTGAGCAAGACTATAGTATCCCAGATGATGACAAGGGTATGGTTGGCATGATGGATTCTATTTTTAGGGGCACTACATCCCATGTACACGTGATGTCAGAGTCTAAGGTAAAAATGTGAGAGTTGCAATTAGCACAATTGTACGAGGGTGCTAGGATGTCTAAACTACTTGCTTGTCTCTCAATCTTGAATTTGCAAGTAAAGTATGGGTGGTCGGATACAAGTGTCTCGGCCTTAATGAGGTTAGCTCTTGCATTAATTTGACTCATTATTTGGATATTGTTTGTTTTGAGAATCATCATGTATGGATTAGTGTACGGAATCATCATTGTTCGAAGCCTATGTATGTTTGAATTGTGATAGGTTGCTCTAGAAGATGTTGCCTACACCAAATACCATGCCCGCATCAAGAGATGAAGTGAAAAAGATGCTAACAATGGTGGGTATGGATTATGATACCATCCATGCTTGCCATAATGATTGTATTCTCTTTCATCGTGAGCATGGAGATTTGGCTAGTTGTCCAAAGTGTGGGAAACAACAATATAAAGATGACTTGCAGGGTGAGCGGATACCGGTAAAGGTCTTGAGACACTTTCCCATCATTGCAAGAATACAGCACATGTTTCAATGCAAATCCATAGCAGAGTTGATGACATGGCATAGTCATGGTGAATTACAATATCCCACCATGGCTAACAATAAAAAAGGGACACCTCATGCTTGCACTACTTGTGCCAGGAAAGTACAAGGCAAAAAATATGGATGTGTACATGGCACCTTTGATAGAGGAGTTACAGATATTATGGAGAGGAGTGCAGGTCTTTGATATTTCTAGAGCTCCTAGACATACCAATGATATTTTGGTTAGGGGTATCTTAATGTGGACCATGCATGACTACCCAAGATATGGAGAGTGCACAAGATCTGGTTGTGTCTCTACATGTATAATATAGGATTATGCTTTTACGACTCTCTTTTACATGCATATCTTATACCAACTCATTCATGCACGTGTGCAAGACTTGTTACAAGTGGGTACCATGCTTGTCCTATTTGTGGATTGGGTTTGAAATCACTTGCACGCTACTCCAAACATATGAGGAAAAATGTTTAGGAAGGTCATGCTCGATACCTTCCGGTCGACCATCTCACACGTGGAGGTCAGCTTGATCCACCACCATCATATTTGAAGGCAAGTGACTTGATTCAAGCTTGGAGGGCAAATGGAGAGGAGCCTCCTCCTAGTATGAAGAGGCTATCGATCTTTGACGAGCTTCCTTATTGGGATTAGTTACAAATCAATCATCTCTTCCCATGCATATCTTCAAGAATGTGGGGGCTACTATTTGGGCACACTTGGTTGGTTCCAAAGACTTGAGAGGAGTGTGAGAAGACTTGCGTGCTATGAATAGGATGTCTCGTTTGTCGCCCCAAGTGCATGCTTCAGGAAAAGTTGTCCTCCCAAAAGCAACGTGGACCCTCTCTACGAGGGAGGGGGCAGCGGTCAAGGCGGACATTGCCTCTTTTCAAACACTGACAGGGTACATGCATTGCTTGAAAGGAGCATTTTCAAAGGACAATAATCTTAGTGGGCTCG
The DNA here is from genome assembly GCF_047967505.1 of Dipteris shenzhenensis. Taxonomy (NCBI): domain Eukaryota; kingdom Viridiplantae; phylum Streptophyta; class Polypodiopsida; order Gleicheniales; family Dipteridaceae; genus Dipteris; species Dipteris shenzhenensis. The sequence continues at coordinate 6,777,310 of NC_141602.1, read as the reverse complement.
AGTCCCATGATTGGCACAAGGTCTTACATGTATTCTAAGCTGTAGAATTAGTGTACTGATAATCGTGATGCGTTAGCGTAATTATGATTATGTTATATTGTTGACATGACTTCTTTGTTGCTTTGATAGTTCATCCTCCCAATTGCAATAAAAGGGTGCTTATAAGAAGATGTTAGAAATGCTATATTCAAGATCTGTGGTATTGTGAGGTATGCTTACTATCAAATCGCATTGATTGCATTTTCTTCAATTTAAGCTGATTAATCTGTAGACTGATTATGAAAATATCTTACATGGACATTTAAAATAGGTGGATATCTCAAAAAGAGATCTCCATATCAAGCATCGAGAAGGCTAGGGTGGAATCCATCGAAGCCGTATGCTTGCTTGAGAAGCACTTTCCCTCGAGCATTATGACAACTCAAGTCCACTTGCTTGTGCACATAGTTGATGAGGTGGCTATTGCAGGTACCGTTCATAGTTGATGGATGTTTTTTCTCGAGCGGTTTATGAAAACTTTGAAGGGATTTGTAAGACAAAGAGCAAGACCAAAAGCAAGCATGACAGAGGGATGGCTTCTGCAAGAGTCATTAGTATATATCACGGAGTTTCTTGCATCCATGGATCCCGATATGCCACAAGCTTGGCATAACAAGAATGATGATCGCATCAATGGTGAGGTTCCCCAAGGAAAACGGATTGAAAGAAAGATGAGCGAAGAGCAAATGGAGAAATTCAATAAGTTTTGTATCCTCAATAGCCCTGAGATGCATAACTAGATTGAGAGATATGAAGTGGCCAAAGCAGAAAGAATAAATGCAAGGACAAGATTCAGAGTAATGTACAAGAGATCGCAACCATATCCATGGGATCTCGCTCTTCTCCCCACTCACATGTCACTTGATTGGCTACAACTTGCTCTACGTAAAGCCAAACGCAATGGAGAGACAATAAACAAGCACAAGCGAGAGTTATCATCTAGATGTATGATGCATGTAATTTTCTTACCTCTTGATGTAATTAAGTAATTATTTGTGGCAATATACGCTATAAAATAGATGCATCTTCATTGTTTTAATGATGCTCTTCTACAGTACCAAAAGTACAGTGCATTATGGTCATATGGATGACATTTTTGCGTGGAACGCATCGATTCAAAGAGAGTCATGTATGATTGTGGAGTCATGGCTAACTTCACACAAGATAGCTAAGCAAGTGCTTCAGATACCAATCCTCTCTCCTCACAGTTGGATTATTGTGGAACCATATGCGAAATCTATGAAGTTGATTTCAAATGATTTAGTATTTTCATTTTTGATGTAAAATGGTTTAGAACTATTTACAACGGTCCCCATGTGACAATGAGAAAAGATAGTAGCGGTTTCTTTGCAATAGACTCCACCAAACATTGGACCGATGATACTTTTGTTCTTCCCGAGCACTGTGAGCAGGTGCATACTAATGATTTATTTAATCCAAGCTTTCGTTTTTAAAGATCCATTGATACATGTACTTGAGCATAACTTCATATATATAATTGACGGCATCTGGCACCCATCTTCAATATAGGTGTTTTTTCATCCGGATCGTTTTGATTCAAGATGGTGGTACGTGATCCAAGTTGCACCATGAAGTAAGAAAATTTTTTAAGATAGAGATGTGGATATGGAGATGGCACTACCAATTGTGGATCCAATTGATCCTGATGAATCTAGAGAGGAAGATGAAGATCACAATATGAGCCAAGAGGAAGATGCCCATAATGACATCGCACGAGAGAAAGATGGAGATCACGATATTGAGGAAGAAGACAACGATCATCAAGAATCACCACACTTTATTGAAGAAGATGATCAAGTACTTTTAGGTGAACATACGATGCCAGAGTATATAGGAGATCAACTCAGTATAGAGTTGGAGAAAGACTTGTTTGGCGCCTTAGACTTGGCTCAAGATGAAATAGTTGATGTAAATGCTCTTCATTAATTTTTTTCATCTCAAACTTGGACATGAATATATGAGCTTATAAGGCTTGATGTACTTGCTCTCATATTTTTTTTCTCTTAAAAGATCAAACATGTATGAAAATTTAAAAAAATTTGGTAAAAAACCTCTCTAGAAAATGTCGCTATAAAATAGTATCCTAGTGTCGCTATATAGCGATGCTTAAAAGTCGCTATATAGTGACTTTAAATGTAATCGTCGTTGTATAGCGATGTTTGCCTAAAGTTGCTATATAGCGACGTTTTACGGAACACACTTTTCATACTGACGATTAGCACCTCGTGCACGCTAAATGTCAGTATGTAAACATCACAATAGGATCCAACACCTATTTCATTAATTTTGGACTTATTCTGTTGTTTTTGGACGAAGCCCAAAAATCCTTCCCAAATGAAAAGTTTACTTTGTGCAAATATCCTTCCCAAATCAAAATTTTACTTTCTGAAAATATTCTTCCCAAATCAAAAGTTCACTTTGTGGCACTATCATATTCACATAAAAATATTGTTTTTTCAATCTATACTTTTGCACCAACATGCAAGAATTTGAAATAATCCTATATTAGAAATTCTAGCTATACCTAAGTTATTTGTTAATTTAATTATTTTTAATATTTTTCCTTGACGTGATAAATTTATAAATTCATGAAAGGAGACTTAAATATTTCATGAAAATAACATTGTCACTCGCAATATGCACAAAATTTTTAAAACTTTTAATAAATAGAAAAAAGACATGATGCCATAAGACCCAAGTTTTGTATTGAACCAAAGAATTATAATAGCAATTATAGCTATCATTATAAGTTTACATTGAGAGACGTTGCTCTCAGCTGGAGTCTTTGTATCCAAAATGATATAGATTAAACATATGTTTACAATTTACATTGTTGCTCTTAAAGAGCCTCAATTCGTACCATCTGCATAATTTGACTCCCCATTGTCTTATTGCTCAATGTCACGACAGTCCCTTGCCAGGTGCCATCTGCATTAACTCCCACTTGTCTTGCCAAGCCTTGCCCCTTGGGTGCATTGACTCCCCATTGTCTTATTGCTCAATGTGACAGTCCCTTGCTAGGTGCCATCTGCATTAACTCCCTATTGTCTTGCCAAACCTTGACCCTTGGGTGACATCCAGTGCAAAATACAGGTGCCATCTGCATTAACTCCCACTTGTCTTGCCAAGCCTTGCCCCTTGGGTGCATTGACTCCCCATTGTCTTATTGCTCAATGTGATAGTCCCTTGCCAGGTGCCATCTGCATTAACTCCCCATTGTCTTGCCAAGCCTTGACCCTTGGGTGACATCCAGTGCATATTTTGACTCTCATTTGACATAGGAGATGATGACTCTGATTATAATTGTATTGAATTGGCTTCTTGCCTAGTACCCAAATAAAATCCTTCAATGGACTTCAATACAAAGCTTTAATCATGGACATTCTTCATTTGCGCCGTCTCCTTCTACTTCCTCCATGGCGAGCATCCTTAAAAATTCGTGTATATGTAAAATACTTTGCTGTGGTATTTTTATTTTTCCTTCTACCTCATATCCCATGCACTTCTTTGATTTCTTTGCCCTTGAATGCCAAGACACTATGATTGTCTCCGTCGAAACTTGAGAAACCGCTTCATCATTTGGGACCCACTCCTTCATTATACAATTAGTATACAATGTGTTGTTATCCATATTCTCCTTCCTGCCCTTTGGCTCATACCATACTGTTGTAAATGTTGTAGCTCTCCCTTGGTCATCTCTTTGCACATCAACTACTTTTGCAACCCAAAACTTCATATTCTCATATTCATCATTCGATGGCCAAACCACAACAAAACAATCGACCTCTATATCTACTTGTGGCATAAAATCTCTCTTCTTCGGTCCACAATATGGATGTGGGAGTAATGATACAAATTCATTTTCAAAGACTGGAGCTGGGCACAAATCATTATGAACATTTGGCCAAAACATATTGCATTCTTCCTTGACATCCTTTGAGCCTCACATTCTCTCAAGGTCCTTTATTAAATTTAGTGTCTTGTTAATTACAATGGTAGTGTGTTCTCTCCAAGTAGGCTTCGAATCAGGATATCTTCGGAGCATTTCCTCTTTGTATGTAATAAATGCTTTTAATCCTTCTATTTCATAGTTAGACCTCTCATTGAATTCTTGTATAGGAGCCCATGTTGGATACCTTTCCTTGCTGGGAATTGAAGTTAAGAGACTGTAAGGTTCTTTAGGTTCCCATTTTGTATCATGAGAATACTGTTGCCATTGCATTACAGGTTTTTCTTCTTTAAAAAAAAAACGAAAGTAGTGTGGATTGGTATGACCTGTCAATGCATCACCACCCATTTGTATGAAAGGTAGAATGAAGCTCTTTCAATCATACATTCTTTCGAGCCTCTCACATACTGTACTTTCCTTACGACCACCAACTTGCCTACCACATCTTCTTACCAAGTCATCTATTGTCTCCACATCCTTGCATTTAAGCTCCCTTGAGATTGTGCTAAAAACCTGATCGATATCCTCATGTGTATGCCCAACATACAAAAATCCACATTCGACCTCATTGAAGATTCAATGAGCAACTAGCATGGAGCAGAATGCTAGCATGAGTACATTCTTATTTTATCACCAGCAATTATCAGCTTGTATTCTCAAATTCGGTGGTAGGCGATCTTTTTTTGCATGTACATTGTCAATTGCCTTCATAATAGATGTTAGAACTTGATTGCTATCATGTAGATGCAAGGAATCAATCCATATATCTGCAAAGAACTTAATTCCATGCACTAACACTCCACATAGATGTGTCCTTAGAAAATGCTTTCCTTGTAATTTAGGTGGAGTGGCAACAAAACGAGGCAATGTTGTTGTATTCTGATCCATGCCATCTACAATAAGGCACATGTAGTCATCGGGATGCAAAATAGCTTGCTCCTTCCAAAATGCATATTTTTGTCTGGAATGTCGAATAAGGTCATGATGAGATTTTCAGTTTTTTTTGTATAATTCCCTTTGATTTGGATATGTTGCACTCTCAATCGCTCGCTTTAAATCATCACAGACATTGCACTTTGACATTTTTTGCCTCCTTGGGATTTTAACATATCCAAAGTTCTTCTTCCAAAGAGTATACAAAGTATGAGAAGAAGCTATGGCATCCCCTCTTTGCCTTTGCTTTTCTGCAATAGAGTCAAATACTTCGAGCTTTGTCAAGCCCATTGGAAGGTGCATTTCAGTGATCGCATCACCGTTAGGGAGTTTGGTAGATATATGGGGTTGAGGTAAAGCATTTTCATGTATGAAGTCTTGCAAAATTGTTGTTGCCCTGACAGTTGAGATTCTTGATTTGGACCTTCCTCTATTATCGTGAATGCTAAATTTGTTGCCGCCCTTTGCCTTGGTGACTAAATCCCAATATGTACCATGGGATAATCCAGTAATATTGCGATATGCCTTATTGCAAATCTTTTTTCCATTTACGAGAGAAGGTATTCATTTCTTTCGCTTCCTCTTCTTTGCCACACGTGTCCTCTACATTCCTTGATGTCTGCAAGATCAATGAAGCGCATACATCTTTGCTTGCAAGATAGATATCCCAATGCATTTAACATGTTCTCCTCCTTCATTACTCTCTTCCTCTTTGGTTGCTTTTGTGGATCTGCCTGGATTGGCTTTCTCTTCATGCATATGTATGACCGTTTTTGTTCCTCTGCATGTTGTTATCTGTATTTATGCACATCTTCTCCTCACATTTGTTTGTAACCAAGCATCCATGATTGGTTGTTATATAGCGACACTGACAAACGTTGCTATATAGCGACACTGTTAATCGTCGCTATATAGTGACACTGGTAAACGTCGCTATATAGCGACGATTAACAGAAGTAAAAAAAAGGGTTAGTGGGGCTAAACAGGGCTTCCTTTTGGCCTTGTTTAGCCCCACTAATCCTTTTTTTTTTTGTAATTACAAAACAAAGTTTTTTTATAACAAAATTTGTGTTGCGAAAAGGGTGATACAAAATTGTTCTTGTGAAATGATGAGAAACAAAAGCATATACATGTCGAAAATATACAACATTGTTTGTAACAAAATTACCCTTTCGAAAGGGCGATACAAAATTGCTCAAACGAGCGGATATACAAAATGCTACTACCACTACTACTCATCCGAATCCGAATCACCCTCATCTTGTTGGCCTGTTCCTTGGTCCTCGACACTTGCGTCTTCTCCCTCTTCCTCGCCACCTACATCTGATCCTTGGCCCTGTTGATCGCGCGCCTCCGATGATGGGACGCTTGAGCTTTGACCCTAAGAGTGAACCATATAAATCGAAAATTAGATTGGAACTTAAATTAAAAAGTGAGATTACAAGTAGGAGTAAACTTATACCATGCGAGCAGCCACCTCAGCCCAATCGACCATCGCTCCCATTTCCTCTTGCTCAATGAACCACGGATTTTCCTATCCAAAATGCACGTCGCGTCTCTGCATTTGTAGGAAGACGACCCATCGCAGCTTGTTGTGGATCCAATTTACGAGAGTTAGAGTTAGCTAAAGTGCATGTAATATGTAGTAAAACAAATAGAACAATACATTAAATAAGAAGAAGTAGACTTACCTCGGTTGCCTCGAATGCATACTGTCCGCCTGCACCAAAGTGCGAAGTACCTATGATGTCCAGCTGTCTCTTCGCAGCCCTCCTCTGACCCTCGAACATTTCAGGATGGTCCCTATATTGCTTCTTGAAGTACTTCCAATCAGCTTTGTCTGCCCAGCTGGGTTTAGCCAACCCCTTTGTGATGGAAGTATGCAAGATTGATCTACAATGCTTCAAGACCAAACCCATGCACTCTCGCATATAATCATCATTAAACTCCACATTTGGCGGATTAGGGTATCTTTGTTTTAACTCATCGATGACCGCCTACTTCTTTTGGGTATCTTGATACTGCCAATCGGTATTTATGCTGCTCTTGAAGTGATGACTCATCAACCTCCTCATGGCGGCCATCACTGCTTTGTCGTCTTTATCTTCTATTATCTCTCCGATAGATGTGATTTGATAGGAGAGATCCCCTTGTGCATAAGGAGGACTAACGATAGCAGAGTCAGAAGTAGTGCAAGCTGCACGAGCGCTACCAAAGCGAGGAGTAGTAGTGGGAGTAGGAGAGGGAAAGGGACCTGACTGATACTATGTCTCCGGACCAAGTGGAGACCTAAAGGAGCGTGTGTGTGCTAACTCGTCTACATCTCCCGAGTCAGCACAACATGAGCCGCCCATCCTACTCTTCCTTCCCTTGCGAGAGGCATGCGCAGGTGATGATCCCGCGGTCGAAGGGGCACGAGGGGACGGCTGGGCAGTATGTCCACCCATCGGTGTAGGGGAGGGAATTTCTGAGGTCCTCTAAGATAGCAGAGAGAAGAATCTCGCTGCCTCCTCATCGCTCATCTGCGCTACAAACTCGTCGGGACTCCCGACAAAGCCATGCGTGGCTAGCAAAGGAGTTCCTCGAGGGGTAGTCGCAGTGCTACATGGAAGAGGAGTCGGACCAAGGGTAGTTGTAGTGCTAGGTCCGAGAGGAGTTGGACCAGGGGTAGTCCTCGGGGTAGTCGCCTGAGAGGAATCAAAGTCTTGTGGAGCATAAAGATCATGAGCTCTTCTCCTGCGAGGCTGTCCGTACTCATCGGATGAGCGACATGATCCCATGTCTAACATAGACACAAACACAAAAACAAAAAACAAAAAACAAACAAAGGCATAGGCATAGGCAAGAAGAAAGAAGAGGAAAAGGAAAGAAGAGGGAAAGGAAAGAGGGAAAGAAGAGGGAAAGGAAAGAAGAGGGAAAGGAAAGAGAAGAGGAAGAAGAGGGAAATAGAGAATAAGAGTTAGAGAGAATAAGCTCATGCTTATGCTTATGCGGAAATAGAGAATAGAGAAGGAGGAAATAGAGAAGGGGGAAAGAGAAGCATAAGCACAAGAATGAGAGAAGCATGACGAGGAAAGAGATAAGGGGGAATGAGAGAAGCATAAGCATGAGCTTATGCAGAAATAGAGAAGGGGGAAATAGAGAAGGGGGAATGAGAGAAGCATAAGCATAAGCTTATGCGGAAATAGAGAATGAGCTTAAGCATAAGCATATGCATAAGCTCATGCTTATGCTCATGCATAAGCATATGCATAAGCTCATGCTTATGCTCATGCATGAGCATGAGATTATGCGAATGAGAGAAGGGGGAAAGAGATGAGGGGGAATGAGACAAGCATAAGCATAAGCTTATGCGGAAATAGAGAATGAGCTTATGCGAAAATAGAGAATGAGAGAAGCATGAGCTTATGCTTCTCTCATTCTCTATTTCCGCATAAGCTCATGCATAAGCATAAGCTTATGTGGAAATAGAGAATGAGAGAAGGGGGAAATAGAGCAGGGGGAAAGAGAGAAGCATAAGCATGAGCTTATGCAGAAATAGAGAAGGGGAAATGAGAGAAGCATAAGCATGAGCTTATGCGAAAATAGAGAATGAGCTTATGCGGAAATAGAGAATGAGAGAAGCATAAGCATGAAATAGAGAAGGGGGAATGAGAGAAGCATAAGCATGAGCTTATGCGGAAATAGAGAATGAGCTTATGCGGAAATAGAGAATGAGAGAAGCATAAGCATGAGCTTATGCTTCTCTCATTCTCTATTTCTGCATAAGCTCATGCATAAGCATAAGCTTATGCGGAAATAGAGAAAGGGGAAACTTAAGCATAAGCTCATGCTCATGCATGAGCATAAGCATGAGCTTATGCTTATGCTTATGCTTAAGCATAAGCATAAGCATAAGCTCATGCTTATGCTCATGCATGAGCATGAGATTATGCAAATGAGAGAAGGGGGAAATAGAGAAGGGGGAAAGAGCTGAGGGGGAATGAGAGAAGCATAAGCATAAGCTTATGTGGAAATAGAGAATGAGCTTATGCAGAAATAGAGAAGCATAAGCATGAGCTTATGCTTCTCTCATTCTCTATTTCCGCATAAGCTCATGCATAAGCATAAGCATAAGCTTATGTGGAAATAGAGAATGAGCTTATGCGGAAATAGAGAAGCATAAGCATGAGCTTATGCTTCTCTCATTCTCTATTTCTGCATAAGCTCATGCATAAGCATAAGCTTATGCAAAAATAGAGAATGAGAGAAGGGGGAAATAGAGAAGGGGGAAAGAGAGAAGCATAAGCATGAGCTTATGCAGAAATAGAGAAGGGGGAAAGAGAGAAGCATAAGCATAAGCTTATGCGGAAATAGAGAATGAGCTTATGCAGAAATAGAGAAGGAGAGAAGCATAAGCATGAGCTTATGCTTCTCTCATTCTCTATTTCCACATAAGCTCATGCATAAGCATAAGCTTATGCGGAAATAGAGAATGAGAGAAGGGGGAAATAGAGAAGGGGGAAAGAGAGAAGCATAAGCATGAGCTTATGCGGAAATAGAGAAGGGGCAAAGAGAGAAGCATAAGCATAAGCTTATGCGGAAATTATAGAGAATGAGCTTATGCAGAAATAGAGAAGGAGAGAAGCATAAGCATGAGCTTATGCTTCTCTCATTCTCTATTTCTGCATAAGCTCATGCATAAGCATGAGCTTATGCGGAAATAGAGAATGAGAGAAGCATAAGCATGAGCTTATGCTTCTCTAATTCTCTATTTCCGCATAACCTCATGCATAAGCATAAACTTATGCAGATATAGAGAATGAGAGAAGGGGGAAATAGAGAAGGGGGAAAGAGAGAAGCACGAGCTTATGCGGAAATAGAGAATGAGAGAAGCATAAGCATGAGCTTATGCTTCTCTCATCCTCTATTTTCGCATAAGCTCATGCATAAGCATAAGCTTATGCGGAAATAGAGAATGAGAGAAGGGGGAAATGTGGGGGTTAAAGGCCACTGTGCCTTAACCCCAGTTATGTACAATACTCAAACACATATATAAATGAATGAAAAAGAAGATTAGGGTGGTTCTGCACCCACCAAAACTTGTGTGGCTCTCTGTCTCTCTCTCTCGCTCTCTCTCCTTCTTCCATTCTTGCTTCCGTTGAGAGCACTCTCAACTGGTATCAGAGCCCGGGTGATCTAGCTGAGCGTGCGTGAATGCTTGAAGCTCAGCAGGTCTGTGGGAGGAAGGAGAAGCTCTGTGGGAAGCTTTGTGGGTGACTTTACTTGCATCCAAGTGTGCAGAGACCTTGGAGGAACCTTTGGAAAAGTCACTTTGGCTTTGCGAAGTGGTTTTGAGAGCCTGTTAAGAGCTTTCAAAGAAAAAGTCGTTTTTTGAGCTTTTCCCTGTTCCGTTCGATGACAGAGACTCCGTATTGACTTGTAGAGGCAACTATTGCTTGCTTTTGGTGTCCACATTACTTCAGGAGCCTGGAAATACCTTTATTCTTGAATCCGGGATCATTTCATTGGATTTCTGACTCACTGTGTCAGTTCCTGCGTTTTTTGCCCGGGTGTTGGAACTCAAGTTTGGAGCAACCATTTGCAGATCTGTCAGTTCCGGTGGACTCAGGAGGTCCTAAAACTTCTATGTTGCTCATCATTCGCACTCCGGTGGAGTTTACAGATAGCTCTGTTTCCAAAAACGTTTTTCAGTCCGTGTGTTGGACCCAGTGATTGAGGCCACGGTTTCCAAAACCGTCTGTCCCATTGCGTTCCGGACGCCCAAAAACCCCTACCTATCAGTTCTTGCATGATTCGGTGGAGGATTTTCAGAGTTATAAATCTCTGTGTATTCGATTTCGTCTCTCTGTTATGCATTTTTCATGCTAAGGTTTTGAAACCTTAGATTTATGCCACATGGAAGTGGATAAGTGTTGACTCCCATTTCTCATTCATCGGTTGGGATTTTGGAGTTCTGGCAGAAGAGAGATATTTGCAGATTTTCTTGCTGAGTCCAATTATGCGATGGCGCCCATGTTTTGAAGCATCTCAGGTCCTATTTTCAGTAGCGCTCATTACCGTGGGACTATGATTTCTTGAGCATACCTTATGCAGATCACTCTGGTTGCAGTGTGCGCTCATTCGTGGTATGCATTGGGTTGCAGTGGATGATTTATAGGCCATTTGGATGCATTGCGGTCCTTGTTGGATGCGTTGATAGGCCCAAATTGCCTTGTGGGATGCTATTTTTTATGGACGCTTTGCACATGGATGCTATTTTATGCTGAGGGACAGCTTTGACACATTGCAGGTGATGCACTGATAGTGCTATGCTCTCTTGGATGAGATATTATTGATGCATATGCCAGTGGACGGTGTTTATGCTTGAGTCATTTGGCACTTATTGGCATTTTCTTTTGGGCTAGATTTGCTCATATGGATGCATAGTATATGCACATGAGTCAGATGCATCTTTTGATGCTTTGAGCTTTGAGCTTTGGTGATATTTCAGTCTATTGTGGCATACACATTTGGGTGCACCTAGTATTTGGTGTGATTCTCTCTTGCAGGCACTAGCATTTGGGATTTTGTTTCATTTGCATCATGGCATCCTCTTCCACGTCTGAAAAGGAGTTTTTCAGCATTAAAAAGTTTGATGGGACAAACTTTTCTTTGTGGAAAGAACAAATAAGGGATGTGCTTATTCAAAAGAAGCAGATTAAATCCTTGGCAGGGATTGAAGCTAAGCCTGCAAATATGTCTGAGGATGATTGGAATGAGTTGGATGCATTAGCAAAGTCTACTATTAGACTTCATCTTGCAGAGTCAGTTTATTTCACAGTAGTAAATGAGCAGACTATGGAAGATTTGTGGAAGAAACTGTGTGCCACTTATGAGAAGGAAACTGCCTCTAATAAAGTTTACCTCATGAAGAGGTTGTTTGAGCTGCAGATGAAGGAAGGGGTCTCCATTGCTTCTCACTTGAATGAATTCAATATTATTTTCAGCCAGCTTCAAGCTCAGAAAATGAATTTTGATGCGGAGACTAAGGCAATATTTCTTTTATGTTCATTGCCATCCTCATGGGATACCTTCCGTACAGCTGTCAGTAACTCTGCACCTGGTGGAGTACTGAAATTTGATGATGTTGTGGGTAGCTTGTTGGCCGAGGAGATTAGACGGAAGTCTGTGGATGGCAACAAGCAGGATGCAGCCTTAAATGTGCAAAGGGGCAGATCACAGTTCAGGGGGAAGTCCCAAGAAAGAGGGAAGTCTCGTAGCAAATCCAGGGCACGGAACATTGAGTGTTACCATTGTGGCAAGAAGGGCCATATGAAAAAGGATTGCTACAAGCTGAAAAGAGAGCAAAAGGATAAGAAAAAGAATGCAAATTGGGGTGCAAATCAAAAGGAAGAGAGTCCAAGGGAGGACAAAGGAAAAGTGAAGATCGAGGAGATCAATGCAGTCACACATGATAGTGACAATGATGTTCTCTTCATGTCTACTTTATCTGCAGAGTTGCTTACCACTTCAGATGATGCATATTCCCAGGATTGGATTTTGGATTCTGGTGCTTCATTCCATGTTACTCCCCATAGGGAATGGTTCTCCACTTATGACAGTGGAAAGACAGGTTGTGTGCATCTTGGAAATGACTATGCATGTGACATAGTGGGAGCAGGTGACATAAAGTTTTCTTTTGCAAATGGGTCTGCATTTGTTTTGAAACATGTGAGACATGTGCCTAAGCTGACCAAGAGTCTTATTTCAGTGGGTCAGCTAGATGATGCTGGTTTTCACACCACTTTTGGCTTTCAAAGTTGGAAAATTCAAAAGGGCTCTATGCTTTTGGCCAGGGGTGCCAAGTGTGGGACTTTGTATCCCTTACATGTATCAGGGGTATTTGATCATGTTGTTGCAATAACCGAGCAGCCAAGCACTTCTTTGTGGCATTGCAGGTTGGGGCACATGAGCCAGAATGGAATGAAACTCTTATGCCGTTTGGGTTATGTACCGCATTTGAGTTTCTCTGATTTTGAATTTTGTGAGCATTGTCTCTATGGGAAGCAGACTAAATCAGCCCATAAAAGAAGGGGAAAGAAAGAGTTTGAAATGCTTGATTTGGTGCATTCAGACGTATGTGGTCCCATGCCTACACGGTCATTAGGCGGGGCTGAATACTATGTGGCATTCATTGATGATGCAACTAGGAAAGTGTGGGCTTATGCTATAGCTCGGAAGAGTGATGTGTTCCAGGTATTTCAGAAATGGATGGCCTTGGTTGAGAATCAGTCAGGTAGAACGCTTAAATGCCTATGGATTGACAATGGTGGAGAGTATCTCTCTCATGACTTTTAGCATTTCTGTGATACTCGTGGGATTAAGAGGGAGCTTACATCCCCTCGTACTCCAGAGCAAAAAATCCAGTTGCAGAAAAGATGAACCGTACCATTCAAGAAAGGTTGCAATGCATGCTTTCCAATGCAAGTCTTTCTGGTGGTTTTTGGGCTGAGGCAATGAAGACTGCAGTGCATGTGATCAATAGATCACCTAGTAAGAGTTTGGATGGTGGTATTCCTGAAGAGGCATGGAGTGGCAAGAAGCCCTCTTACTCTCATTTGCGTATATTTGGGTGTGAGGCATATGCACATGTGCCAAAAGAGCTTCGAAAGAAGCTAGATCCTAAGTCTAGGAAATGCATCTTTCTAGGTTATGGTGAAAGTGGAGAGATGGGCTATCGTCTCTAGGATCCAGAAGCAAAGAAGATCATACGCAGCCATGATGTGGTCTTCAATGAGAAGAAGATGCATAAGGCACCCATGAGGGATGTGGAAATGAGGAGAATCACTTTCCAAGATGTGAATCCACCTGCATATGTTGATAGGCAGCAAGCTGTCCATGCACCAAATGTGCAAGAAATAGTACAACCAAGTACTCCCACAGGTATACAATCAAGGGTAGATGATGGATCATCTATTGGTGGAAATGATGAGCCAAATGTGGCTGATATGCAAGTGGGATAGCAAGCTGAAATGCCCTTGAGAAGATCATCTAGAGTGTCTAGACCGCCTGATAGGTTTGTTCCAGGGGTAGACTATGTGATGCTTACTGATTGCGGGGAGCCTTCTTGCTACAGAGAGGCTATGATGCGTGAGGATCAACGCAAGTGGGAGTATGCTATGCAATCAGAGATGAGTTCACTTATGAAGAATAAGACTTGGGACTTGGTTTCTTTGCCACATGGAAAGAAAGCATTGCCATGTAAATGGGTCTACAAAATGAAGGTCACAGGTGATGATGTGCCTAGGTACAAGGCCCGATTGGTTGCTAAAGGGTTCAAGCAAGAGAAGGGTGTGGACTTTGATGAGATATTCTCTCCGGTTGTGAAGATGACCACACTTAGATGCATGCTTGGACTAGTGGCAGTAGAAGATATGGAGCTTATGCAAATGGATGTCAAGACAGTTTTCTTGCATGGGAATTTGCATGAGGAAATTTACATGGTGCAGCCGGAAGGCTTTGAAGAAAAGGGCAAAGAGCATTTAGTTTGCAAGCTGAAAAAGAGTCTCTATGGTCTTAAGCAAGCACCTAGAGAATGGTATCAGAAGTTTGATGCTTTCATTCGGTCCCAAGGTTTTAGAAGGAGTGAAATTGATCACTGCTTCTACACTAAAAGGGCTAAGGATAATAGCCTGATAATCTTGGCACTATATGTGGATGATATGCTATTGGCTAGCAAGAATACTTATGAGCTAGATGCATTAAAGGCCAAGTTGCATGAGGCCTTTGATATGAAGGATTTGGGATTTGCAGGTCATATTCTTGGTATGCGCATCACGCGTGATCGGAGTAGGAAACTCCTTTGGCTTTCACAAAAAGAGTATGTCACAAAAGTATTGCAGCGTTTCAATATGGAGGGGGGGAAGGCAGTGAGTACTCCATTGCCTCCATATGTGAAACTGAGTCATACAGATAGTCCCAAATCAGATGAGGAGAGGGCCATGATGGCCAAGGTTCCTTATGCATCAGCAGTTGGGAGTCTTATGTATGCTATGATAGCTACTAGACCAGACATTGCATTTGCAGTGGGAGTTGTTAGCCGGTATATGGCTAATCCAGGAAAGAGGCATTGGGAGGCAGTTAAGTGCATCATGAGGTACATGAAGGGTACCAAGGAGATGTGCATCTGCTTTGGTAAAGGAGACATGTGTGTACTTGGGTACACAGATTCAGACTATGCAGGGCATGTGGATAGTAGGAGATCCACTTCCGGTTATGTGTTCACCTTTGCAGGTGGTGCAGTGTCGTGGATGTCTCGTGCACAGAAGTGCATTGCTTTGTCTACCACAGAGGCTGAGTATGTTGCAGCCACAGAGGGTTGCAAGGAGGCTATATGGCTTGATCGGCTAGTGGGAGATTTGGGGATTCATACAGGTGTACCGACATTGCATAGTGATTCCATGAGTGCTATTCAGCTAGCACGGAATCCGGTCTTTCATGCAAAGACCAAACACATTGAGGTCAGGTACCATTTCATCAGGGAGGTACTTGAGGACAAGCGCATAGAGCTTGTCAAGGTTCATACAGATGATAACCCTGCAGATATGCTGACGAAGAGTCTACCTAGTCAGCGGTTTGAGTATTGTCATGTATTGATGGGCATTGGATAGTATGCTCACTAGTTGTTCTCCCTTAAAGGCACATTGTCCTTTAAGTGGGAGGTTGTGGGGGTTAAAGGCCACTGTGCTTTAACCCCAGTTATGTACAATACTCAAACACATATATAAATGAATGAAAAAGAAGATTAGGGTGGTTCTGCACCCACCAAAACTTGTGAGGCTCTCTGTCTCTCTCTCTCGCTCTCTCTCCTTCTTCCATTCTTGCTTCCGTTGAGAGCACTCTCAGGAAATAGAGAAGGGGGAAAGAGAGAAGCGTAAGCATAAGCTTATGCAGAAATAGAGAATGAGCTTATGCGGAAATAGAGAAGGAGAGAAGCATCTCTATTTCCGCATAAGCTCATGCATAAGCATAAGCTTATGCAGAAATAGAGAATGAGAGAAGGGGGAAAGAGAGAAGCATGAGCTTATGCGGAAATAGAGAATGAGCTTATGCGGAAATAGAGAATGAGAGAAGCATAAGCATGAGCTTATGCTTCTCTCATTCTCTATTTCCGCATAAGCTCATGCATAAGCATAAGCTTATGTGAAGCTCATGCATAAGCATAAGCTTATGCAGAAATAGAGAAATAGAGAAGGGGGAAACTTAAGCATAAGCTCATGCTCATGCATGAGCATAAGCATGAGCTTATGCTTATGCTTATGCTTAAGCATTAGCATAAGCATAAGCTCATGCTTATGCTCATGCATGAGCATGAGCTTATGCGAATGAGAGAAGGGGGAAATAGAGAAGGGGGAAAGAGAGAAGGGGGAATGAGAGAAGCATAAGCATAAGCTTATGCGGAAATAGAGAATGAGAGAAGCATATGCTTCTCTCATTCTATATTTCCACATAAGCTCATGCATAAGCATAAGCTTATGTAGAAATAGAGAATGAGAGAAGGGGGAAATAGAGAAGGGAAAGAGAGAAGCATAAGAGGAAAGAGAGAAGCTCATGCTCTCATGCTATGCGGAAATAGAGAATAAGATGGAAAGGAAAGAGAGAAGGGAAAAGAGAGAAGGGGGAAAGAGAGAATAAGAGAAGAGGGAAAAAAGAGAAGGGGGAAAGAAGAGAATAAGAGAAGGGGGAAGAAGGAAAGAGTTTGAGGGGAAGAGAGGGTTCCTATGCCCATCACTGCAGCTAGCGCTTAAGGCACTAGCTACAGGCCAATGCAAATAACAAAAATAATAAATGGAAAAAAGAGGAAGCACTTACCTGAAATAGTATGTCCCGCTTGGTGTAGTGGACTCGCCCTACAAAAGAGAGAAAACAACCCATTTTTTCAAATAAGATGTTAGTGGAAGGAGGAGATTACAAAAGCAACTTCTTGAAGGGAGGCGATTGAGGAGACAAGGAAAGGAGGAGATTGAGGAGACAAGGAGAAAGAGAAGGAAGAGAAATACAGAAAAAAGACGTGAGTTTTCTTTCTTTCTTGAAATCTTGTTTTTTGTTTCAATCCTTTCAAAACAAGCATGAAAACTAGTTTACAAGTTTGGCAATACAAGAAGAAACACTCACAAATCTAAAGCTAACAAATAAACAACCTACATTGTTGAAACAAATTCACCTCTTCAAGAACTTCCTTTCAAGAAACCAAAAAGGGAAAAGGATAGAGAGGGAGTACAAGAGGTAGGAGAAGGGTGAGGAGTGGAAAATAGAGTGGGAGGTTGCTTGAAATAGGTGGGAGGTCGTCGAAAATAGGTGCGAGGAAATATTGGCTTGCTTACTTGAGAGATTAGGGAATAGGATGAAGAAAACGCTGTGCGATTAGAGTTTGGGGTTTTAACCCACAGCGTCGCTATATGCGATTAGAGTTTGGGGTTTTAACCCACAGCGTCGCTATATAGCGACGCTTATTCGTCGCCATATAGCGACGCTTATTCATTACTATATATATAAAAACGTCGCTATATAGCGACGGAACAGAGGAAAAGGTCGCTATATAGCGACGCTTACAGTCACTTTTTTGATGTGGCATCAAAAGAAGCTCAAACATGCTATTTTATAGTTGTTAATATCTCTTCTTCATGCTTATGTTGTGATTTTATAAGTGTAGATAGAAGGGATGATCGTCCGATGATGCGCCAATGCCCGAGAGCACGAAGTGGCTTACGGAGAGGTTATACTATCATTGCACTCATTGCAAGTGAGAAGTACAACATCAACGTCGTATTATCATGCGCCACTTGTGGATGTATGGGGAGGAGCCGGAACTAGTACCCCCCATTGGTGTTGCACATGTTGATGGACCATCAGTAAGTCAAATCTATTTAAGTTTGCAATCTTATTGTATACCAGGAAATATAAGATCTTATATTTACACAAAATCTTAAAACAGGGTGAGGAGGGTGACGAGGGTACACATATACCTTCTCACTTTCAGCATGACTATAGTCTTTCGAATGACGACGAGGGCATGGTCAACATGATGGATTCCATTTTTAGGGGCACTACATCCCACGTACACGTGATGTCAGAGTCTGAGGTCAAAATGCGAGAGTTGCAATCAACACAATTGTACGAGGGTACTAGGATGTCTAAACTACGTGCTTGTCTCTCAATCTTGAATCTACAAGTACAGTATGGGTGGTCGGATACAAGTGTCTCGGCCTTAATGAGGTTAGCCCTTGCATTAATTTGACTCATTATTTGGATATTGTTTGTTTTGAGAATCATCATTTGGATAGTGTCTTTGTCATAGGTTGCTCCAGAAGATGTTGCCTGCACCAAATACCATGCCCGCATCAAGACATGAAGCGAAAAAGATGCTAACAACGGTGGGTATGGATTATGATACCATCCATGCTTGCCGTAATGATTGTATTCTCTTTCGTCATGAGCATGGAGATTTGGCTAGTTGTCCAAAGTGTGGGGAACAACAATATAGAGATGACTTGTAGGTTGAGTGGATATCGGTAAAGGTCTTGAGACACTTTCCCATCATTGCAAGAATACAACACATGTTCCGATGCAAATCCATAGCGGAGTTGATGACATGGCATGCATCTCATCTGTCCACTGATCACACATTGAGGATTCCCGTAGATTGTGCAGCTTGGAAGCACATAGATAATCAGTGGCTGAACTTTGCGAGGGAGCCACGCAACTTACATCTTGGGCTAGCCATGGATGGCGTGAATCCTTTCGGGTTCCGCTCGACATCTTGGTCGACATGGCCCATAGTCATGGTGAATTAAAATATTCCACCATGGCTAACAATAAAAAAGGGACACCTCATGCTTGCACTACTTGTGCCAGGAAAGTACAAGGCAAAAAACATGGACGTGTACATGGCACCTTTGATAGAGGAGTCACAAATATTATGGAGAGGAGTGCAGGTCTTTGATATTTCCAAAGCTCCTAGACATATCAATGATATTTTGGTCAGGGATATCTTGATGTGGACCATGCATGACTACCCAGGATATGGAGAGTGCGCAGGTACGTGGTTGTGTCTTTACATGTACAATGAGGGATTATGCTTTTTTTACTCTCTTTTGCATGCATGTCTTGTACTAACACATTCATGCACGCGTGCAAGGCTTGTTACAAGTGGGTACCATGCTTGTCCTATTTGTGGACCGGCTCTGAAATTGCTTGCACGCTACTCCAACCATATGAGTAAAAATGTTTATGAAGGTCATGCTCGATACCTTCCACTCAACCATCTCGCACGTGGAGGTCAGCTTGATCCACCACCATCATATTTGAAGGCAAGTGATTGGATTCAAGCTTGGAGGGCGAATGGAGAGGAACCTCCTCCTGGTATGAAGAGGCTATCGATCTTTCACGAGCTTCCTTATTGGGGTCAATTACAAATCAATCATCTCTTGGATCCCATGCATATCTTCAAGAATGTGGGGGCTACTATTTGGGCACACTTGGTTGGTTCCAAGGACTCGAGAGGAGTGCGAGAAGACTTGCGTGCTATGAATAGGATGTCTCGTTTGTGGCCCCCAACAAGTGCATGCTTCGGGAAAAGTTGTCCTCTCAAAAGCAACGTGGATCCTCTCTACGAAGGGCAACGGTCAAGGCAGACATTGCCTCTTTTCAAACACTGACAGGGTACATGCATTGCTTGAAAGGAGCATTTTCAAAGGACAATAAGCTTAGTGGCCTCAAGTCCCATGATTGGCACAAGGTCTTATAGGTATTCTAAGTACAATTAGTGTACCGATAATCGTGATGCGTTAGCGTAATTATGATTATGTTATATTGTTGACATGACTTCATTGTTGCTTTGATAGTTCATCCTCCCACTTACAATAAAAGGGTGCTTACAAGAAGATGTTATAAATGCTATATTCAAGATCTATGGTATTGTGAGGTATGCCTACTATCAAATCGCATTATGTATTTTCTTCATGGACATGTGAAATAGGTGGATATCTCAAATATCTTACATATGCATGGACATGTGAAATAGGTGGATATCTCAAAAAGAGATCTCTATATCGAGCATCGAGAAGGCTAGGGTGGAATCCATCGAAGCCGTATGCTTTCTTGAGAAGCACTTTCCCTCGAGCATTATGACAAATCAAGTCCACTTGCTTGTGCACATAGTTGATGAGGTGGCTATAGCAGGTCCGTTCATAGTCGATGGATGTTTTTTCTCGAGCGGTTTATAAAAACTTAAAAGGGGTTTGTAAGACAAAGAGCAAGACTGGAAGCAAGCATGGCAGAGGGATGGCTTGTGCAAAAGTCATTAGTATATATCACAGAGTTTCTTGCATCCATGGATCCTGATATGCCGCAAGCTTGGCACAACAAGGATGATGATCGCATCGTTGGCGAGGTTCCCTAAGGAAAAGGGATTGAAAGAAAGATGAGCGAAGAGCAAATGGAGAAATTCAATAAGTTTTGTATCCTCAATAGCCCTGAGATGCAGAAGTGGATTGAGAGATATGAAGTGGCCAAAGCAGAAAGAATAAATGCAAGGACGAGATTCAGAGTAATGTACAGGCGATCACAACCATATCCACAACATCTGGCTCTTCTCCCTACTTACATGTCACTTGATTGGCTACAACAAACTCTACGTAAAGCTGAATGTGATGGAGAGACAATAAACGAGCGCGAGTGAGAGTTATCATCTGGATGTATGGTGCATGTAAGTTTCTTACCTCTTGATGTAATTAAGTAATTATTTGTGGCAATATATGCTATAAAATAGATGCATCTTCATTGTTTTAATGATGCTCTTTTTTACAGTACAAAAAGTACAGTGCATTATGGTCATATGGACGACATTTTCACGTGGAATGCATCGATTCAAAGAGAGTCACGTATGATTGTGGAGTCATGGCTAACTTCACACAAGATAGCCGAGCAAGTGCTTCAGATACCAATCTTCTCTCCTCACAGTTGGATTATTGTGGAACCATACGCGACATCTATGAAATTGATTTCAGACGATTTACTATTTTCATTCTTGATGTAAAATGGTTTAGAACTACTTACAATGGTCCCCATGCAATAGTGAGAAAAGATAGTAGCGGTCTCTTTGCAATAGACTCCACCAAACATTGGACCGATGAAAGTGATACTTTTGTTCTTCCTGATCACTGTAAGTAGGTGCATACTAATGATTTAATTAGTCGAAGCTTTCGTTTTTAAAGTCCATTGATACATGTACCTGAGCATAATTTCATATATATAATTGACAACATTTGGCACCCATCTTCAATATAGGTGGTTTTTCATCCGGATCGTTCTGATCCAAGATGGTGGTACGTGATCCAAGTTGCACCACGAAGTAAGCAAATTTTTGAAGATCGAGATGTGGATATGGAGATGCCACTACCAATGCCGGATCCAATTGATGAATCTAGCGAAGAAGATGTAGATCACCATATGAGCCAAGAGGAAGATGCGCATAATGACATTGCACGGGAGGAGGATGGAGATCATGATATTGACGAAGAAGACAACAATCATCACGATCAATCACCACACTTAAGCTTTATTGAAGAAGATGATCAAATACTTTTAGGTGAACGTACGATGCTAGAGTACGATGATGATATAGGAGATCAACTCGGTATAGAGTTAGAGATAGACTTGCTTGGTGCCTTAGACTTGGCTCAAGATGAAACAATTGATGTAAATGCTCTTATTTGATTTTTCTCATCTCAAACTTGGACATGAATATATGAGCTTCAAAGGCTTGATGTACATGCTCTCATTTTTTTATTCTCTATGAGCTCAAACATGTATGAAAATTTAAAAAAGTTTGTCACTGGAAAAAACTAACTTTTAAGGCCTATAAACAAAAAAAACCTCTCTGTAAAAATGTCGCTATAAATTTGTATATCAGTGTCGCTATATAGCAACTTTTAATAACAGTCGCTATATAACGACAATTTAGGAAACCCGCTTTTCATACCGACGATTAATGCTAAGCGGGCACTAAACGTCGGTACATAAACGTCGCAATAGGATCCATGTGCAGTAGTGTAGCATATGTATATGTATGTCTGATGGGTATGCTACTTTACAAAGTAATTAATGTGAGTAAAATCCATGTGATATCATTGTATTATGTACATCCTATATAATTTCCAT